>NW_012099266.1:466866-467926 GCF_000951045.1 Mandrillus leucophaeus
ATATTAGCTATTATCATCGTATTATAATACCAATGAAGGAAGGAAGGAAGGAAGGAAGGAAGGAAGGAAGGAGAGAGATTGCACAGCTCCTAAGTGACCAAGCTGGGATTGGAACCTAGGCATCTTATTTTATATTTCATGTTCTTTCCACTGCAAGATTTTTCTTTCTTCTTCTTAAGTCTGGGCACTCTCCACCAAATAAAACTTAATGAAGGCAATTACTATCCCATCCTGTAAATTCAATTCACCACCCCGTGCTGCATCAGCAGTACTTCTGGTTTTGTTTTTTCTGTTCTTTTTTCTTGTTTACTTGGCAACACCTATATTAGTATTTTGTATACAGTGGATACTCAGCAAATATTGCTTGATTAATTGGTTGTTCTCTTCCTCTAGAAACCTCACCCAAATATGGTAATGTTTTGCAATAATTTGAGTCAGAGTGTGTTTATAATTGTAACCTTAGTGATACAATACATGTATCACTGTATGTGGTTTGCCATAGTGACACAACCCACAATTATGTATAATTTCTGATAATCTTTTCAGTAATCTCCCAATACCACCCTTTTGGTACAATTAAAATCAATTCTAAAATTTACATAGCCTCTGTATTCTAGAAAGAGTTTAAGTTGTTACACAAAAAGGTAAAATATGAAATGATTATTATATGACTGCAAGGAGAAATATACTGGTATTCTTCCATAATCAGTTATTTTATGAGGAGGAGAAAATAAACAAAATATTTATCCTATCCATGATTTTACCTACTAAGAATTTCTAACTATTCTTAATTAATTTCCAAACTTAGCTCTCTTCTTCTTTTCTTTCTTTCTTTCTTTTTTTTTTTTTTTTTGAGACAGACAGAGTCTCGCTCTGTCACCCAGGCTGGAGTGCAGTGGCGTGATTTCGGCTCACTGTAACCTCCGCCTCCTGGGTTCAAGCTATTCTCCAGCCTCAGCCTCCCGAGTAGCTGGGACTACAGGCGCCTGCCACCATGCCCAGCTAATGCTTGTATTTTTAGTGTAGAGACGGGGTTTCACCATGTTGACCAGGCTGGTCT
>NW_012099266.1:469112-477149 GCF_000951045.1 Mandrillus leucophaeus
GCCTCCCAAAGTGCTGGGATTACAGGCGTGAGCCACCACGCCCGGCTGACACTTCTTTTTCAACCCCTCCTCCCTCCCGAATGTGCTGTCCTTCCTAGTTTCCTTCCTACCAACCTCACCAGACCCACCTCTGCCACTACCTATGAATGCATAAGTCATTGAAACACACAAAGCTGCTTATATATCACACTCTCTCAGGCTTCTGTCAAAGTTCTTTCTGGAATGTTGTTTGCCACCTATCCTTTAAAATTCTGTTCAGTTATCTGTTTTCTTTGAAACTCATTGAATCCTCTAGCTAAGCTAATAATTTCTCCTAGATTACCATAGAAACTTTTCCATTGATTTTTGTTGTGTATCCCAGTGATGAGGTACACAGATTTTATTTTATTTTATTTTATTTTGTTTTATTTTATTTTATTTGAGACAGAGTCTCGCTCTGTCGCCCAGGCTGGAGTGCAGTGGCACGATCTTGGCTCACTGTAAGCTCCCCCTGCCCGGATTCATGCCATTCTCCTGCCTCAGACTCCCCAGTAGCTGGGACTACAGGCGTCCGCCGCCACGCCCAGCTAATTTATTTTTGTATTTTTAGTAGAGACAGGGTTTCACTGTGTTAGCCAGGATGGTCTCACTCTCCTGACCTCATGATCCACCCGCCTCGGCCTTCCAAAGTGCTGGGATTACAGGCGTGAGCTACCATGCCTGACCGGTACAAAGATTTTATAATCACTAAATCCTGGATTCTGATCTTTGTTCTAGCTGTAGTTAACTTTAAGGAACTGACTCTGCAGGCTTCCATTTCTTCATCTATACATTAGGGATAACCACAGTACCACCTTCGTAGGGCTACTGTGAGGATTTAACAAGACAACGCAGGCAAAGTGCTTAGCACATAGTGCAGGCCTTAGTAAAGGTCTCAATAAATATTAGCTATTATCATCGTATTATAATACCAATCTGGTCTTTAAGGACATGTCTGGCACATACAATGTCTGGCAAATAAATGCTTAGAAAAGCTTTGTTGGAATGCATATTGATTAAATGACACTTATTTCGCATCCCTAAATGATAGCTGAAAAGTTGATTTAGCAACACATACAGGGTTTAGAGATTGTTCTAAAATGTGGACTGGGGACTCCAGAATGGGAAAGTGAACAGTTTTTTCCCAAAAACCTCAAAATCATACAAATATCTCCAAGTCTTTACAACTCCATATTCAGTCACTACTTAAATATCTCCCTAGTTGATTTCTTACTCTTTAATTCTCCTGTCACTATAAATTCAAGCCTTTAGTATCTTCATACCACGTCCCAAATAAAGTACAGGGGACAGGGAGTATTCAAAGTGATCCTTCAGGGTGAAGCAAGGAAATACTAAAGCTTCTATTTTCTTCTGCTTTTTTTCTTTTTTCTTTTCTTTTCTTTTTTTTTTGAGACAAGTCTTTCTCTGTCACCCAAGCTGGAGTGCAGTGGCGTGACTCCATAGCTCACTGTAGCCTCCATTTCCTGGGCTCAAGTGATCCTCCCACCTCAGCCACCTAACTAGTTGGGACTACAGGCAGGCAACACCACACCTGGCAAGTTTTTAAAATTTTTAATAGACAAAGGTTTTTTCTGTGTTGCCTAGGCTAGTCTTGAATTCCTGAACTCAAGTGATCTTTCCTGCCTCAGCCTCCCAAAGTGCTGGGATTACAGGCATGAACTCCTGTGCCAGGCCTCTATTTCCATTTACTTATTTGAATTATTGTTACACAACATTTCAGGCATACAAAAGAGCATGGTTTATCCCTTCCAGATCCCATTCCCTTTTCTTCTTCCCTCAGGTAACCACCAACCTGAATTTCATGTTTATCATTTCCATATATGTTGCTTCTTTTTCAACACAGGAACACTCCTTTTTTAATCTGCCTAATGTGGCACCTAACTTTAAAAATATTTATGAGGCTGGGCGCGGTGGCTCACGCTTGTAATCCCAGCACTTTGGGAGACTGAAGCGGTCGGATCACCTGAGGTCGAAAGTTCGAGACCAGCCTGACCAACAGGGAGAAAACCTACCTCTATTAAAAATACAAAGTCAGCTGGGCATGGTGGCTCATGCCCGGGAGGCTGAGGCAACAGAACTGCTTGAACCTGGGAGGCAGAGGTTGCAGTGTGCCGAGATCGCGCCATCACACTCCAGCCTGGGCGGCAAGAGCAGAATTCTCCGTCTCAAAATAAATAAATAAATAAATATATAAATAAATAGATAAATAAATAAATAAACAAATGGTATTTTTTGCATATTTTTGTAAACAACATGGATCGAGAGCTTTAGACTAATTACTGTCTTTTTAAAAATCTCCCTATATGGCAGTATAAATTGTGAGGCATAAATGAAAAGATAAGTCAGACTCTGGAACTGGAAAGATGAAGCAACACAATGCATAGACTTGCTGGTAGAGAGTGAAAAGACAGATCCAGTATCTTTAATTTTTTTACCTTTAATGTCTGACAATACTTTTAACTTTTATTTGGACTCAGTAGTAGCAGAATAGCAGTGTAGCAGAAAATGAAGTTTGTGGTTTATCTTTCCCCAAGCCACACCAACCTCCAATACAATTATATTTCTCTAACTCAGGTCTACCCCAAGGAATTGCAGGAGCACCCACTCAAATGCCTTCCTTTTGGCTCTTTGGGGATGCCACAGTGATTCATTTGCATTCAAAATTGCTCATGCTGCTGTCTCTTCTGTACTTTGACATTGGCCTTTATCATCTCTGAGCTTCCTTTCATCAGACCTCTCCCATTGTTACAGCTCTAAAATCTGTCCTGATGCTCCTCTCCTGGGACATACGGCTCTGTGCCCATATCACCTCATGTTCTCCTTGTGGGATTAGCTGCTTCTATTGTAGGTGGGCTCCGGCCATCCCCAGCAGTTGTCCCAGGCTGTGTCGTAGGGACCCAGGTTTTTATGGTTCTCTTCTGGTGGATAGAGCTGCAGCAGACACCATAAGTGCTTTGACCAGATCTGCTGGGATCACTTTCACTATTTCTGTGCTTCAGTGCTTTTTTTCCTCTGCTTCACAGCACCTATATTTATTCTTTGGAGGACTGCTCTTGTGCAACTGGGGCTGTATTGCCAGTAAGCACAGAGCTGGGAGTTTAGGTCCCCTGGGGCAGCTCTTAACCAATGACTGCCAGATGATGGAGTAAGAAGACCCAGCTCCCTTGCTTCAGGTCAGGAAAACTCTGAGGTGTAATTTACATTTCAGATCTTCCTGAGGGAGAAAGCCAGTCTCAACTTTGTTTGCCTTTTTCCTCTTTCCTAGGAATGACTAAAACATCACGAAAAACTATCAGATTAGCAATATGGGAACAGCAATGGAACAGAAGGCATGTTATACACGTGAGGCCACTTTGGGCTCCAGACTGGAGGTGGGAGACCAGTTGTTAACCTTGGAGCTGGGTCATCAGGGCTGGCCTGTCTTTGAGAATAAGCTCCAAAATGCTGATTTTGAAGGGTGGTAAGCTAGTCTTGCTTCAGTTAGGTTTACCCTAGGAATACAGTATGGCTAATTTTTCAGGTGACTTTAAATGGGAGAGGAATAAAGAGAGCAAAGCCAGGAACTCACCTGATCTGAGCTTAACAAGGTGCAAAACACAGAGGTGGAGTGGAGAAATTTGTTTTGTTGTTGTTGTGATTGTGGTTTCTAGAGACAGGGCCTTGCTCTGTCACCCAGGCCGTAGTGTAGTAGCATAATCATAGCTCACTGCAGCCTCAAACTTCTGGGTTTCTAGGCTCAAGTGATCCTCTCGCCTCAGTCTCCTTAGTAGCTAGGACTACAGGAAGGTACCATCATGTCCAGCTAATTTTTTAAATTTTTGTAGAAATGAGGCCTCACTATGTTGCCCAACCTGGTCTTGAACTTCCAGCCTGAGGTGATCCTCCCACCTTGGCCTCCCAAATTGCTGGGATTACAATGATCTACTGGGCCCAGAGAGGAGAGAAAGTTTTAAACTATAGGACATGATCCATGTCCTAAAGTAGCTTACATTCTGGTTGTGAAAGGCTAGAAATCAATGTGTAAAAAGATAACCCTACAAAGCAATTTATAAGTGCAAAATAAATGGCAGAAATGAGAAACATTTCATTTATATATATGAAATTAGATGTGAAACATATTGAAGCAATGAATAGAAGGAAGAAATTGAAACTTTAAAATTATACTTATATTATGTATTTCTTAATTCGCTACAGTGACTATCTCATGACTGAAGTATGAGTTGGAGGTATATTACAATGTTAAACTAGTAATATTTATTTTTAATCAAATTCTTAATACTTCCAGAGAAAATCTAATTCTAAAGATAAGTGTACATGTAATGGCTTTCAATCACTTCTTAGATGAGTGGCTTATTTTAGAAAACAGTTTCTTAATTTCACAATGTATATCATAGTAAGACAAAGTAACAGATTAATGAATAGTAGAACATACTAGAATACACTGAATGTATTCTATTATGTTTGGGTTTTGAGAGATATTGAAGAAAGGAACATCTGCGTCTTGCAAAAGTAATTTCCTTTTATGAGGAGGCATCATATTTTCAGCGTAATATATCTGTATTTTAACTCATGGGAGAATTAGCTCTGTGATTTCTGTCTAGTAGCTAAAGCATTCTGAGCCTCAATTTCATCATCTGTTAAGGGAAAGAAGTGTAATATCTAGCTGATTGCATTTTGTGAGAATAAAGTGATGTATAAATATTTTATGCTTTATAAATACATAAAGCATTGCTATTTTTAATTCATAGAATGATGAAAACTGAATTCTGCTCTTTTATCTTCACTGTGATAACTGTAATAAATAAATATTTTCACAGATGTTTAACCTTTCATTTAAAGTAAGCATTGAAAATATTTCCCCTAGTTTTGCTTTTGACATTATTCCACTTTGTGATTGTCGTAGGTAATAACATCTTATGAAATAGAAGAACAAAGGCCAGATATATAGACTCACGTCTTTATCCCGTGCTTTGGGAGACTGAGGTTGGAAGATTGCTTGAGGACAGGAATTTGAGACCAGCCTGCGCAACATAGGGAGACTTTGTCTCTAAAAAAATTAAAAATAATTAGCCACACATGGTGGCATATGCCTGTAGTCCTAGTTATTTGAAAGAATTGCTTGAGCCAGGAATTTGAGGTTACAGTGAGCTGTGATTGTGCCACTGCACTCCAGCCTGGGTGACAGAAACAGTATCACTAAAAAAGATAGAGGACACAGTATTGGCTTAAAATGCCCAGATTTCAGGCTGGTTTTTTTTTTTTTTTCATGTTAAATGTCCAGTGATCTTGGACAAGTCTCTTAACATCTTCATCTAATTCAGAGTTTTATTGTGAAGCCTCCATGAAATAATGCATGAAAGGTGCTTTGTAAAATAAGTGCTGGGTAAATGTAAAGAAATATCATTAAAGTACATTATGCCTTGTGACATCTGTAGCCTGTTGCTCATCTTTCGTTTGTATATCTAGTGTACTGATGTTTGGTGATCCATGAGTAGTTCTTCAAAAAACATTTATTGTGCTTCTACTATATATCTGCACTCTGCCAGTCATTGGAGATGTAGCAATGAACAAAACGGACGTGGTCCCTACCTTCATAGAGCTTATGATTTAGAGGAGAAACAAATAGTAAACAATCACTCAAATAACTATGCAATTGCAATTGCGATAAGTACAGGGAAAGAAATGTACAGGGTCATTTGAGTACATAGGCTGGAGAGAGAATTCTCAATGGGTCTTTCACATTCCTTCACAACTTTCAAACAGACTGATCACCCTTTGCTCTGGACTACCTTTTTAAAGGAAGTTTGCATAGCAAACAGCATTGGAAGATAGCATCACCCTTGAGAGCAAAGCACAAGGATGCTTACTGCCCATATAAGAAACTTCGGCTCCCTAAGCTCAGGGTTTCTCTTCTGTCATGCACCTTATTGTGTGTGCGGCTTCCATCGGGAGCCATCTGTGTTGTCCCACGAGACATGGGAATGAGAGAAACTAATGCAAATACACTGATGCTCTTGATGTTTGATATGCCATGAATAATAAAATCCTTTGCCTTTGAATCTGGAGTCTTATGTTTTCTGCTAGCATCCATGAAACTATAGCAAGCTAACTTGCTAGTTTGAAAGTAGGATAGAATCATAGACCTATTATAAAAGGGGATCAATTATAGGAAGTGGCCTCAGATTTAGCCTCCCTCCAGTTCTTTTTTTTTTTTTTCTTTGGATATATGGTCTTGTTCTGTTGCCCAAGTTAGAGTACAATGACATGATTACAGCTCATTACATCCTTGAACTCCTGGGCTCAAGTGATCCTCCCCACTCGGACTCCCGAATACCTAGGATTACAGGCATGTACCACCATGCCTGGCTAATTAAAAAAAAATTTTTATAGGGGTGGAGTCTCACTGTGTTGCCCAGCCTAGTCTTGAACTCCTAGCCTCAAACCATTCTCCCACTATAGACTCACAAAGTGCTGGGAATACAGGTGTAAGCCACACACCTGGACAAATATTTTTTCTGGATGTGTTCCCTTCTTTGCTAGGTGCATAGGCATCATCTGGTGTCTCCCTCTCTCGTTTTCTTGGAAATTCCTTTAGTATCCTGTGTTAAATCCTCTTGAGATTTCCTATTTATTTTCAGCATCCAGTGACTTCTTCTCTCTTGGTCTACTCATATTTGTAGAATATATTGTCCAAAAGCTTCCTGAGAAAAATATCCAGGAGGTCAATTTTTGTAACTGCACATATCTGAAAACGTCTTTATTTGACCGTTGAGTTTCGTTGATTGTTTGGATGGGCACAGAATTCTAGACTGGAATTAACTTTCGTCCAGAATTTTGAAGACTGCTTCATTGTCTCTAGAATTTTTTTGGTAAGTTCCTGTCAGGAAAAGCCAAATGGAAGAGACGTATAGGGAAGGTATGTGTGAAGAGGCGTAGGACTTTCATGCCCTCTCTGGAAATATCACCCTTCCAGCACCTCCATGTGTTCATTGGCCATTGCTGATTGACTCAATCTCTAGCCCCTTTTCCCTCCCTGGAGGTGGGGCTGAAAGTTCTGACCCTCTGGCCACATGGTTGTTGGTTTCTTTGACCACCAGCCCCATCCTCCCAGAGGTACCTACTTAACGTAAACTCAGGTATGGTTGAAAGGAACTTATTACAAATGAAATTATGAAAAAAACCTTTCACTCCTATCACTGAGGAAATTCCAAGGGTTTTAGAAGCTCTGTGCCAGGAACTGGGGATGAAGACAGAATATACATTTCTTATTATCACACATCACAGTATCAGAGACCTGTGGGTCCTTCCATTCTGGAAAATCATGTTTTTCTGTTTTGAAAAAATTTCTTAAATTATTTCATTGATGACTTGCAGTCTTCCTCTTTCCCTGTTTTGTTTTGTTTTGTTTGGTTTGGTTGTTTTTTTCCACCCTGAAACTTCAGTTGTTTGAATATTCTTTCTCCTGGATTGGTGCTCTAATTTTAAAAAATGTTTCTCGTTCTTATATTTAATGTATCTTTGTTTTGGTTCTACTTTTTAATGGTCCTGACTAACCCTACTACTGAGTTTTTCCTGTTATTTGTTATTGACTCATGCTTATGAGTGTTTGATTAAATAGTTGAATTTTACTTTAGGATGGTAGGAATGGGCCATTTTATGATTTTCACATTGCTTTGGTCAGAAATTGCATAGCATAGAAGACTCTCCTGATCTGAAAGTCCTGGCTAGGAGTATTTTAGAAGCCAAGTAAAGAAAGAGGGAAAGCTGTCTCAACATCCACTATCCACATGTTCCCTTAAGTCCTGTTTTTGGTGTAAGATTTTAATCCTCAGCAATGTCTGGTATCCACCGGTCCAGAATCCATTTATTTTACCCACTCCAAAGAATACACTTCACCCCAGCCCAGGTGGAGAAGGGACAAGTTGCTCAGCCGCACAGAGGAGATGGCGAAGGTTGCTGTGAGCTGAGATCGCACCACTACACTCCAGCCTGGAAGAC
>NW_012099266.1:477199-492655 GCF_000951045.1 Mandrillus leucophaeus
TAATAAAATCCTTTGCCTTTGAATCTGGAGTCTTATGTTTTCTGCTAGCATCCATGAAACTATAGCAAGCTAACTTGCTAGTTTGAAAGTAGGATAGAATCATAGACCTATTATAAAAGGGGATCAATTATAGGAAGTGGCCTCAGATTTAGCCTCCCTCCAGTTCTTTTTTTTTTTTTTCTTTGGATATATGGTCTTGTTCTGTTGCCCAAGTTAGAGTACAATGACATGATTACAGCTCATTACATCCTTGAACTCCTGGGCTCAAGTGATCCTCCCCACTCGGACTCCCGAATACCTAGGATTACAGGCATGTACCACCATGCCTGGCTAATTAAAAAAAAATTTTTATAGGGGTGGAGTCTCACTGTGTTGCCCAGCCTAGTCTTGAACTCCTAGCCTCAAACCATTCTCCCACTATAGACTCACAAAGTGCTGGGAATACAGGTGTAAGCCACACACCTGGACAAATATTTTTTCTGGATGTGTTCCCTTCTTTGCTAGGTGCATAGGCATCATCTGGTGTCTCCCTCTCTCGTTTTCTCGGAAATTCCTTTAGTATCCTGTGTTAAATCCTCTTGAGATTTCCTATTTATTTTCAGCATCCAGTGACTTCTTCTCTCTTGGTCTACTCATATTTGTAGAATATATTGTCCAAAAGCTTCCTGAGAAAAATATCCAGGAGGTCAATTTTTGTAACTGCACATATCTGAAAACGTCTTTATTTGACCGTTGAGTTTCGTTGATTGTTTGGATGGGCACAGAATTCTAGACTGGAATTAACTTTCGTCCAGAATTTTGAAGACTGCTTCATTGTCTCTAGAATTTTTTTGGTAAGTTCCTGTCAGGAAAAGCCAAATGGAAGAGACGTATAGGGAAGGTATGTGTGAAGAGGCGTAGGACTTTCATGCCCTCTCTGGAAATATCACCCTTCCAGCACCTCCATGTGTTCATTGGCCATTGCTGATTGACTCAATCTCTAGCCCCTTTTCCCTCCCTGGAGGTGGGGCTGAAAGTTCTGACCCTCTGGCCACATGGTTGTTGGTTTCTTTGACCACCAGCCCCATCCTCCCAGAGGTACCTACTTAACGTAAACTCAGGTATGGTTGAAAGGAACTTATTACAAATGAAATTATGAAAAAAACCTTTCACTCCTATCACTGAGGAAATTCCAAGGGTTTTAGAAGCTCTGTGCCAGGAACTGGGGATGAAGACAGAATATACATTTCTTATTATCACACATCACAGTATCAGAGACCTGTGGGTCCTTCCATTCTGGAAAATCATGTTTTTCTGTTTTGAAAAAATTTCTTAAATTATTTCATTGATGACTTGCAGTCTTCCTCTTTCCCTGTTTTGTTTTGTTTTGTTTGGTTTGGTTGTTTTTTTCCACCCTGAAACTTCAGTTGTTTGAATATTCTTTCTCCTGGATTGGTGCTCTAATTTTAAAAAATGTTTCTCGTTCTTATATTTAATGTATCTTTGTTTTGGTTCTACTTTTTAATGGTCCTGACTAACCCTACTACTGAGTTTTTCCTGTTATTTGTTATTGACTCATGCTTATGAGTGTTTGATTAAATAGTTGAATTTTACTTTAGGATGGTAGGAATGGGCCATTTTATGATTTTCACATTGCTTTGGTCAGAAATTGCATAGCATAGAAGACTCTCCTGATCTGAAAGTCCTGGCTAGGAGTATTTTAGAAGCCAAGTAAAGAAAGAGGGAAAGCTGTCTCAACATCCACTATCCACATGTTCCCTTAAGTCCTGTTTTTGGTGTAAGATTTTAATCCTCAGCAATGTCTGGTATCCACCGGTCCAGAATCCATTTATTTTACCCACTCCAAAGAATACACTTCACCCCAGCCCAGGTGGAGAAGGGACAAGTTGCTCAGCCGCACAGAGGAGATGGCGAAGGTTGCTGTGAGCTGAGATCGCACCACTACACTCCAGCCTGGAAGACCCCATCTCAAAAAAAATTTTTTTTTTAAGTTAGCACACAAAAAAAGTGGAAAAAAGGGAAGGAGACAAGAGCGCCCGAAATGTTGAGGCCAGAAAGCAGATGGAGGGTTGCGGCCAACTTGGAGACCTCAAAAAGCCAAATCCTATTCTGGTGATGGTGAAAGCCAAGAACCAGCCTGATTTGTAACCACAGAATCCCCAAAGGTCCATGACATGATAGTAACTGAATAGGAGGTTGTAGGTAGAGTTGGTGAACAGAATACGTGTCTGATTTCTTTTCTTCACTAAACCCTCTAGAAATTCTTTTTTTGGCCAGGTACAGTGGCTCATGCCTGTAATTCCAGCACTTTGAGGCCCAAGTGGGCAGATCATCTGAGATCAGGAGTTCGAGACCAGCCTGGTCAACATGGCAAAACACCGTCTCTACTAAAAATACCAAGCTTAGCCAGGCATAGTGGCACACACCTGTAATCCCAGGCGATTCTCCTGCCTCAGCCTTCCGAGTAACTGGGCTTCAAAGTGCAGTTACTATAATGCAGCTGGAAAGAACATCCTGTTTTTGTTTCATGGATGCATGGACGCACGATCTATCACAGTGAGAATATTATTGAGAAGTTTTTGGGGTTTTGTGTTTTTTTCTAAAACATTATTTTTCAAAATACAAATCTGATAGTGTCACTCTCTCCACCCTACTTCTATTTCAGCAGCTTCTTTTCTAATGCTTTTAGATAAAGATCAAATTCCTAAGCATGAGTTCCAAAACCATACGGGGGCACAAATTTGTGGTGAAATAGATACATATTTTTGCAGCACAGTGTTGTTTGTTTCAAAGTCAAATTGAATTTGAGTGTCTGTAGGCAAGGATTGTACTCTCCATTTGACCATTGGTTTTGCAGCTCCATCTTGTTGAATACATGGTCATTTTACACATTATCTCCCCAGGCATTTAGGTACTCAAATCATTCACCTCTGCCTTGCAGGTTTTGGTGTCACCAGGTCATCTTTTGCTGCATTCCCTCATTCTCTCAGCTCCATCACTGGACTTCTTTTGCTTCTTTGTAAGCCCCTTGATCACTGGATGATATAGTCAAGTTAAACTACTTGATGCTTTTTAGGCAGCAATAAAATATTTTCATTATTTGAGTTTTGCAAATGAAAGCAAAAAACAAAACTAACCTTAGAACACAAACAAAATATAAAACAACACAATGTTTTGCAATGATTTGCCTGGTTCTTTATTAGGCATCCACATTGTTGTTGGGAGTACAGCGATGATAAGCAAACAAATCCTCCAAAAAAGCAATATAGTAAAACGGTAATACCAGAATGTGAAGATATGTCCTCTAAACACTTTGATACTTACACCCATTACACCTGGATATTCTGAAGAATAAAAATGGAAGGTAGAAATGTTGGAGGCCTAAATAAGTGGAAATATGATTTGGGAGTTTGATTCTCTTCAGTGATAAATATTTAAGATAACCACACTGCAATTGTTATAGTGTCCTTGATGGATCAGATATCCTAAAATTACAGATCATTTACTCAATTGTTAAACATGAAAGTAAACATTCATTTGTCTTGTATAAAAAAATTCTAATTCTAGTAGGTACCCTCAACAAGATAGTCATTTAATTCCAGATTAAATCACATTACACTATTAATATTATAATTCTGCCATGTTGCATAACCCTAACTTTAATAAATGATTCACACACACAAACATGATTATCACACACTTATTAACAAAAGTAACAAATTTGAAACATGATATATAAGATAGGCTCTGTAATCAGTACCTGTAACCAGTACCTCCAAATTAGGCAAATTTTTATCCAAATGAACTTTTGAAGAGAACCATTCATGATGCTTGTGAATCATAATATTCCTCTTTACTTTCCCTTCTAAACATCAGTGAAACTGGTTATTTGCACTACAAACATTTGGGACTTTAAGGGACAGTATTCTAAACTCCTAAAAGAGCCTCATTTATAGGTAACTATATCCCATTGAGAAAGAATACATTTACTGTACCAGTGATTAAAACAGAAGGTAGGTTTTCTTTATTTTACAATTGCTTATTACCTAAAAGGCTGCCTTCTGCCTTCCTTTTAAAAAGATAAAAAGTAGGAACAGCAAGAAAAACCATGTACAATATTAAATATATTTTTTGTTTGTCTTCATGGTTGACAAATATTCACTGTGATAAAATAAATTTAATTTCTGTGTTAGCTATAATTTTTAGTTATAAAGAACAAAGATAAATTCAAGTTACCTTGATTCTGAAGTATTTATTACAAGGAAATGGGGGAATTAAGGAAGATGGGGGTCTCAGTCAGGTGATGAAGTACCAAAAACAGAAACTCCTCCATCTCTGAGCAGAAAAATAGAAACCTAATTGTGCCTGAGTTTCCTGGAGAACAGACTCCTTCTGGACTTGCAAGATCATTCCAGACAGGCTCACGGCAGCTCTAGGTTATCTGTTCACCCTGGCAGTCCCTACGCTGCTGAGCCATTAACATGACTCAACTCCTTCCTGGATCTGCTGCTACCCCTTCCAAAACTGTAAATTAATTAACTTACTTCTACTCCCCTCTGCCCAGCCCCTTCTCAGTTGTCTGGAAAAGCAAAAATAAATAAAAAAGATAAACCAGATGAAATGTGGTTGGAGGGAGGTAAGTACCACTCAACTGGTCTCCTGTTCATTCGAGAGGCTTCTTGGTTACTCAAGGGTTTTGTTCCCTCAGGCTCTCTGCTGGTTCATGACTTTCTGTGTCTCCATTTCAAACGTGGAATAAGGAGAATCTGATTGGCAGAGTTAGTGCCTGTCATCTCTGCTGGGCAAAGATCTCATTCCATATGGCCTCATAGTCTACTCTTAGGTGCCATTTTCTTATTAAATGATTAATAAACGGTACTTATTATGAAGTGACATTCTGAAAATATTTTTGATATTGAAAATATGTCTTTGTACTTTAGAAGCTTGGAAACTACCATGCTATAGCATAGTATTTCATTGTTGGTAATCTGTATCTCTGATGATCTGAAGGTTAAAATCATCTCTGGAGACAAATCAATTCTGTGCTTCTTCAAATCAATTGTATTCTGTTTATTAGAATCTAATTGATAATATATAACATTTTCCTTTCATTGATAAGTGATTACAGTGATTTTCATCTTGGAAAACATTAATAATTCTACAGTCCTTGTTTTTAAAACACAGATGCATATTTAAAAAAACAGACTTTATATTTTAGAGTAGTTTTAGGTTCATAGAAAAATTGAATAGATGATATATTTTTCATATATCTTGCTCCCCCACACATACATAGATTTTCCATTATCAACATCCCACTAGAGTGGTACATTTGTCACAAATGATGAACCTACATGTACACATCATTATCACTAGAATTCATAGTTTACGTGAAGGTTCACCCATTATACAAATGGACAAATGTATAATGATGTATATCTACCACTATAGTATCATACAGAGTAAAGCAACAGGAACCCTAAAAATCCTCTGTGCTCTATCTATCTATCCCTTCCTCCCACTTATCTCTGGCAAGCAATGATTTTTTTTTTTTTTTTGCTGTCTTCAAGTTTTACCTTCACCAGAATGGCATGTAGTTGAAATTATACAGTGTGTAGCCTTTTCAAACTGCCTTATTTTACTTAGTAATATTTATGTAAGTTTCCTCTATGTCTTTTCATGGCTTGATATCTCATTCTCTTTTAGCACTGAATCATATTCCATTGTCTGGTTGTACCACAGTTTATTTATCCATTCACCTACTGGGGGTATCTTGGTTGCTTCCAAGTTTTGGCAATTATGAGTAATGCTGCTATAAACATCTGTGTGCAGGTTTTTGTGTAGGCATAAGTTTTCAGCTTCTTTGGGTAAACACCAAGGAGTGTGATTACTGGATCATATGGTAACAATATGTTTAATTTTATAAGAAACTGGCAAACTGTCTTCCAAAGTGGCTGTACCAATTCACATTCCTACCAGCAATGAGTAAGTGTTCTTGTGGCTCTACATCCTTACTAGTATTTGGTATTGTCAGTGTTCTGGATTTTGGCCATCGTAACAGGTAAGTGGTGGTATCTCATTGTTTTAATTTGCATTTCTTATATGATGTGGAGCATCTTTTCATATGCTTATTTGTCATCTGTATGTCTTCTTTAGTGATGTGTCTTTTAAGGTCTTTTGTTCTTTATTTTTTAAGAGGTGAGGTCTCACTCTGTCACCCAGGCTAGACTGCAGTGGCACAATCATATCTCACTGGAGCCTTAAACTCCTGGGCTCAAATGATCCTCCTGCCTAAGCCTCCTGAGTAGCTGGGACTACAGGCTTGTGCTACCACATTGGACTAATTTTTTATTTTTTGTAGAGATGGGGTCTCACTATGTTGCCCAGGCTGACCTCAAATTCCAGGTCTCAAGCAGTCCTCCCTCTCTAAGGCTGGGATCACAGGCATGAGCTACCGCATCTGGCCTTTGGCTCGTTTTTTAATTGTTGTGGTATTTGGGTTCTTACTGCTGAGTTTGAGGCTTAGTTTTCAAAATGAAAGTCTAATAATTCTTTTGTTTTCTGGAACAATTGTATTAAAGTAACTTATAACATGATGACTCTCCTAAATAAATCCAGTGCTCATGGGAGGGAAGGATAGCCCAATGAAATATAAGAAATTATATGACACATTTTAGTCAAGTTTGATTTTCTCTTGCCTCTAGCCGTTCCTTTCCTATAGCTAGAGGATTCTTGGGTTTCACTTTTTTTTTTTTGAGATGGAGTCTCGCTCTGTCGCCCAGGCTGGAGTGCGGTGGCATGATCTCGGCTCATTGCAAGCTCCACTTCCTGAGTTCATGTCATTCTCCTGCCTCAGCCTCCCAAGTAGCTGGGACTACCGGTGCCTGCCATCATGCTATTCTTTTTTGTATTTTTAGTAGAGACGGGGTTTCAAAGTGTTAGCCAGGATGGTCTTGATCTCCTGACCTTGTGATCCTCCCACCTCAGCCTCCCAAAGTGCTGGGATTAGAGGTGTAAGCCACCGTGCCCAGCTGGGTTTCATTTTTACTTCTCCTGTAGAGGTGGTAATGAGCATGAAAGAAAGCAGAAAAAAAAAAAATACTTACATACTTATATAATTTAAGATGTGTTACGCTTGGAATATTTCAGTTTCCTACTTAAGCAAAATACTAAATTCATTTTTGTTAATTTTAGTGAAAAAATAAGAAAGAGTATATTAAGAAGTCAAGAAACCTGTATTGGTGCCAGATTAAACATTGCAAATCAAGGCAATGGCTCCACCGAGGTGATGTATCTTCCAGTTTTGATGTTTAATGGGGACTGATGTATAATGGGGAGTGATCTGGAAACCGAAATAGTGGTTAGCCTGGAATGGCTCAGGATAATTTATTGTAACTCAAATTTGTATTCAAACTAAGCAGGCAACTCTGGCAGATCTAAGACGGGAACAAAAGACTACGTTTCTCCCCTTATAAGTCATAGAGAGGGTTATATTCATAAAAATTATCTTGCATTTTGCTGTGCTTGTTGATACATGTAAAATCCAGTTGTGAGGTAAACAGGGGATTTTGAGAGAGTTGAGATTCTATGTAAACAAAACTTACATGCGTATTTTTGACTGCTAATTCAGAATTGTTTTTGTGAGTGTCCAGAGCCTACTGGGAGATGAGAAAGGTCTTCTGAGCCTTCCTCTGGCTGGGCTGGAGGAGGCTGGGAGCCTGGGGTGTGGCACACTGAGGGAGTAGAGGGGAAAGAAGCGTGAACAGAAACAGGAAAAGGCAGAGCTCTTTTCCCCACCCTCTGTGGCTTACAGAAAAGGGAAACTGGACCCAGCAAGTGCAACTGCAGGAGAACCAGCATGTCAGTGGTTAGATAAGCCCTCACACTAGTGCAAGCAGAAGTGCCAGCAGCCTGAAAGGGTTTT
The DNA here is from genome assembly GCF_000951045.1 of Mandrillus leucophaeus. Taxonomy (NCBI): domain Eukaryota; kingdom Metazoa; phylum Chordata; class Mammalia; order Primates; family Cercopithecidae; genus Mandrillus; species Mandrillus leucophaeus. Next base: position 485,121 of record NW_012099266.1, read on the forward strand.
AACCCTAGGTTGAGCAACGTAGATCTTAGAAAGCCATGCCCAAGCCCTGCGAAAGGTGTCTGTACCCAAATTCAAGATGTAGGGTGGTGGAACATTGGAAGCAAGATGATAAGTAACATGAATTGCTGGTCAAGCATCTGAGAAAAGAGCCCTCAGTTGTATTTTAGAGTTTATTTTTAAGAAGGGTTTGCTCTAAAAGTACTATAGGAGAAATAAACAGGTAACTAGAGGGGAGCACTGAGGGTAGCCACGGAAAGTCCTTCTGAGGAGTGCCAGTTGAGCTGAGGCCCGATGGATGAAATGAGCCAGACAAGTTACGGGGATAGGAGACAGGAAGAGGGAAAGAAATGCAAAGAGGGAAAGAAATGGGTCACATTCTGGATTCCACTCCAACAGTTCCAAATCACTTTCCTGAACAGCTTACTGTGTAAGTGGAAAGGTGACTAGTTATAGGAGTGTTACATGTTGGAGAAATGGGTAGGATTCAGTTTACGTGGACCAAAACATGCAATAAGATCACTTCGGACCTAATTTTTATCATCATTCAATGATGCTTTCTTATACCTCATTTTGCTTGATTTCTACCAAATACATTTCTGTCAACACGTAAGACATTTTTTCATATGTTGCCCAGGCTGGTCTTGAATTCCTGGGCTCAAACCATCCTCCTGCTTCGGCCTCCCAAGGTGTTGGGATTACAGGCATAAACCACAGCACTTGACCTGTCCTACATTTCTAGCCGTTTATAAAACAGCTCTACCTGGATGTAATAGGCTTACTTTCCAAAACAGAAGACAAAATTCATGTTCCTTTCAGTGTGGATTCTCTTCCTGACTTCCCCATTTGTGTTGGCGACTCCTATTTTCCTAGTGATGAAAATCTCAAAACTTTGTAATGGCCAGGCGTGGTAGCTCATGCCTGTAATCCCAGCACTTTGGGAGGCAGAAGTGAGAGGATCACTTGAGCCTAGGAATCTGAGACCATCCTGGACAACATAGCAAGACCCTGCCTCTATTTTTAATGTAAAAACAAAAATACTTTATAGAACGTTTGCTTCCTCACCCCACTGGAGATTCAAATTCTGATGCAAATCATTGTGGAGTCTCTCAGAGTCATTTTTTCCTTCCCATTTTTACTGTTAACACTCATACTTTTTGTCCTCCTTAGTTTTCACATAGATGATTTCAAATGTCTCCTATTAGAATTTTCACTGTATAGACACTCTCTTCACTCTTTGTTCCTTTGCAAGGCTGTTTAAGAATCTACATGATTTCTATATGGTCTATTGGCTTAAGAGAAAAAATTTTAAATAACATCTAGTAATTAGTTCCATTTGCTAAACAGTTTTCTCGTTCACTTTTCTCCAAACTGCATTCTCTGTTCATGTTATATTTGACATGCTTTGTGACATTGCCAGGATTCCTTCCATTTCCAAAAAAAAAAAAAAAAGATAAAGAAAGAAAGAAAAAAGCAAAAAAAAAAATCCCCTCTCAATCTCAAGTGAAAGCCCTTTGGGCCAGTTGTTCTCAAATGTTAGTGCATATTGAAATCACCCGGAGGGCTTGTGAAAGCAGATTGCCAGGCTCAACCCAGAGTTTCCAATTCAGTAGAGGGTCAATAATTTGCGTTTCTAACAAGTTCTCAGATGGTGCTGATGCTGCTAGTCAGGGACCGCCCTTTGAGAATCACTGATTTAGACCAGTATGTCTCAGCCCCGAGTTCCAAATTAGGATCACCTGGTGTAGGGTATGGTGGATGCTGAGACTCTGCCCAGACCTCTCTCCCAGGACTAAGATGCTCATTTCCCCCAGTGGCTGGGTGTGTTGGTTGCTGATGGCTCCAGCCATCTTCTCTAAGGACTACCCTTGCATATATCCTCTATATCATGCCCCCCAGTTTGAGATTCACAAAACAAACATCCACAGTTCTTCAGAACATTCTGCTGTGTCCCTTCCCAGTTAAGTCACTAAAAGATGACTGTTGATTGCCATAAATTAGTTTTACCTATGTTCTTAAAATTTTAACAATTGAGTTACTCAGTATGTACTCTTTTGTCTTCTTTCTCTCAATAAAGTGCCTATGAGATTCATCTATCTTGTTCCATGTGTTAGTAGTTCATAATTTTTATTGTGGTCTAGTATCCCCTTGTATCAATGTACTACAATTTATCCATTCTTCTATTGAGGGACATTTGTGTTGTTTCCAGTTGTTGGATATATGCATTGTCAATCTCTTCAATCAGTCTGTGGCTTGTCTTTTCACTTTCCTGGTGATGTCTTAATTTTAATTAAGTCAAACTTAGTTTTTTCTTTTATGGTTATCTTTTGTCTCTTCAAGAACTCTTTTCCTACACCTGAGACTTTAAAAGATACTGATGGTCAGGACTCACTCAAACCAATTAAATCAGGATTATGGTCATTTTTTAAAAAAGCTTCTCAGGTGATTCTAAAGTGTAACTAGATTTGAGAACCAGAAGACTCAGACTGTGAGCTTCTTAAGGGTAGAAATTGTGACTGCTTGTTTATACAGCTCAGGACTCAATACTGGACACAGTGGTGCTTCATAATCACCAGGTGATATTTGATGAATTTAATTCCTCTTTCCAAGATCATCTCAAATTCCATCTTTTCTACGAATCCTTCTTCACGTTATTACCAATAGTCTTATTCTCAGAATATTTTTCCCTAAAAGTGTTTCTCAATTGCTGTATTAGTCCATTTTCACACTATTATAGAGAACTACCTGAGACTGGGTAACTTATAAAGAAAAGAGGTCTAATTGACTCACAGTTCCACCTGGCTGGAGAGGCCTCAGGAAACTTACAATCATGGCGGAAGTCAAAGGCGAAGCACGACACGTCTTACATGGCACAGGAGAGAGAGTGCAAAGTGGGAGGTGCCACACATTTTTAAACCATCAGATCTTGTGAGAACTCACTCATGACCCATCACTAGGGATACGGTACTAAACCATTAAAAACAACCCCCATGATCTAATCACTTCCCACCAGGACCCACCTTCAACAGGTGGGGATTACAGTTTGAGATGAGATTTGGGTGGGGAGATAGAGTCAAACCATATCAATTGCTTTAAGTATTTACACCTTCTCTCCCCAACCAATTTGCAAAAACTGTTAGGATAAAGAATGTTTAGGGGAAGCCCTTATTGTCTCTTTCTCTTGTTTCTATGAGGAAATTTGGCTCCAATCTCTGGAAGGAACAGTATCTTTGTCCATTTAGACTGCTATAACAAAGTACCATGAACTGGGTAGCTTATAAACAACAGAAATTTGTTTCGCACACAATTAGAAGCTAAGAAGTCCAAGATCAAGACACTTGCAGATTTGGGTTTTGGCAAGGGCTTTCTGCTTCATAGATGGTGTCTTCTTGCTGTGTCTTTATGCTGTGGAAGGGGCTATATAGCTCTCTGGGGTCTCTTCTATAAGTACATTAATCTCAATCACGAAGACTTCCCCCTCATGATGTACTTTCCTCCCACAGGCCCCACCTCTTAAATATCATACCTTTGGGGTTAGGATTTTAACACATGAATTTTGGGGAAACACAAACATTCACACCATAGTAAACCATTTTAAAATATTATTTCCACCTCCTCTCTCCATCCCCTCATCTTTTCTCTTCCCTATCCTCTCTCTCCTGAGAAGTAACTAACAGGCTGGTAAGATGGAGAGAGAGAGTCCAGTGGACCTCCCACTCCATGGACAGTGAAAACTAGGATTCCTCTTATTCTCTCTCTTCCCCTACCTGCTGCACATATCACTAAGAGGATGCCAGGGCCCTCTTGGCCTCTTCTATGCAGTTAAAATATGAAGTTTAGTTAGCCAATTAAACTTCTCTACCTGGATTTGGTTGGGGGAGGTTATATTCATGCAGATTCCGAGGTTCAAGGTATCAAAGTATGAGACTATCATCCCATATTAAAAATAAAACAGACAAAATTGAATGGATTGTTAAGCGTAGGAAAGGGAGTACAGTCTCTCGGAGCAGATCGCTAATTTATATAGAGTCTCACGGAAGTGTGAAGTTCAGTGATTGGCGAAGCTGCAGAGGCTCAAGAGCTTCAACATCATCCGCAGAGGTGTGGGTGCACAGATGAGGCTATTGCTAATGGGTTGCCACTATGGCATATTTATTGAGGTGAGTCTGTGATTGGCTGGCTTTCAGAAGTAAGCAGCTAATGACGATTGTAAACAACTTGTGAAAGCTGTTCACCAAAGCAAATTGCTGTTGCTGGCTTGACCAGGTTCTAAACTGGTTCTGAGTGCAACTTATTAATATGGCTATAGGACAACCAGGCCTTTTCAAGGGGGTGGGAATTTATTTTCTTCCCCATTCAGCTTTACTGGCAGTAAAGCTGGCACTGTCCTTTTATCATCTTCAGGCCCCTTGTGCATGTTTCTCCAACCGGTTAGAAGCTGGAGAGAAGAAGTGATTGGTGCTGGCAAACTTCCCCAGGCCAGGAGGATTAGGGCTGAAATAGGCCTCTTATAGCAGGAAGGAACTTATGAGTTCATTCAATTTAGAGAGTTTTCAAACATTTCAAAATGATGCAAACATCTCTTTAAGAAGAAAACTTAATGTAATCAAAGAACTAGCATCCGTCTCCCTTTTATCTAGGACATAGGGAGAAAGCAGATGTTTCTGTGTTTCACCCCTACTAAAGTGGTTACTTGGAAGCCAAAGGTAGGTGTCTCCCAATCTTCTGCATTGATTCTGGCTTGGCTGTGCACCTCAGTCACTTTGCTGCTGGTCACCTCCTTGAAGCCCTGTGCACAGGCCCTGATTGGGATATCATCTCCACAATCTAAGGCTAGATAGGGGAAAAGAATGTGGTACAATGCAGATTTTGATTCAGTAGGTCTTAGGTGGGGCTAGAGATGATGCATTCCTACCAAGTCCCCAGGTGATGCCCATCCTGTCGATCTGCCACCACAGTTTGAATAGACAGGGATCACACTCACAGGCAAAGGATCATTAGGAAAAACAGGAGGCTGTGGACACAGCTAAGTCCACAACACATTGCACGGACTTGACACTTAAGGTGGAGTCTAAGCTGGGCTTGGGGTCTGCACAGCAGGTCCCCGTTGTGACCCTTTCACTGCAGTGAGTTGCAGTCATCAGCACAGATTTATGACTTTAGGAGGCTGTGGGCACTTTGCTTTCATAAACCCCGTCCTCTTACAAATATTAAAAATTGTATTTTATGACTACACTGGCCCAAAGAGGAATCATTCCAGGCTGAATTCATTATTATATGTAATTATATATGTATACACATATATTTGGATTTTAATAGAAATGAAAGTTACAACATTTTTGTGGGCCCCTAAAGGTGTCATGGGCCCTAGGCACCGTACCTAACAGAGAAGTCAACTGTAGTGAGTCTGCCTGCTGGACCAAACATACACAACTGCCAGGAGAAAAGCACTTTTCAGAAGCAGTGCTGTCTCAATTACTAAGAAGGATAAAAATATTTTCTTAACTGCCTTAAATTTGCAAAGCATCTTCCTTTCTGTGGCACGATATTAATATTCAGCATAGAAATTAATTCAATTTGTTCATTCCCCTCCCTGCTGCTTTCCAAATTGTGCTCATTTGGATTTGTCATGAATAAAAGAAAAGAGTGTAATATTTTAATGGCTGCGTCCTTAATTACAAAAAGAGGAGCTTTGAGACTCTTCTCCAGGAAGAGGTTGATTACATTTTTCATCAGGGGCCTGCTCCATTTCAGTCTACAGGTATTTTATTCTTACAGTTACAATGTAGAAAACAGATGCAAGTGGAACTCCTCTGGCTGAGGTGGGGGCTGGGGTCCTGCCTGCACGGGTTCCCCTCCATACGTCCAGGCTGGAGTGCAATAGCACGATCATAGCTCATTTTAACTTTGAACTCCTGGGCTCAAGCGATCCTCCCACTTCTGCCTCCCGAGTAGCAGGTGTGTATCACCAAGTCTGACTTCTTCTATTTTTTAAATCATAAAGTTCGATGTGTTTCCAGGTATACTGGTTTATTAGTGTAGATACTTCCCTTCCTTCTAGACAGAATGATGACTCACTACTCTGTTACTCTGAATGATTTTGATCCCTGAACCACACCCTGATTTCCTGGAGGGAAAAAAGAAAGTCTGGGATGGAACTGTCAAGGTGAACAATGATGTCCTTCTACCTAGAAGGAAGTAGGGATTGCTAATAATAATAGCACATAGGTACTTAAAAAAGATAAGGCCCTGTTCTAAACACTTGGCAGGTGTTGCTGTATATACTTGGTGGCAGTGCTAGGAGGTGGGTGTCCATGCTAATGAAGGTACAGAGAATTTCAGTAACTTTTCTAGGGTCACTTATTACCCAGTTTTGGAGTTAGGCCATTGACCTAGCCAGCTTGCCTCCAGGGTCTGGCTGTTAACCCATCTTCAATGAGAATAACCCTAAAAGTTCCCATCCTAGTGTTGACATTTTCTGCTTCGAGAAGACATTTTTTCCTCTTGATTTTTCACTTAGCTTCTGTCGCCTCTCCAAGGAATTAAGAAATCTTCAGCATCCTTCCTTGTCTAGTGGTATTGCTCGCCTCACTCTCAAAATCTACCTCCACATAAGAACTTAGGGTCATGATTTTAGTTGATCCCCATATTTGTGCTCATGAGGAGTGAATTCCCATGTGGAACTGTCTTGGGGGCTTAGAGTGGAGATCCTGGGGGCTGGTTTAGAGTCAGAGCTGGAGCCAGGTTCAGATTGTCTCTGGACCTCAGAGCGCTTGCTGTCTGTCCCCACCAGCATTCTCCCCACAGGCATGCCCTCCGTGCCTGGACACCACGTCTGCATCTCAGCACTGAGCCCTTCCTACTTGACCAGTAAGTCAAGCTGTATCCATGTCCAGAGAACTGCGCAACACACGGAGCTCTTGTCAAAACTGAGCTTGATGCTCTCCTATCTCTGGCAGGCAGATAAGTGTTCAGACAAAAGATAGCCTCCGGGACAGCCAGCCTACAAACAGTGCTGGTCTTATTACTTACTAGCTTGGAGACATTGAGTAAGCAATTGAAGCACACTTAACTGTACCTCCCGTTTCTTATCAACACAATGAAAATATTGACAGTATCTGTATCATTTAGCTGTTGTAAAGAACGATCGAGATAATACAGATAAGCACTTAGGACAGTGCCTGATTCATAGCAAAGAATTAATAAACAGAAGCTTTTATTCCTTTGAGATAGTTGGCAATGGGAAAGAAGAAGAAGTGGCCTCCTATGATGATTTGAGTATATTTTAACACTAGAATCCTCATGGTATCTTTCAGCACCTGAGCAGACCCTCTTCCATTGTATAATCAAAGAAACACATATCTCTCAGCCTGAGGATAAAAGTCTCCATCCACAGGCCAGGCACAGTGGCTCATGCCTGTAATTCCAGCACTTTGGGAGACCGAGGCAGTCGGATCACCTGAGGCCAGGAATTGGAGACCAGTCTGGACAACATGGTGAAACCCCGTCTCTACTAAAAATACAAAAAATCGGCCAGG
>NW_012099267.1:0-1476 GCF_000951045.1 Mandrillus leucophaeus
AAAAAAGGTTAATGGTTATAACAATCTGTAAACTTAGTATCTGAACCCAAAGGGCAGTTAGTTGAGGAGATATTTAGATTTTAAGCTCAAAGCATCTTTTGATGTTGGAATAAAATGGCAGTTGCAATTGTTGATTTTTCTGTTTTGCAGTCTGAATGTCTCTGATTATGTTTTTGGATATTTTGGTGAGCTTTTTAGCAGCCCATTCAGTTGCATGTATGAAGATTGTCCTCTGAACTTTATATCAAGTTGCCCACACCAAGCTCATAGGGCTTTGTGAAAAAGACAATTTATAGGTAGATAATAAAACTCAAAGAGAACAGACAGAACTTGAATTTAATAGCAGATGCACTATAATTTTCTACTGAAATATATTTTGGGGCATTAATTTGGCAGATCATCAGCTTCTCAATGTAGCTTTTGTTTTGTAACTAGGTTAATGAGTTGAAGGTGGATCCCACTGATGAATAGGACAAGTATTTTCTAAGCTGAACTCAACATGAATTGACCAGAATGTTCTACAAATCACACTTCTAATCTTGCCTTATAGTCAGAGATTAGTTCCTCCTGTTTTGTTTATAAGATTACATGTCAGACGAGTGAATTTTTGAAGAAATACTTGGGGAATGGATGCTGGAGGATTATTTGTTATTTTCCCACCCCGTTTTGTTCCTTTTCTGGAAGACTGAGTTGTTGGATCTTTGCTATCTATTTTAGGTACTTCATGTTTGGCTTCAGCTGTAGGATTAACCAGCTTACAGTACCATGTTATTAAATTGATAAAGATCAGGGAGTCCTGGGTTATATGATCCTGCAAGAATTCTAATTCCACAGAAAACTTCTGGCACTTTTGCTTGGGACAGAGATATTTTTCTCTATTGCTCTGAGCTCAGATTTTGACCAAGGTATAAAGGTGGTTAAAGAAGGCAGGCCTGGTTGATCTGAGGAAGTGACTTTATAAGGCATTTATCTAGTTTCCTTTATTTTAATGGGTGAAAATGTAACTGAGCAAAAGGCTTAGTAGACTCAGAGTTATAAGGTGGAGTATGATAGAGTGAAATGTAGTTGAAACCACCTTTGCAAAAATGATGACAGAAAAATCTCACAGGAATATTATGACAGTGAATCTGCAATAAGAAAATCAGGCAGTGCTTCTCATCTCCAAGCTGCCCTTCTGCATTCCTGACTGTAGGTTCAACCACCTCTGGAAGGAATTTATAGTTTGACTTTGAAACAAATATGGTAAGAGTCTCTCCTCAAAGCAAACCTCCTCCTTGCTTGTGAATCCGACCACCTTTGTAAAACTCAGATTATCACAAAATTAGAAGTTATGGCTCCTGATCATGCAACTAGAGACCACAGATTGCTAATCTTCCTAATCGCTCCTACAGATAATATTCCTATTGTGAAATCTAAGATTGGTGTTCCAGGTGTTTTATAGATCCTGAATTCTGATAAGTCAGCTGGCACCACCCA
>NW_012099268.1:0-1131 GCF_000951045.1 Mandrillus leucophaeus
TGGGCCAGCACAGTGGCTCAGGCCTGTAATCCTAGCACTTTGGGAGGCCGAGGTGGGTGGATCACTTGAGGCCAGGGGTTCAAGAGAAGCCTAGGCACCATAGTGAGATTCCTGACTCTCCAAAAATTATAAAATTTTAAAAGTGTTTATTTTTTTAAGACAAACTCTCACTCTGTCGCCCAAGCTCCAGCAATCTTCGCTCACTGCAGCCTCCGCCTTCCAGGTTAAAATGATTCTCTTGCCTCAGCCTCCCGAGTAGCTGGGATCACAGGCTCCTGCTACCACACCCGTCTAATTTTTGTGTTTTTAGTAGAGATGGGGTTTCACCATGTTGGCCAGGCTGGTCTCAAAGTCCTGACCTCGGGTGATCTGCCCGCCTCGGCCTCCCAAAGTGCTGGGATGACAGGCCTGTTTTTGTTAAAGTAACATTTAGAGTATCTCAGTCTCTAAGCTGCATACACATTGGCAGATGTCACCGTGTGGACACAGCTCTTTGGGGTCTGTGAGAGTCCGTGTGAGGCGTTCCTGGGGGTGGAGTCTGAGAACCACTGCCCCTTCCACCTCGTGATGTGGTCCCAGGAACGAATTTAATTCCTCTGTTCAGACTCCTCAGGTGGCCGGGAAGGCATAGATCTGGTGGGGAGACCGGCCGGGGCAGGTGTCACTGTCAGTGCCTCTGCCAGCCCCACTCGGTCCCCAGCGCCTCTTCCCGAGGCTGGTGGGGTCCAGGAGTGGGGCAAGGGGCTGGCAGGACAAAGGGCAAGACCCCTGCCATCAGGGTGGGTGAGCCCCAAAGGGTGCCCACGTGGAGGCGGGGCCGGGGCATAGCACCCACCAGTCACCAGGCCGTGAGCACAGCTGGGCTGGGCCGTCATCGGCCCTTTCACACTCAGGTTTGAACGGTGTCCCCGGGAGCATCTGGGACTTTGTTTCCGGCAGCTTCTCCCCCAGCCCCACCCCTATCCTGAGCGCCGGCCCCCCATCCTCTTCGGGTTCAAGTCCAAATGGGACTGAGCTGGCCCGGGTCAGACGGCAGCTGGACGAGGCCAAGAGGAAGATCCGGCAGTGGGAGGAGTCCTGGCAGCAGGTGAAACAGGTGAGCGTGTGGGGGGCCAGACAGGTGAGGGGGAG
>NW_012099269.1:0-2078 GCF_000951045.1 Mandrillus leucophaeus
AGCACTTCAAAGGATTTAGTATACAAAAGGGTAGCTTGTAAGTCCATTAAGAAATAAAGCATTTTCCAATAAATGCTTCTTGGATAACTCACTGTCTGAGAGAAAATTTTCAAGTTAGGTCAGTATACAAATTCTCTTTGCAGGACATTTGGTCCCCTGGTTCTCCCCAAGTCATAATAGATCTTTTTGTCTCTCCCTCTCCCCATTGCCCATTAATGTTAACTCTTATCTTTTCAAACAATTTGTAGAACTGATTTTACCTATGTTCAATGACAAAGACACTCCCTTAGAAGTATTGAACTGTTCCTGAGACCTTAACCGAAGACATGATCCTGGATGGTGTCATGTTAGGCATCACAGACCCTCAACAGAAGACAGATTTAGGGATGTTGCTTTGTTGGAGAGTTTGTTTTGGTTTGTTTTCTGAAAGATGGCCTTTTGAATACTTCCTCAAGTCCTTTCCTGGTAATTATGTGATTCACAGAATCTCTAATTTGAATAGTTATTAAAAAATATCTTTGTTTGTTGGTGCTGCTGTAGCAAAATACCATACACTGTGTAATTAAAAGGAACAGAAATTTATTTTCTTACCATTCAAAATGCAAGGAAGTCCAAGATCAAGTGCAGGCGTGTTTGGTTGTTGGAGGAGGGCTGCCGCCTCTGTAGGGGAGGAAGGCTGGGTCCTCACATGGCAGAGACCTTGAAAGCCCTTTTCAGAAGGGCCTTATCCATTTATGAGGAAGGAGCCTCATGACCTAATCACCTTTCAGGAGCCCTATCTTTCAATGCTATCACTGTGGTGATTTGGTTTTAACATGAATTTTGGAGGATCTGACATTCAAACCACAGCAAAGAACCTACACTCATGTAATTATAGCACTATGCATTTCAAATGTGTAAATTTCTATAAGTGTTTCTAACAGTCACCTTACAAACAAAATATGTAAAACAGAAAAAAGAAAGGGGCAAAACTGAACCTCATTAAAAGTTATGGTTATAACTGTCTCTTTTAGTGGGGATATGAATTTTAGCAGAATGAGTTAAATGGAAGATGAATTGAAATCATCCATTAAAATGAAAGTTTAAATCAAAAAGAGAGGCAACAGCTGGCTCCAGTTGAAAGCATCTGGCTTCTAAATGATATTTTAACTTTTCAGCTTAGCATTTATTCTTAATTTTCATATCATTTTTAATATGTTAATGGCTACTGTTTTTAGGTGGTTTTCTTAAAAGTTCTGCAATTACCTTTAATATGTTTTATTGAAGTCTAGGCAGCAACATTTTGTCTTCAGTTAATATTATTGAAATATTATGTTAGAAACTAGCACAAAACTATTATATTCCTAAATAATTTCTAAATTGCTAACTTTTCAGGGATTTATAGTTTCTGAAAATGAACGTTCTTGAGAATTTCATTAATATCCCAAGCAAGTCAAATAAATGGACCAAACACACGAGACAGAAAAATGAAAGTTGAAATGAGGTCTACAAGAGATTATCAAATATTTGAAATACCTCAAATCAAAAGATATGAGTATATAAAAACTTCATGTCATATAATTTGATTAATTTTCCAGTAGTTTATGGAGCATGATTTTGGACTATACCACACTGTAAGCCTTAGGTTTTGTAATAACCTGAACTCTTGATATTTAAGAAGATAAATTTCATGTTTGTTGACAAGGAAGCACACACCACTAAAATGAACACTTATTGGAAGAACATTGTAACACTGAGAAAACACTAGCAACGAATGATTTTTCTTCATAGAGAAAGGAAGCAGCAAAACAGTCCATAATGAGAGCTCGGCCAAGGGAAGCAAAAATCATTGAAATTTCCTAATAGATTCTTTAATACCGATTATTAAATAGAAGCATGGTTTACATTGTGGGAATCCATAAGATTTCAAAGAAAATGATGCTGTTTTACTTTAAAATGTTGACCTTGAAAGGCCATAGATTTTTAAACTCTACTTTTGTTCACTTTCTTTCTCTTTCATTTTGTTCTTGGCTGACTATAAGAAACTTGGAGCAGAACCTAGCACTTCAAAGGATTTAGTATACAAAAGGGTAGCTTGT
>NW_012099270.1:0-2255 GCF_000951045.1 Mandrillus leucophaeus
TGATCCGCCTGCCTCGGCCTCCCAAAGTGCTGGGATTACAGGCATTAGCCACCGCGCCCGGCCTATTCCTGTCAATTTATTTATTTTTAGTTGATATTATGTTTTTAAGTTCATGCTGATGTGTTATCAGCATGAGATAACCCGGATATAATGACTCTGCTGAATATTAACAACTTGCAGTACACACACATTCATTACTCTACTTTGGGAATATGTGATTTGCAGCCTAAATAATATAACACATACATACCACATTTGAAGCACAAGTTTTTTCCAAAAAGGTAAAAGCAATTCAAAAATTACGGATCTTATTCTCCAACAAAAAAAATTCAAAAGATCTTTGTGGTACAAAATCATGATAGAATCATAGAACAGAAAAAGTCACTTGGCTTATTGTTCTGCCCTAGATAAACTGTCCCAATAAGGTGAAACATCTGTATTTGGAGCATCATACAACTTCCTTTTGGTAATTTAATTCAGGGGTTATTAACCCTTATTGCCGAGAAGCTCTTCCTGGTTTCACAACACAATGTCTAACCTCAAGTTTGTTGTTCTGTCTCATGACATGATGGTTTTGCATTAATATAATTTATATTCTGAAAAATTAATAAGGTTTTCTTTCAGCCTATTTGTCTCTTAATTAATTAGGAATTGAGAGAAAATTTAAAGGAACTTGATTATCTTCTTGTAAACAATTTAAGTTCATATTATCAGAGATTGAGCTCATAACTGTTTCAGCTAGGTCCGCTACATACATGAACTCATTGAATCCTCATGATAATCCTGTGTGACGATTATTACTCCCACTTTACAAATAGGAAACTGAGGTTGAGAGATTAATTATGTATCTGTACTAATTTAGCTATTAAGTTTATCAGATACACAATTTAAAGTTGTGCTTTTCACCTCTAGATCCGGTGCTCTTACAGGTCTTTCTTAAATTGCAATATCCTCAATGAAAGACAAACTAAAATAAACTTCAGTGTTTTTTTTTTCTTGGAGAATTTTAAAGATATCAGCTTCAGTGAATAGTATAAGTTTGGAGATAAACTTAATAGAAACTTAGTAGGAGGGAGAATTTTTCTGTTCAGATGTCATTTTGAAGCAATGAAACTATTCTATACTTTCGAAAGTGCCCAAAGAATTACCACTGGTAAGCTCATTGTGGTCATTTTTTCTGGAGAGTGGAGGCATCAATTTATCTGTCTTAGAATGTTAATAACATTTTTTGACATTATTTTGCACCTGCTACTCCTACCAGCTTTGTCTGTATCATCTCACGTAATCTTTACGGAAGCATCAGGATATATAGTCACTTATCATTTCTATTTATTTGTTTTTTTTTTGTTTTTTGTTTTTTTTTTGAGACAGAGTCTTGCTCTATTACCCAGGCTGGGGTGCAGTGGCGCGATCTCAGCTCACCGCAAGTTCTGCCTCCCAGGTTCACACCGTTTTCCTGTGTCAGCCTCCCGAGTAGCTGGGACTACAGGCGCCCGCCACCACGCCCAGCTAATTTCTTTTTGTATTTTTAGTAGAGACAGGGTTTCACGGTGTTAGCCAGGAAGGTCTCAATCTCCTGACCTTGTGATCCGCCCGCCTCAGCCTCCCAAAGTGCTGGGATTACAGGCCTGAGCCACTGCACCCGGCGGATCATTTCCATTTATAGTTGAAGGACCTGAGGTGCAGATAGGGTAAGCAACTTGCAAAGTCATTCAGTTAGTAATTGCTAGAGCCAGTGCTTCCAGAGTCTGCTCTTAACCACTGTGTTACTGAGCTTCTCATTCCTAGAAGTTTTGAGTGTTGAATAACTCTAGGGAAACTGAGAGTCTAGGCAAAAAGAATAATTGATTTGGTCAAATAGTTGGGAATGTGGTAAGTTAATAGTGCCTCCTGCTGAAATTCTGAAGTACTGTAAATGTAATGACCTAAAAGGAAGGGAAAATCAGGAGAGGCATTGCTATAAAAGCAGCTTGGGATAAAGTAGAAAAGGGAACTTTTGTAATATTAATTGAGAAGGATGTACCCTGATAGAGTGGGAAAGTGAGATTCATTTTTTTTTCTTTACAAATTCAATAAAATATTTACATTTTTAGAATATTATCATTGAAGCCTCTTATTTCAGATATTGCCTGCTATTACAAAATACTGCCTCATTATTTTCTTTTTAACATAGGAATTTCAGAAACAGCTTACTAAAGCTAAAAGAATAATGATCATAGGGAACGGTGGTATTGCACTTGAGTTAGTGTAAGTAT
>NW_012099271.1:0-1216 GCF_000951045.1 Mandrillus leucophaeus
ACCCACAGGCTTGTTCAGGAGGTGAAAGAAAGTGAGCCTTAGAAAGTGCTTAGTGCGGCCGGGAGCCGTGGCTCATGCCTGTAATCCCAGCACTTTGGGAGGCCAAGGCGGGCGGATCACCTGAGGTCAGGAGTTCAAGACCAGCCTGGCCAACATGGCAAAACCCCATCTCTACTAAAAATACAAAAATTAGCCGGGTGTGGTGGCAGATACCTATAATCCCAGCTACTTGGGAGGCTGAGGCAGGAGAGTCACTTGAACCCGGGGAGGTGTAGGTTGTACTCCAGCCTGGGTGAGAGAGTGAGACTCTGTCTCAAAAAAAAAAAAAAAAAAAGAAATTAAAAAAAAAACAAGGTGAAATTTACATAACATATGATTAACCACTTTAAAATGTACAATTCAGTGGCTTTTAATACATTCTCGCTGTGCATGCATCACCACTCTGCAGTCCCAGAACACCTTCATCACCCCAAACGGAAGCTCTGCACCTGTTACCTAGTCAGTCCTCATCCCTCTCCTGCCAGCCCCTGGCAATGAGTCATCTTTATGCCTCTTTGGATTTGCCTATTCTGGACATTGCATATCAATGAAATCATAACAATGTGTGATTTTTGTGTCCACCTTCTTTCAATTAGCATGTTTACAAAGTTTATCCGTATTACATCATGTATTGGAACTTCCTTCCTTTCACGGCTGAATAATACTTGGTTGCCTGGCTATGCCACAATTGTTTATTCATTTCTGGATGGCCATTTGGGTTGTTTCCACCGTTTGGCTATTGCAAATAATGCTACCAGGAACATTTGTGTACAGATATATGTCTGGGCCTCTGTTTTCCATTCTGTTTGCTATATACCTAGGAGTGGAATTACTGGGTCATGTTGTAACTGTTTCACTTTTTGAGGAACTGTCAAATTGTTCTGATGAATTATTTTTATTTTTATTGTATTATATTTTATTGTTTTGAGACAACGTCTTACTCTATCACTCAGGCTGGAGTGCAGTGGCATGCTTATGGCTCACTGCAGCCTCAAACTCCCAGGCTCCAGCAATACTCCCACTTCAGCCTCCCTAGTAGCTGGAACTATAGGCGTGTACCACCACACCCAGCTAATTTTTGTATTTTTTTTTTTTTTGTAGAGACAAGATTTCACCATGTTGACCAGGCTGAATTTTTTTGTAATGGAGTTACAACCTTTACATCAAGTACATCAAG
>NW_012099272.1:0-1208 GCF_000951045.1 Mandrillus leucophaeus
TATACATTCCTTGGAAAGCTGAACAAAATGAGTGAAAACTCTATACCGTCATCCTCGTCGAACTGAGGTCCAGCACGTTGCTGTTACAGGGGCTAGAGAGAGAGGGACAAATTTCATTTGATGATGCCCATTGCACCAAGGGAGTCCATCCAGGGTTAGGATAGGGTCTCATTTGGGTAACGGAGATTGGCAGGGGAGTGGAGGCTAGGTACACAGGACATTCCTTGTTTGAAGGACTCTGTGAGGCCAGGGTACCACACATGCTGTCTGTAGGAGTAGGTGAATGTGCAGGTTGCCCAGGAAGAGTTAGCCTGCAGCCTGCCTCTGCATGGCAGTTTGTCCTTGGGTCCTGGCTCTGGGTTTCCATGGTCCTTGGAGGAAGACAGGTGATTGCACTTGAGAAGAGAGCATAGTGCCAGACTTTTGTTGTTTTTCTGCTCATTTCATCCTTCACTGAGGACAGTGAAGTTGTGGTGAGCAGGCGTAGCATTCAGGCTGGTGTGCCTATGTTGTGTCCCATGTGTTAGCACATGCATGTGGCATGAACACGTAGGCTCCCACTCCAAGCTGAGTCTGATAGGCAGTGAGGCTCTGGCTTATCCTGATCCCGGTATAGGTCAAAGCCTTCCCATTAGGATTGCATGGCCCCGAGGCTATTGTGAGGTGCATTGCAGGTGTGAAAGCAAGGGTGTTGAGAGGGATGCTCAACATTAGTGCTCTTTAGCGGGATGATGCTCTAAGGGCACCCTGGACCCAGACATGCATCCCCATGTACATGCATTTCTGTGTCCGTAAATAGTTGAAGCCAGAGACAGGCAGATTCCAGATGTATCGCAGGGGGCTGAATGACATGGCCCTTGTCACCTGTGTACCTGTCTGCCTTTCTGAAGCATGCTCGTGTTTCCTCTACACCTCCCAGGTAGCACTGGCATGGAAGGCAGGCCCGTGTTGGCGAGGGACAATTGTTATCTCATGTGAGCCGCGGAGATACCAGGAAGCCCCTGGACACAATGGCAAAGGCTCCTTCGGAAGTTGTTGGATCCCTTCTGAATGTAAGCAGTTCTTTCCCAGCACACTCTGATTTTCCTCATTTACAGGGACAAACACTGTGCGTGGATCGATGATGACTTCCATATATACATTCCTTGGAAAGCTGAACAAAATGAGTGAAAACTCTATACCGTCATCCTCGTCGAACTGAGGTCCAG
>NW_012099273.1:0-69514 GCF_000951045.1 Mandrillus leucophaeus
TGCTGACGAGTTGATGGGTGCAGCACAGCAACATGGCACAAGTATACATATGTAACAAACCTGCACATTATGCACATGTATCCTAGAACTTAAATTATAATAATAATAAAAAAAGAGCATAAATAAAAGAATATATGGTTCGTTGATAGGACCAGCAGTGCCAAGGATAGTGGCCTGCACAAAGTAGATTCTTATTAAATATTTGTCTTAGGGGAGAGGGATGAATCCCCTGGGATCCTCAGGATCTGGAAAGGGATATTTTTTCACAAGAGTACAACCCAGTTTAGGTCCATGAAAACATCAGGTTTGAAGGTCCTATCCCTGTTAGGTCATTTAGACCACTGCTCATGAAGTAGCCCACAGGCAGTTTACCAGTCCCATGGCTACTATCACTTACCAGAGAAATATGGTGGCCAAAGCTCAGTCCTGTATATTAATACCCTCTCAGTAGAGAAAGAAATGAGTTTGTTGTTTCAGTATATACCTATTCCTCACTATCAATGTTAATCTTCCCATGAAAACTTTCTCTAAATGGAAAGCTATGAATTAAAAAGAAAAAAGGTACTGATTCCAATGGAAAAAGATATAAATGGAATAATACAATATGTGTGCTTCTGTGAGGGCTTATTTCTCTCAGCATAGTATCCTCAAGATTCATGATGTTGTCAAATGTGGCAGAACTTTCTTCTTTTTAAAGGCTGAATGAGGCAGAGCACAGTGGCTCACTCCTGTAATCCCAGAACTTAGGGAGGCAAAGACAGGTCGATCTCTTGAGGCCAGAAATTTGAGACCAGCCTGGGCAACATGATGCAATCCTGTCTCTACTAAAAATACAAAAATTAGCCGGACTTGTCGCCATGTGCCTGTAGTCACAAATACTTGAGAGGCTAAGACAGGAGGATTGCTTGAACCCAGAGGTAGAGGTTGCAGTGAGCCAAGATTACACCACTGTCCCACTGTACTCCAGCCAAGGCAACAGAGTAAGATCCTGTCTCAAAAACAAAAAAGGTTGCAAAATATTGCACACACACCCCTCGCATATTTTCTTTATCTATTTATCTATCAGTGGACATTTAAGTTGTTTCCATGTCTTGTCTGTTGTTAAAAACACAATTTAAAAAAAAAGAAAAAAGAAAAAAGAAGAAGACTTCTGAGAAGCTCTTTTGTGATGTGTGAATATATCTCACAGTGTTACAGTGTTCTTTTCATTAGGAAGTCTGCTAACACTGTTTTCTTGGAATCCACAAAGGGATATTTCAGGGCACATTGATGCTAATGGAGACAAAGAAATATCCTCAGATAAATAGAGATAAGAAATATTTGTGAAACTGCTTTGGATGTGTGAATTCATCTCACAGTGTTACACCATTGTTTCATTTAGGAGTTTGCTAGCACTGTTTTTCTGGAATCTGAGAAGTGATATTTTGGATCGCTTTGACACCCATGGCAACAAAGGAAATATCCTCAGATAAAAATTAGAAAGAGGCTTTCTGAGAAACTGCTTTGTGAGTTTTGAATTCATCTCACAGTGGTATACCACTCTTTCATGGAGGAGTTTGCTAACACTGTTTTTGTGGAATCTCAGATGTGATATTTTGGATAGCATTGAATCCAGTGGTGAAAAACGAAATTTCCTCAGACATAAACTGGAGAGAAGCCTTCTCAGAAACTGCTTTGTGGTGTGTGAATTTATCTCACAGAGTTACATGATTGATTTCACTGAGAACTTTGCTAACACTGTTGTTGCAGAATCTGTAATGAGACACAGGGGGACGCATTGAGGCCTGAAATATCGTCAGATAAAGGCAAGAAAGAAGTTTCTGAGAAAATGCTTTGTGATGTGTGAATTCATCTCACAGAGTTACACTACTTTTTCATGGAGACATTTGCTAGCACGGTTTTTGTGGAATCTTAGAAGCGATAATTTTTATCGCTTTGAAGCCTATGGTGACAAAGGAAATATATTCAGATTAAAACAAGAAAGAAGCTTTCTGAGAAACTACTTTGTGATGTGTGAATTCATCTCACAGTGTTACACAACTCCTTCATGGAACTGTTTGCTAGCACTGTTTTTGTGGAATATGAGAAGGGATATTTTGGATCACTTTGAAGAATATGGTGACAAAAGAAATATCCTCAGATAAAAACTAGAGGGAAGCTTTCTGAGAAACTGTTTTTTGATGTGTGAATTCATCTCACAGATTTTCACCACTGTTTCCTGCAGGAATTTGCTATCACTGTTTTTGTCGAATCACAGAAGTGATATTTTGGATAGCATAGAATCCTATGGTGAGAAATGAAATATCCTCATATAAAAACTGGACAGAAACCTTCTCAGAAACTGCTTTGTGGTGTGTGAATTCATCTCACAGAGTTACACCATTGTTTTCATTGAGAAGTTTGCTAAAACAGTTTTCGTTGAATCTGCAGTAAGATACATGGGAGCACATCAAGGCCCACGTTTAAAAAGGAAATATCTTCAGATAAAAAGAAGAAAGAATATTTCTGAGAAATTGTTTTGTGATGTGATAATTCATCACACAAAGTTACCCTAATATTTCATGGAGCCATTTGCTAGCATTGTATTTGTGGAATCTGAAAAGGGATATTATGGATTGCCTTGAATCCTATGGTAATAAAGGAAATATCCTCAGATAAAACTAGAAAAAGCTTTTTGAGAAACTTCTTTGTGATGAGTGTATTCACCTCACAGAGATACACTTTTCATTACAATGAACAGTTTGCTAACTCTGTTTTCATAGAATCTACATTACTATATGTGGGAGCACATTAGACCCTATGGTGACAAAGGAAATATCCTCAGATAAAAACCAGAAAGAAGCTTTCTCAGAAACTGCTTTGTGATGTGTGAATTCATCTCACAGTGTTACACCACTCTTTCATGGAGCAGTTGGTTAGCACTGTTTTTGTGGAATCTGAGAAGGGATAATTTTGATCGCTGTGAAGCCTATGGTGATAAAGGAAATATATTCAGATAAAAACAAGAAGGAAGCATTCTAAGAAACTGCTTTATTATGTGTGAATTCATCTCACAGTGTTACACAACTCTTTCATGGAGCCGTTTGCTAGCACTTTTTGTGGAATATGAGAAGGGATATTTTGGATCACTTTGAAGAATATGGTGACAAAGGAAATATCCTCAGGATAAAAACCAGAAAGAAGCTTTCTGAGAAACTGCATTGTGATGTGTGAATTCATCTCACAGAGTTACACCACTCTTTTGTGGAGCCTTTGGCTTGCATTGTTTTTATGGAATCTGAGAAGTGACATTTTTTATCACTTTGAAGCCTACAGTGACAAAGGAAATATCCTCAGATGAAAACTAGAAAGAAGCTTTCCTAGAAACTACTTTGTGATATGTGAATTCATCTCACGAAGTTACACCACTGTTTCATGCTGGAATTTGCTTTCACTGCTTTTGTCGAATCACCGAAATGATATTTTGGATAGCATTGAATCCTATGGTGAGAAATGAAATATCTTCAGATAAAAACTGGACAGAAGTCTTCTCAGAAACTGCTTTGCCATGTGTGAATTCATATCAAAGAGATACACCATTGCTTTCATTGAGAAATTTGCTAAAACTCTTTTCACAGAATCTGCAATGAGATATATGGGAGAACATTGAGGCCCGCATTTTAAAAAGAAATATCTTTGGATGAAAACAAGATAGAATATTTCTGAGAAACTGTTTTGTGATGTGATAATTTATCACACAGAGTTACACTACTCCATTTCATGGAGCCATTTGCTAGCATCTGTGAAGGTACATTATGGATCACCTTTAAACCTATGGTAACAAAGGAAATATCCTCAGATAAAACTAGAAAAAGCTTTTACAGAAAATGCTTTGTGATTAGTGTATTCATCTCATAGAGACACACTTTTCGTTATTTTAAGCAGTTTCCTAACTCTGTTCTCGTGAAATCTGCAAAGGAATATTTGGGAGCGCATTGAGGTCTATGGTAAAAAAGGAAATATCCTCAGATAAAAACTAGAAAGAAGCTTTCTGAGAAACTACTTTGTGATGTGTGAATACATCTCACAGAGTTACACTGTTCTTTTCATTGATCAGTTTGCTAACAATATTTTCTTGAAATCTGTAATGGGATATTTCTTAGCATAATGACACTTATGGTGACAAAGGAAATATCCTCAGATAAAAACTAGAAAGAAGCTATCTGAGAAACTGCTTTGTGATGGGTTAATCCATCTCACAGAGCTATGCCATTGTTTTCATTGAGAAGTCTGCTAACACTGTTTTCATGGAATCTGCTTTAGGATATTTGCGAGCGCATAGAACCCTATAGTGACAAAGGAAATATCCTCAGATAAAAACCAGAAAGAAACTCTGAGAAACTGCTTTGGATGTGTGAATTCATCTCACAGTGTTACACAATTGTTTTCATGGATCACTTTATTAGCGCTGTCTTTAGGGAATCTGAGAAGGGATATTTTTGCTCGCATTGAAGCCAAAAGTGACAAAGGAAATATCCTCAGATAAAAACTGGATAGAAACTTTCTGAGAAAGTTTTTTGTGATGTGTGAATTCACCTCACAGAGTGGCACCTTTCTTTTCATGGAGAAGTTTGCTAACGCTGTTTTCCTGGAATCCGCCAAAGGATATTTGACAGCACTTCGAGGTCTGTAGTGTAAAATGAAATACCCTCAGATAAAAACTAGACAGAAGCTATCTGAGAAACTTCATTGTGATGTGTGAATGCATCTTACAGAGTTACACTGTTCTTTTCATTGAGCAGTTTGCTAACACTGTTTTCATGGAATCTGAAATGGGATATTTCTTAGCACAATGAAGCTTATGGTGACAAAGGAAGTATCCTGAGATAAAAACTAGAAAGAAGCTTTCTGAGAAACTGCTTTGTGAGGGATTAATTAATCTCAGAGAGTTAAACCGTTCTTTTCATTGAGCAGTCTGCTAACACTGTTTTCGTGGAATCTGCATTTGGATTTTTGGGAGCGCATTGAAGCCTATAGTGACAAAGGAAATATCCTCACATAAAAACCAAAGACAAGCTTTCTGAAAAACTGCAGTGGATGTGTGAATTCATCTACCAGAGTTACACGATTCTTTTCATGGATCACTTTGTTATCACTGTGTTTTGGGAATCTGAGAAGGGATATTTTGGATCGCATTGAAGCCTATGGGGACAAAGGAAATATCTTCAGTTTAAAACTAGAAAGAAGCTTTCTGAGAAAGTTCTTTGTGATGTGTGAATTCATATCATAGCGTTACACCTGTCTCTTCATGGAGCATTTTGCAAACAGTGTTTTCATGGAATCCACCATGGGATATTTGGCAGCACTTTGAGGCATGTAGTGAAAAAAGAAATATCCTCAGATAAAAACTAGACAGAAGCCTTCTGAGAAACTGCTTTGTGATGTGTGAATACATCTCACAGAGTTACAGTGTTCTTTTCATGCAGCAGTCTGATAGCACTCTTTTCTTGGAATCCGCAAAGGGATATTTCAGAGCGCAGTGAAGCTAATGGTGACAAAGAAAATATCCTCAGATTAACAGTGAAAAGAAGCTTTGTGAGAAGCTGCTTTGGATGAGTGAATTCACCTCACAGAGTTACATGATTCTTTTCTTAGATCACTTTGCTAGCACTGGTTTTGGGGAATCTGAGAAGGGATATTCTGGATTGCATTGAAGCCTATGGTGACAAGGAAATATACTCAATTAAAAACTGGAAAGAAGGTTTCTGAGAAAGTTCATATGATGTGTGAATTCATCTCAAAGGGTTACACCTTTTTCTTCATGAAGCAGTTTGCTATCACTATTTTTGTGGAATCTGCAAAGCGATATTTGGTAGTGCATTGAGGCCTAAGGTGAAAAAGGAAATATCCTCAGATAAAAACTTGAAAGAAGGTTTCTGAGAAACTGCATTGTGATGTGTGAATGCATATCAAGGAGTTACACTGTTCTTTTCGTTGAGCAGTTTGCTAACACTGTTTTCTTGGACCCTGCAATGGCATATTTCTTAGTACAATGAAACTTATGGTGACAAAGGAAATATCTTCAGATAAAAAACAAAAAGAAAATTCTGAGAAACTACTTTTTGATGTGTGAATACATCTCACTGAGTTACAGTGTTCTTTCCATTGAGCAGTCAGCTAGCACTGTTTTCTTGGAATCCGCAAAGGGATATTTCAGAATGCATTGAAGCTAATGGTGACAAACGAAATATCCTCAAATAAATAGCGAAAAGAAACTTTCTGATAAGCTGCTTTGGATGTGTGAATTCACCTCACACAGTTACACTATTATTTTCATGGATCACTTTGCTAGCACTGTTTTTGGGGAATCTGAGAACTGATACCCTGGATTGCCTTGAAGCCTATGGGGACAAAGGATATATCCTCACATAAAAAGTAAAAACAAGCTTTCTGAGAAACTGCTTTGGATGTGTGAATTCATCTCACAGAATTACACAATTCTTTTAATGGATCACTTTGTTAGCACTGTTTTTGGGGAATCTCAGAGGGATAATTTGGATCACATTGAAGCCTGTGCTGACAAAAGAAATATCCTCAGTCAAAAACTGGATAGAAGCTTTCTGAGAAAGTTATTTGTGATGTGTGAATTCATCTCACAAAGTTGCACCTTTCTTTTCATGGAGAAGTTTGCTAACACTGTTTTCCTGGAATCCACCAAGGGATATTTGGCAACACTTTGAGGCCTGTAGTGAAAAACGAAATATCCTCTGATAAAAACTAGAAAGAAGCTATCTGAGAAACTACATTGAGATGTGTGAATGCATCTCGCAGAGTTACACTGTTCTTTTCATTGAGCAGTTTGCTAACACTTTTTTCTTGGAATCTGCTCTGGGATATTTCTTAGTGCAATGACACTTATGGTGACAAACGAAATATCTTCAGAGAAACACTAGAAAGAAGCTATCAGAGAAACTACTTTGTGAGGGGTTAATTCATCTCAGAGTGTTACTCCGTTATTTTCATTGAGCAGTCTGCTAACACTGTTTTCCTGGTATCTGCATTAGGATATTTGGGACCGCATTGAAACCTATGGTGACAAAGGACATATCCTCACATAAAAAGCAAAAACAAGGTTTCTGAGAAACTGCTTTGGATGTGTGAATTCATCTCACAGAGTTACACGATTCTTTTCATGGATCACTTTGTTAGCACTGTTTTTTGGAAATCTGAGAAGGGATATTTTGGATCGCATTGAAGGCTATGGTGACAAAGGAAATATCCACATATAAAAGCTGGATAGAAGCTTTCTGAGAATGTTCTTTGTGATGTGTGAATTCATCTCACAGATTTGCACCTTTATTTTCATTGAAAAGTTTGCTAACACTGTTTTCCTGGAATCCGCCAAGGGATATTTGGCAGCACTTTGAGGCCTATAGTGAAAAAGGATATTTCCTCAGATAAAAACTAGAAGAAGCTTTCTTGGAATCTGTAATGGGATATTTCTTAGCACAATGAAGCTTATGGTGACAAAGAAAATATAATCAGATAAAAACTAGATAAAAGCTTTTGAGAAACTCCTTTGTGAGTGGATAATTCATCTCACAGAGTTACACCATTCTCTTCATTGAGCAGTCTGCTAACACTGTTTTCGTGGAATCTGCATTAGGATATTTGAGAGCACATTGAACCCTATGGTGACAAAGGAAATATCCTCAGATAAAGACCAAAGAGAAACTTTCTGAGAAACGTCTTTGGGTGTGTGAATTCAATTCCCAGAGTTACACGATTCTTTTCAAAGATCACTTTGTTATCATTGTTTTTGGGGAATCTGAGAAGGGACATTTTGGATCGCATTGAAGCCTAAGGTGACAAAGGAAATATCCTCAGACAAAAACTGGATAGAAGTTTTCTGAGAAAATTCTTTGTGATGTGTCATTTCATCTCACAGAGTTGCGCCTTTCTTTTCATGGAGAAGTTTGCTAACACTGTTTTCGTGGAATCTGCCAAAGGGACATTTGACAGCACTTTGAGGCATGTAGTGAAAAAGTAAATATCCTCAGATAAAAACTAGACAGAAGCTTTCTGAGAAACTGCATTGTGATGTGTGAATGCATCTCACAGAGTTACACTGTTGTTTTCATTGAGCAGTTTTCTAACACTGTTTTCTTGAAATCTACAAAGCGATATTTCTTAGCACAATGAAACTTCTGTTGACAAAGGTAATATTTCAGATAAAAACCAAAAAGAGGCCTGCGGTGAAACTACTTTGTGATGTGTGAACACATCTCACCAAGATACAGTGTTCTTTTCAATGAGCAGTTTGCTAGTAGTCTTTTCTTGGAATCCACAAAGTGATATTTCAGAGCACATTGATGCTAATGGTGACAAAGGAAATATCCTCAGATAAATAGCGAAAAGAAGCTTTCTGTGGAGCTGCTTTGGATGTGTGAATATATCTCACAGAATTACACGATCTTATTCATGGATCATCTTGCTAATACTGTTTCTGGGGAATCTGAGAAGGGATATTCTGGATCGTATTGAAGCCTATGGCGACAAACGAAATATCCTCAGATAAAAACCAAAAAGAAACTTTCTGAGAAACTGCTTTGTGATGTCTGAGTTCATCTCACAGAGTTGCACAGTACTTTTCATACAGCAGTCTGACAACACAGATTTCTTGGAAACCGCAATGGGATGTTTGGGAGTGCATTGAAGCCTATGGGGATAAAGGAAATGTCCTCAGATAAAAACCAAAAAGAAACCTTCTGGGAAACTGCTTTTTGATGTGTGAATACATCTCACTGAGTTACAGTGTTCTTTTCATGGAGCAGTCTGCTAACACTGTTTTGTTGGAATCTGCAAAGGGATATTTTGGAGTCCTTTGAAGCTTATACTGTCAAAGGAAATATCCTCAAAGAAAAACTAGGAAGAAGGTTTCTGAGAAACTGCTTTCTCTTGTGTGAATTCAACTCACACAGTTACACTTTCCTCTCATGGAGCAGTCTGTTATCACTGATTTGGGGGAATCTTAGAAGGGATATTTTGGATTGCATTGAAGCCTACATTGTCAAAGGAAATATCCTCAGATAAAAACTAGAAAGAAGCTTTCTGAGAAACTCCTTTGTGATGTGTGAATTCATCTCACAGAGTTACACCTTTCTCTTCATGAAGCAGTTGGCTAACACTGTTTTCGTGGAATCTACGAAGTGATATTATGGGGTGCATTGAGACCTAAAAAAGGAAATATCCTGAGATAAAAACTAGAAAGAAGCTTTCTGAGAAACTCCTTTGTGATGTGTGAATTCATCTCACAGAGTTACACCTTTCTCTTCATGAAGCAGTTGGCTAACACTGTTTTCGTGGAATCTACGAAGTGATATTATGGGGTGCATTGAGACCTACTGTGAAACTGCATTGTGATGTGTGAATGCATCTCACAGAGTTACCCTGTTCTTTTCATTGAGCAGTTTGCTAACACTGTTTCCTTGGAATCTGCAATGGGATATTTCTTAGTACAATGACACTTATGGTGACAAAGGAATTATCCTCAGACAAAAACTAGAAAGAAGCTTTCTGAGAAACTGCTTTGTGAGGGGTTAATTCATCTCAGAGAGTTACACTGTTCTTTTCATTGAGCAGTCTGCTAACGCTGTTATCGTGGAATGTGCATTAGGATATTTGGGAGTGCATTGAAGCCTATGGTGACAAAGGAAATATCCTCACATAAAAAGTAAAAACAAACTTTCTGAGAAACTGCTTTGGATGTGTGAATTCATCTCACAGAGTTACACGATTCTATTCATGGATCACTTTGTTAGCACTGTTTTTGGGCAATCTGAGAAGGGATATTTTGGATCGCATTGAAGCCTACGGTGACAAAGGAAATATCCTCAGACAAAAAACGGATAGAAGCTTCTGAGAAAGTTCTTTGTGATGTGTATATTCATCTCACAGAGTTACACCTTTCTTTTTATGGAGCAGTTTGCTAACACTGTTTTCATGGAAACTGCCAAGGGATATTTGGCAACACTTTGAGGCCTATAGTGAAAAGTGAAATATCCTGAGATAAAAACTAGAAAGAAGCTTTCTGAGAAACTGCTTTGTGATGTGTGAATTCTTCTGACAGAGTTCCACCATTCTTTTCATACAACAGTCTGCTAACTCTATTTTTGTGGAAACTGCAATAGGATGTTTGGGAGCACATTGAAGCCTATGGGGATAAAGGAAATATCCTCAGATACAACCAAAAAGAAGACTTCTGGAAACTGTTTTGTGATGTGTGAATACACCTCACAGAGTTACATTGTTCTTTTCATTGAGCAGTCTGCTAGCACTGCTTTCTTGGAATCTGCAATGGGATGTTTCGGAATGCATTGAAGCTAATGGTGACAAAGGAAATATCCTCAGACAAATAGCGTAAAGAAGCTTTCTGAGAAGCTGCTTTGGATGTGTGAATTCATCTCACAGAGTTACACGATTCTTTTCAGGGATCACTTTGCTAGCACTGTTTCTGGGGTATCTGAGAAGGGATATTCTGGATCACATTGAAGTCTGTGGTGACAAAGGAATTATTCTCAGATCAAAACCTAAAAGAAGCCTTCTGGGAAACTGTTTTGTGATGTGTAAATACATCTCACAGAGTTACAGTGCTCTTCTTATTGAGCGGTCTACTAACACTGTTTCCTTGAAATCCACAAAGGGATATTTTGGAGCACATTGAAGCTTATTCTGACAAGGGAAATATCCTCGGAGAAAAACTAGAAAGAAGTTTTCTGAGAAACTGTTTTCTGTTGTGTGAATTCATCTCACAGAGTTACACAGTCCTCTCATGGAGCAGTCTTGTACCACTGTTTCTGGGGGAATCTGAGAGGGGATATTTTGGGTCGCATTGAAGCCTACCCTGACAAAGGAAATATCCTCAAATAAAAACTAGAAAGAAGCTTTCTGAGAAATGTCTTCATGATGTGTGAATTCATCTCTCAGAATTGCACCTTTGCTTTCATGGAGAAGTTTGTAACACTGTTTACCTGGTATCTGCCAAAGGATATTTGGTAGCATTTTGAGGCCTTTAGTGGAAAAGGAAATATCCTCAGATAAAAACTAGAAAGAAACTTTCTGAGAAACTGCATTGTGATGTGTGAATGTATCTCAAAGAGTTACACTGTTCTTTTCACTGAGCAGTTTGCTAACACTGCTTTCTTGGAATCTAAAATGGATATTTCTTAGCCCAATGAACCTTATGGTGACAAGGGAAATATCCTCAGTTAAATACTAGAAAGAAGCTTTCTGAGAAACTGCTTTCTGATGACTTAATTCATCTCACAGAGTTTCACTGTTCTTTTCATTGAGCAGTCTGCTAACACTGTTTTTGTGGAATCTGCATTAGGATATTTGGGAGCGCATTGATTCCTATGGTGACAAAGGAAACATCCTCAGATAATAACCGAAAAGAAAATTTCTCAGAAACTGCTTTGGATGTGTGAATTCATCTTACAGAATTACAGAATTTTTTTCATGGATCACTTTATTAGGGCTGTTTTTAGGGAATATGAGAAGGGATATTTTTCTCTCATTAAAACCTAAGGTGACAGATGAAATATCCTCAGATAAAAACTGGATAGAAGCTTTCTGACAAAGTTCCTTGTGATGTGTGAATTCATCTCACACCTTTCTTCTCATGGAGCAGTTTGCTAACACTGTTTTCATGGAATCTGCCATGGGACATTTGGCTGCACTTTGAGGCCCATAGTGAAAAATAAAATATCTTCAGATAAAAACTAGAAAGAAGCTTTCTGAAAAACTGCTTTGTGATGTGTGAGTTCATCCCACAGAGTTACACAGTTCTTTTCATACAGCAGTCTGCTAACACTGTTTTCGTGGAAACTGCAATAGGATGTTTGGGAGTGCATTGAAGCCTATGGGGATAAAGGAAATATTCTCAGATAAAAACCAAAAAGAAGCCTTCTGGGAAACTGCTTTTTGATGTTTGAATACATCTCACTGAGTTGCAGTGTACTTTTCATTGAGCAATCTGCTAGCTTTTCTTGAAATCTGCAAAAGGATATTTCAGAGCGCATTGAAGCTAATGGTGACAAAGGAAATATCCTCAGATAAACAGCAAAAAGAAGCTTTCTGAGAAGCTGCTTTGGATTTGTGAATTCATCTCACAGATTTACACGATTCTTTTCAGGGATCACTTTGCTGGTATTGTTTTTAGGGAATCTGAGAAAGGATATTCTGGATCGCATTGAAGCCTAAGGCGACAAACGAAATATCCTCTGATAAAAACCAAAAAGAAACCCTCTGAGAAACTGCTTTGTGATGTGTGAGTTCTTCTCATGGAGCTACACCGTTCTTTTCATACAGAAGTCTGCTAACACTGTTTTCGTTGAAAATGCAATAGGATGCTTGAGAACGCTTTGAAGCTTATGAGGATAAAGGAAATATCCTCAGATAAAAACGAAAAAGAAACCTTCTGAGAAACGGCTTTGTGATGTGTGAATATATCTCACAAAGTTACAGTATTCTTTTAATTGAGCAATCGGCTAACACCGTTTTCTTGGAATCAGCAAAGGGATATTTCAGAGTGCGGTGAAGCATATGCTGTCAAAAGAAATATCCTCAGAGAAAAACTAGGAAGAGGTTTCTGATAAACTGCTTTCTCTTATGTGAATTCATCTCACAGAGTTACACTTTCTTCTTATGGAACAGTCTGCTACCACTGTTTTTGGGGTATCTGAGAAGGGACATTTTGGATCGCATTGAAGTCTAGCCTAACAAAGGAAATATCCTCAAATAAAAACTAGAAAGAAGCTTTCTGAGAAACTTCTTTGTGATGTGTGTATTAATCTCACTGATTTACATCTTTCTCTTCATGAAGCAGTTTGCTAACACTGTTTTGTGGAATCTGCAAAGTGATATTTGGGAGTGCATAGAGGCCTAAGGTGAGAAAGGAAATATCCTCAGATAAAAATTAGAAAGAAGCTTTCTGAAAAACTGTTTTGTGATGTGTGAGTTCATCCCACAGAGTTATACCATTCATTTCATACAGCAATCTGCTAACACTGTTTTCATGGAAACTGCAATAGGATGTTTGGGAACGCATTGAAGCTTAAGGGGATAAAGGAAATATTCTCAGATAAAAACCAAAAAGAAGTCTTCTGGGAAACTGCTTTTTGATGTGTGAATACATCTAACTGAATTACAGTGTTCTTTTCATTGAGCAGTCGGCTAGCACTGTTTTCTTGGAATCCACAAAGGACTATTTCGGAGAGCATTGAAGCTAATGGTGACAAAGGAAATATCCTCAGATAAACAGCGAAAAGAAGCTTTCTGAGAAGCTGCTTTGGATGTGTAAATTCATCTCACAGAGTTATACCTTTCTTTTCATTGAGCAGTCGGCTAGCACTGTTTTCTTGGAATCCACAAAGGACTATTTCGGAGAGCATTGAAGCTAATGGTGACAAAGGAAATATCCTCAGATAAACAGCGAAAAGAAGCTTTCTGAGAAGCTGCTTTGGATGTGTAAATTCATCTCACAGAGTTACATGATTCTTTTCAGGGATCACTTTGCTAGCATTGTTTTTAGGGAATCTGAGAAGGGATATTCTGGATCGCATTGAAGCCTAAGGTGACAAACGAAATATCTTCAGATAGAAACCGAAAAGAAACCTTCTGAGAAACCGCTTTGTGATGTGTGAGTTCATCTCACAGAGCTACACCATTCTTTTCATACAGAAGTCTGCTAACACTGTTTTCGTGGAAACTGCAATAGGATGCTTGGGAGCGCTTTGAATCCTATGGTGAGAAAGGAAATATCCTCAGATAAAAATTAGAAAGAAGCTTTCTGAAAAACTTTTTGTGACGTGTGAGTTCATCCCACAAAGTTATACAGTTCATTTCATACAGTAGTCTGCTAACACTGTTTTCATGGACATTGCAATAGGATGTTTGGGAGCGCATTGAAGCCTATAGGGATAAAGGAAATATCCTCAGATAAAAACCAAAAAGAAGCCTTCTGGGAAACTGCTTTTTGATGTTTGAATACATCTCACTGAGTTACAGTGTTCTTTTCATTGAGCAGTCTGCTAGCACTGTTTTCTTGGAATCCGCAAAGGGATATTTCAGAGTGCATTGAAGCTAATGGTGACAAAGGAAATATCCTCAGATAAACAGCAAAAAGAA
Source organism: Mandrillus leucophaeus (assembly GCF_000951045.1). NCBI lineage: Eukaryota > Metazoa > Chordata > Mammalia > Primates > Cercopithecidae > Mandrillus > Mandrillus leucophaeus. Next base: position 14,167 of record NW_012099273.1, read on the forward strand.
GCTTTCTGAGAAACTGCTCTGGATTTGTGAATTCATCTCACAGATTTACACGATTCTTTTCAGGGATCACTTTGCTGGCATTGTTTTTAGGGAATCTGAGAAAGGATATTCTGGATCGCATTGAAGCCTAAGGCCACAAACGAAATATCCTCTGATAAAAACCAAAAAGAAACCTTCTGAGAAACTGCTTTGTGATGTGTGAGTTCATCTCACAGAGCTACACCATTCTTTTCATGCAGCAGTCTGCTAACACTGTTTTCGTGGAAACCGAAATAGAATGTTTGGGAGTGCATTGAAGCCTATGGGTACAAAGGAAATATCTTCAGATCAAAACCAAAAAGAAGCCTTCTGAGAAATTGATTTCTGATGTGGGAATACATCTCACAGAGTTACCGTGTTATTTTCATTTAGCAGTCTGCTAACACTGTTTTCTTGAAATCCACAATGGGTTATTTTGGAGTGCTTTGAAGCTAATGGTGACAAAGGAAATGTCTTCAGATAAAAACCAAAAAGAAACCTTCTGAAAAACTGCTTTCTGATATGTGAATACATCTCACAGAGTTACAGTAGTATTTTTATTGAGTGCTCTGCTAACACGGTTTTCTTGGAATCTGCAAAGTGATTTTTGGAGCACATTGAAGCTTATGGTGCCAAAGGCAATATGCTCAGAGAAAAACTGGAAAGAGGGATTCTGAGAAACTGCTTTCTGATGTGTGAATTCTTCTCACAGAATTACATTTTTCTTTCATGGAGCAGTTTGTTACCATTGTTTTTGGGGAATCTGAGAAGGAAAATTTTCGATCTCATTGAAGCCTACAGTGACAAAGAAATATACTCAGATAAAAACAGGAAAGAAGCTTTCTGAGCAACTTCTTTGTGATGTGTGAATTCATCTCACAGAGTTACACCTTTCTCCTCATGTGGCAGTTTGCTAATACTGTTTTCGTGGAATCTTCAAAGGAATATTTGTGAGTGCCTTGAGGACTATGGTGAAAAAGGAAATATCCTCAGATAAAAACTAGAAAGAAGATTCCTGAGAAAAGTCATTGTGATGTGTGAATGCATCTCACAGAGTTACACTGTTGTTTTCATTGAGTAGTTTGCTAACACTGCTTTCTTGGAATCTGCAATGGGATATTTCTTAGCGCAATGAAGCTTATGGTGACAAAGGAAATATCCTCAGATAAAAACTAGAAAGAAGCTTTCTAAGAAACTGCTTTGTGATGGGTTAATTCATCTCATGGTATTAAAGCGTTCTTTTCCTTGAACAGTCTGCTAACACTGTTTTCATGGAATCTTCATTAGAATATTTGGGAGCACATTGAAGCCTAGGGGGACAAAGGAAGTATCTTCAGATAAAAACCAAAAAGAAGCTTTCAGAGAAACTGCTTTGGATGTGTGAATTCATATCATGTAGTTACAAGATTCTTTTCCTAGATCACGTTGTTAGCACTGTTTTTGGGGAAACCGAGAAGGGATATTATGGATAGCATTGAAGCCTATAGTGACAAGGAAATGTACTCAGATAAAAACTGGAAAGAAGCTTTCTGAGAGACTTCTTTGTGATGTGTGAATTCATCTCACAGAATTACACCTTTCTTTTCATGGAGGAGTTTGTTAACACTGTTTTCGTGGAAAATGCAATAGGATATTTGGGAGCGCATTGAAGTCTACGGTGACAAAGGAAATATCCTCAGATAAAAACCGAAAAGAAGGCTTCTGAGAATCTGCTTTGTGATGTGTGAATACATCTCACAGAGTTACAGTGATCTTTACATTGAGCAGTCTGCTAACACTATTTTTGTAGAATCCACAAAGGTATATTTGGGAGCACTATGAGGCCTATAGTAAAAAAGCAGATATCTTCAGATAAAAATTAGAAAGAAACTGCTTTGTGATGAGTTAATTCATCTCACACAGTTTCACTGTTCTTTTCATTTAGCAGTCTGCTAACACTCTTTTTGTGGAATCTGCATTCGGATATTTGGAAGCCCATTGAAACCTATGATGACAAAGGAAATATCCTCGGATAAAAACCAAAAATAAGCTTTCTGAGAAACTTCTTTGGCTGTGTGAATTCGACTCACAGAGTTATACGATTCTTTTCAGGGATCTCTTTGCTAGTACTGTTTTTGGGATTCTGAGAAGGGATATATTGGATCACATTGAAGCCTATGGTTAGAAAGGAAATATCCTCACATAAACAGCGAAAAGAAGGTTTCTGAGAAACTGCTTTGGATGTGTGCATTCACCTCACAGAGTCAGAGGATTCTTTTCATGGATCACTTTCTTAGCACTGTTTTTGGGGTATCTGAGAAGGGATATTTTGTATCGCATTGAAGCCTGTGGTGTCAAGGAAATATCCTCAGATAAATACTGGAAAGAAGCTTGCTGAGAAAGTTCTTTATGATGTGTGAATTCACCTCACAGTGTTACAGCTTTCTTTCCATAGAGCAGTTTGCTATCACTGTTATCATGTAAGGCAAAGGGATATTTATGAGTACTTTGAGGCCTATAGTGAAAAAGGAAATATCCTAAGATAAAAACTAGAAAGCAGCTTTCTGAGAAACTACTTTCTGATGTGTGAATTCAACTCACAGAGTTACACTGTTCTTTTCATACAGCTGTTTACTAACACTGTTTTCGTGGAATCCACAAAGGAATATTTCAGAGCGCTTTGAAGCTTATGGTGACAAACGAAATATTGTCAGAGAAAAACTAGAAAGAATGTTTCCGAAAAACTGCTTTCTGATGTGTGAATTCATCTCAGAGTTACATTTTCCTATCATGGAGCAGTCTCTTTCCACCGTTTTTGGGGAATCTGAGAAAGGATATTTTGTATCACATTTAAGCCTATGCTGACAAAGGAAATATCCTCGATGAAAACCAGAGAGAAGCTTTTTGAGAAACTTCTTTGTGATGTGAGAGTTCACCTCACAGAGTTACACCTTTCTCATCATGAAGCAGTTTGCTAACACTGTTTTCGTGGAACCTGCAAAATGATATTTGGGAGCACATCTAGGCATATGGTGAAAAAGGAAATATCCTCAGATAAAAACTGGAAAGAAGCTTTCTGAGAAACTGCATTGTGATGTGTGAATGCATCTCACAGAGTTACACGGTTCTTTTCATTGAACAGTTTGCTAACACTGTTTTCTTGGATTCTGCAATGGAATATTTCTCAGCACAGTGAAGCTTATGGTGACAAACGAATAATCCTGAGATAAAAATTAGAAAGAAGCTTTCTGAGAAACTACTTTGTGAGAGGTTAATTCATCTCAGAGAGTTGCACCATTCTTTTCATTGAGCAGTCTGCTAACTCTGTTTTCATGGAATCTGCATTAGGATATTTAGGAGCGCATTGAAGCCTATGGTGACAAAGGAAGTATCCTCAAATAAAAACCAAAAGGAAGCTTTCTGACAAACTGCTTTGGATGTGTGAATTCGTCTCACAGAGTTAAATGATTCTTTTCGTGAATCACTTTATTAGCACTGTTTTTTGGGAATCTGAGAAGGGATATTTTGGAACACATTGAAGGCTCTGGTGACAAAGGAAATATCCTCACTTAAATAACAAATAGAAGCTTTCTGAGAAGCTGCTTTGGAGGTGTTAATTCATCAATGGATCACTTTGTTAGCACTGTTTTTCGGGAATCTGAGAAGGGATATTTTGGATCACATCGAAGCCTATAGTAACAAGTAAATATTCTCAGATAAAAACTGGAAAAAAGCTTTCTGAGAAACTTCTTTGTGATGTGTGAATTCATCTCACAGTGTTACACCTTTCTCTTCATGTAGCAGTTTGCCAAAACTCTTTTCCTGGAGTCTGCAAAGTGATATTTGGGAGTGCTTTGAGGCCTATGGTGAAAAAGAAAATATCCTCAGTTAAAAACTATGAAGAAGCTTTCTGAGAAACGTCATTGTGATGTGAGAATGCATCTCACAGAGTTACCCTGTTCTTTTCATTGAGTAGTTTGCTAATACTGTTTTCTTGGACTCTGCAATGGAATATTTCTTACCGCAATGAAGCTTATGGTGACAAAGGAAGTATTCTGAGATAAAAACTAGAAAGAAACATTCTGAGAAACTGCTTTGTGAGGGCTTAATTCATCTCACAGAATTACATGATTCTTTTCATTGAGCAGTCTGCTAACACCGTTTTCGTGGAATCTGCATTAGGATATTTGGGAGCACATTGAAGCATATGACGAGAAAGGAAATATCCTCAAATAAAAACCAAAAAGAAGCCTTCTGAGAAACTGCATTGTTATTTGTGAATTCATCTCACAGAGTTGCAGTGTTCTTTTCATTGAACAGTCTGCTGACACTGTTTTCTTGGAATTGTAAAGGGTTATTTTGGAGTGCATTGAAGCTAATGGTGGCAAAGGAAATATCCTCAGATAATTAGCAAAAAGAAGATTTCTGGGAACCTGCCTTGGATGTGTGAATTCATTTCACAGAGTTACACGATTATTTTCATTGATCACTTTGCTATCATTGTTTTTGGGGAATCTGAGAAGGGATATTTTGGATGGCGTTGAAGGCTATGGTGACAAAGGAACTATCCTCAGATAAAAACCAAAAAGAATCGTTCTGAGAAACTGCTTTGTGACGTGTGAATTCATGTCACAGGGTTACAGTGTTCTTTTTATTGACTAATCTGCTAACACTGCTTTCTCTGAATTCACAAAGGGATATTTCAGAGGGCATTGAAGCTTATGGTGACAAAGGAAATATCCTCAGATAAAAACTAGAAAGAAGGATCCTGAGTAACTGCTTTCTGATGTGCGAATGTATCTCACGGAGTTACACTTTCTTTTAATGGAGCAGTTGTTACCACTGTTTTTGGGGAATCTGAGATATTTTAGATCACATTGAAGCCTATCGTGACAAGGAAATATACTCAGATAAAAACTAGAAAGAAGCTTTCTGAGAAACTGCTTTGTGATGTGTGAATTGATCTCACAGAATTACACCTTTCTTTTCATGGAGCAGTTTGCTATCACTGTTTTTGTGGAAAATGCAATAGGATGTTTGGGAGCACTTTGAAATCTATGGTGAAAAAGGAGGTATCCTCAGATAAAAACCAAAAAGAAGCCTTCTGAGAAACTGCTTTGTGACGTGTGAATACATCTCACAGAGTTACAGTGATCTTTTCATTGAGCAGTCTGCTAACACTGTTTTCTTGGAATCCTTAAATGGATATTTCACAGTGCATTGAAGTTTATGGTGAGAAAGGAAATATTCTCAGAGAAAAAATTGAGAGAAGGCTTCTGAGCATTTACTATCTGATATCAGAATTATTCTCACAGAGATACATTTCCTATCATGGAGCAGTTTGTTAACACTCTTTTTGGTGAATCTGAGACGGGTTATTTTGAATTGTATTGAAGCTTAAGCTGACAAAGGAAATATCCTCAGAAAAAAACTAGAAAGAAATTTTCTGAGTAACTTCTTCGTGAAGTGTGAATTCATGTCACAGAGTTACACCTTTCTCTTCATGAAGCCGCTTGCTAACACTGTTTTCGTGGAATCTGCAAAGGGATATTTGGGAGCACTTTGATGCCTATGGTGAAAAAGGAAATATCCTCAGATGAAATCTAGAAAGAAGCTTTCTGAGAAAGTTCTTTGTGATGTGTGAATTCATCTCCAGGATTTACACTACTCTTTCATGGAGGAGTTTGCTAGCACTGTTTTCATGGAATCTGCAAAGGGGTATTTTGAAACGAATTGAGGCTATCATGAAAAAGAAAATATTCTCAGATAAATACTAGAAAGAAGCTTTCTGGGAAACTGCTTTGTGATGGGTTAATTCATCTCACAGAGTTACATCATTCTTTTCATCCAGCAGTCTGCTAGCACTGTTTTCTTGGAATGCGCAAGGGATATTTCAGAGTCATTGACGCTAATGGTGACAAAGAAATTATCCTCAGATAAATAGCCAAAAGGAGCTTTTGGAGACTCTGCTTTGGATTTATGAATTCATCTTTCTTTTCATGGATCACTTTGCTAGCACTGTTTTTGGGGAATCTGAGAAGGTATATTTTGGATCACATTGAAGCCTATGGTGAGAAAGGAAATATCCTGAGTTAAACTAAAAAGAAACCTTCTGAGAAACTGCTTTGTGATGTGTGAATACATCTCACAGATTACAGTGTTCTTTTTATTGAGCAGTCTGCTAACACTGTTTTCTTGAATCCGCAAAGGGATATTTCAGAGTGCAATGAAGCTTACGGTGACAAAGGAAATATCCTCAGAGAAAAACTAGAAAGAATGTTTCTGAGAAACTGCTTTCTGATGTGTGAATTCATCTCAAATATTTACACTTTCCTCTCATGGAACAGTCTGCTACCACTCTTTTTGGGGAATCTGAGAAGGGATATTTTGGATCACATTGAAGTCTCCGCTGAGAAAGGAAATATCCTGAAATAAAAACTAGAAAGAAGTTTTCTGAGAAACTTCTTTGTGATGTGTGGATTCAACTCACAGAGTTACACTTTCTCATCATGAAGCAGTTTGCTAACAGTGTTTTTGTGGAATCCGCAAAATGATATATGGGAGTGCATATAGGTATATGGTGAAAAAGTAAGTATCCTCAGATTAAAAACTAGAAAGAAGTTTTCTGAGAAACTGCATTGTGATGTGTGAATGCATCTCATAGAGTTACACTGTTCATTGATCAGTTTGCTAACACTGTTGGAATCTGGAATGGGATATTTCTTAGCGCAATGAAGCTTATGGTGACAAAGGAAATATCCTCAGATAAAACCTAGAGAGAAGCTTCCAGAGAAACTGCTTTCTGAAGGGTTAATTCATCTCAGAGAGTTACACCGTTCTTTTCATTGAGCAGTCTGCTAACACTGTTTTCATGGAATCTGCATTAGGATATTTGGAGCAGATTGAAGCCTATGGTGACAAAGGAAATATCCTCAGATAAATAGCGAAAATAAGCTTTCTGAGAAATTCCTTTGGAAATGTTAATTCATCTCACAGAGTTACATGATTCTCTTCACGGATCATTTTGCTAGCACAGTTTTTGGGGAATCAGAGAAGGAATATTTTGCATTGCATTGAAGCCTATGGTGACAAAGGAAATATCATCAGATAAATAGTGAAAAGAAGCTTTCTGAGAAACCACTTTGGATGTGTGAATTCATCTCACAGAGTTACACAATCCTTTTTATGGATCACTTTGTTAGCACTGTGTTTAGCGTATGTGAGAAGGGGTATTTTGGATCACATTGAAGCCTATGGTGACAAGGAAATATCCTCAGATAAAAACTGGAAAGAAGCTTTCTGAGAATGTTCTTTGTGACGTGTGAATTCATCTCACAGAGTTACAACTTTCTGTTCATAGACAAATTTGCTAACACTGTTTTCATGGATTCTGCCAAGGGATATTTGGCAGCACTTTGAGGCTTATAGTGAAAAAGAAAATATCCTCAGATAAAATCTAGAAAGGTTTCTGAGACACTGCTTTGTAATGTGTGAATTCATCTCACAGAGTTTCACCTTTCTCTTCATGAAGCCGTATGCTAACACTTTTTCGTGGAATCTGCAAAGGGATATTTGGGAGTGCATTGAGGCATATGTTGAAAAGAGAAATATCCTCAGATAAAAACTAGAAAGAAGCTTTGTGAAAAATTGCTTGTGATGGGTAAATTCATCTCACAGAGTTACACCCTTCTCTTCATGAAGCCGTTTGCTAACATTCTTTTCCTGTAATCTGCATTAGAATATTTGGGAGCGCATGTAAACCTATGGTGACAAAGGATATATCCTCAGATAAAAACCGAAAAGAAACTTTCTGAGAAACTTCAGACGTGTGAATTCATCTCACAGAGTTACACAACTCTTTTCATGGATCACTTCATTAGCACTGTTTTTAGGGAATATGAGAAGGTATATTTTTGCTCACATTGAATCCTATGGTGACAAAGGGCATACCCTCAGATAAAAACTGGATAGAAGCTTTCTGAGAAAGTTCTTTCGATATGTGAATTCATCTCTCACAGTTAAACATTTCTTTTCATGGAGCAGTTTGGTAACACTGTTTTCATGAAATCTGCCAAGGGATAATTGGCAGCACTTTGAGGCCTATGGTGAAAAAAAGAATTATCCTCAATTAAAAACTAGAAAGCTGCTTTCTGAGAAACTGCATTGTGATATGTGAATGCATACCACAGTGTTACACTGTTCTTTTCATTGAACAGTTTGTTAACACTATTTTCTTGGAAACTGCAATGGGATATTTCTTAGCACAATGAAACTGATCGTGACAAAGGAAATATCTTCAGATAAAAACTAGAAAGACACTTTCTGAGAAACTACTTTGTGATGGGTTAATTCAACTCACAGAGTTACACCATTCTTTTAATTTAGCAGACTGCTAACACTGTTATCATGGAATCTGCATTAGAATATTTGGGAGTGCACTGAAGCCTATGGTGACAAAGGAAATATCCTCATTTAAAAACCGAAAAGAAGCTTTCTGAGAAACTGTTTTGGATGTGTCAAATCATCTCACAGAGCTACAGGATTATTTTCATGGATCACTTTGTTAGCACTGGTATTAGGGATTCTGAGAAGGGATATTTTGGATGGTGTTGAAGCCTATGGTAACAAGGAAATATCCTCAGATAAAATTTAGAAAGAAGCTTTCTGAGAAAGTTCCTTGTGATATGTGAATTCATCTCAAAGGGTTACACCACTCTTTCATGGAAGAGTTTGCTAACTCTGTTTTCGTGGAATCTGCAAAGGGACATAGTGAGTGCATTGAGGCCTATGGCGAAAAAGGAAATATCCTCAGATAAAAACTAGAAAGAAGGTTTCTGAGAAACTGCTATCTGATGGGTTAATTCATCTCACAGGGTTACACCATTCTTTTCATTGAGCAGTCTGCTAACGTTGTTTTCGTGGAATCTGCATTAGGATATTTGGGAGTGCATTGAACCCAATGGTGACGAAGGAAATATCCTCAGATAAAAACCGAAACCGAAAAGAAACTTTCTGAGAAACTGCTTTGGATGTGTGAATTCATCTCACAGTGTTACACAATTATTTTCATGGATCACTTTATTAGTACTGTTTTTAGGGAATCTGAAAAGGAATACTTTTGCTCGCTTTGAAGCCTAAGGTGATAAAGGAAATATCCTCAGATAAATACTGGATAGATGCTCTCTAAGAAAGTTATTTGTGATGTGTGAATTCATCTCACAGAGTTACATCTTTCTTTTCATGGAGAAGTTTGGTAACATTGTTTTTGTGGAATCTCCCAATCGATATTTGGCAGCACTTTGATACCTAGAGTGAAAAAGGAAATATCCTCAGTTAAAAACTAGAAAGAAGCCTTCTGAGAAACTGCTTTGTGATGGGTTAATTCATCTCACAGACTTACACTGTTCTTTTCATTAAGCAGTCTGCTAACACTGTTTTGGTGGAATTTGCATTAGAATATTTGGGAGCCTATTGAAATCGATGGTGACAAAGGAAATATCCTCAGATAAAAACCAAAAAGAAACTGCTTTCGATGTGTGAATTCATCTCACAGAATTACACACTTCTTTTCTTGGATCACTTTATTAGTACTATTTTTAGGGAACCTGAGAAGGGATATTTTGGCTCACATTGAAGCCTATGGTGACAAAGAAAATATCCTCTGATAAAAACTGGATAGAAGCTTTCTGAGAAACTGCATTGTGATGTGGCTATGCATCTCAGAGAGTTACACCTTTCCTTTCATGGAGCAGTTTGCTAATACCATTTTCATGGAATCTGCCAAGGGATATTTGGCAGCACTTTGAGACCTATAGTGAAAAAGGAAATATCCTCAGATAAAAACTAGAAAGAAGCTTTCTGAGAAACTTCTTTGTGAAGTGTGGATTCATCTCACAGAATTACACCATTCTTTTCATACAGCAGTCTGCTAACAGTGAGCGCATTGAAGCCTTTGGGGACAAAGGAATTATCCTCAGATAAAAACCAAAAAGAAGCCTTCTGAGAAACTGCTTGTGATATGTGAATACATCTCACAGAGTTACAGTGTTCTTTTCATTGATCAGTCTGCTAACACTGTTTCCTTGTAATTTGCAAAGGTATGTTTTGGAGCACATTGAAACTAATGATAACAAAGGAAATATGCTCAGATAAATAGCGAAAAGTACGTTTCTGAGAAACTGCTTTGGATGTGTGAATTCATTTTACAGAGTTACATGGTTCTTTCCATGGATCACTTTGCTAGCATTGTTTTCAGGGAATCTGATAAGGGATATTTGGATCTCATTGAAGCCTATGGTGACAAAGGAAATAACCTCAGATAAATGGTGAAAAGAAGCTTTCTGAAAAACTACTTTGTAGGTGTGAATTCATCTCGCAGAGTTATACAATTCCTTTCATGGATCACTTTACTAGCACTCTTTTTGGGGAGTCTGAGAAGGAATATTTTGGATCGCATTGTACATTATGGTGACAAAGGAAATATTGTCAGATAAATAGCGAAAAGAAGCTTTCTGAGAAACTACTTTGGATGTGTAAATTCATCTCACAGATTTACAAGACTGCTTTCATGGATCACTTTTTTAGCACCCTTTTTGGGGAATCCGAGAAGGGCTACTTTGGATCCCATTGAAGCCTATCATGACAAGGAAAATCTTCAGATAAAAACTGGAAAGAAACCTTCTGAGAAAGTTTTTTGTGATGTGTGAATTCATCTCAGAGTTACACTTTTCTTTTCATGAACATGAAAAGGTCTTTGCTAACACTGTTTTTGTGGAATCTGCAAAGTGATATTTGGGAGCACTTTGAGGCCCATAGTGAAAAAGAGAATATCCTCAGATAAAAACTAGAGAGAAGCTTTCTGAGAAACTGTTTTGTGATGTGTGAATTCATCTCACAGATTGACACCTTTTTCATCATGAAACAGTTTGCTAACTCTGTTTTCATGGAAAATGCAATAGGATGTTTGGAAGTGCATTGAAGCCGATGGTGACAAAGAAAATACCTCAGATAAAAACCAAAAAGAAGCCTTCTGAGAAACTGCTTTGTGATGTGTGAATACGTCTCACAGAGTTACAGCGTTGTTTTCATTGAACAGTCTGCTAACACTGTTTTCTTGGAATCCATAAAGGGATATATCGCAGCGCATTGAAGCTCTCGGTGACAAAAAATATTCTCAGAGAAAAACTAGAAAGAATGTTTCTGAGAACCTGCTTTCTAATGTGTGAATTCATCTCGCAGAGTTACACTTTCTTATCACAGTGCAGTTTGTTAGTACTATTTTTGGGGAATCTGAGGCGGGATATATTGGATCGCATTGAAGTCTATGCTGACAAAGGAAATATCCCCAGATAAATACTAGAAAGAAGCTTTCTGATAAACTTCTTTGTGATGTGTGATTTCATCTCACAGAGTTACACAACTCTTTCATGGAGCCGTTTGCTAGCACTGTTTTTGTGGAATATGAGAAGGGATATTTTGGATGACTTTGAAGCCTATGGTGACAAAGGAAATATCCTCAGATAAAAACCAGAAAGAAGCTTTCTGAGAAAGTGCTTTGTGATTTCTGAATGCATCTGAGAGTTACATCACTCTTTGGTGGAGCCGTGTGCTAGCAGTGTTTTTGTGGAATCTGAGACGTGATATTTGGGATCGCTTTGACGCCCATGGTAACCATGTAAATGTCCTCAGACAAAAAGTAGAAAGAAGCTTTCTGAGAAATTGCTTTGTGAGTTGTGAATTCAACTCACAGTGTTACATCACTCTTTCATGGAGGAGGTTGCTAACAGTGTTTTTGTGGAACCTCAGATGTCATATTTTGGGTAGCATTGAATCCAATGGTGAATAACGAAATATTCTCTGTCATAAACTGGAGAGAAGCCTCAGAAACTGCTTTGTGATGTGTGAATTCATCTCACAGAGTTACACCACTCTTTCACACAAGAGGTTGCTAGCACGGGTTTTGTGGAATCTCAGGGGTGATATCTTGGATAGCATAGAATCCTATGGTGAGAAATGAAATATCCTCAGATAGAAACTGGAAGAGGCCTTCTCAGAAACTGCTTTGTGGTGTATGAATTCATCTCACAGAGTTACACCATTGATTTCATTGAGAAGTTTGCTAACACTGTTGTCGTAGAATCTGCAGTGAGACACAAGGGGGGTGCATTGAGGCCTGAAATGTCCTCGGATAAAAAGAAGAAAGAAGCTTTCTGAGAAACGACTTTGTGATCTGTGAATTCATTACACAGAGTTACACTACTATTTCGTGGAGCCGTTTGCTAACATTGTATTTGTGTAATCTGAGAAAGGATAATTTAGTCGCTTTGAAGCCTATGGTAACAAAGCAAATAACCTCTATTAAAACTAGAAAAAGCTTCATGAGACTCTGTTTTTGGGATGAGTGTATTCATCTCACAGAGATACACTTTTCGTTACATTGAGCAGTTTGCTAACACTATTTTCGTGGAATCTGTCATTGGATATTCCAAGGGCCTTGAGTCCTATGGTGAAAAATAAAATATCTTTAGATCAATACTGGAGTGAAGCCTTCTGAAAAACTGCTTTGTGATGTGTGAATTCATTTCACAGAGCTACACCACTCTATTCTTTGAGAAGTATTCTCGTGAAATCTGCAATGAGATATACTCGAGTGCACTGAGGACTGAAATATCCTCAGATAAAAAACAAGAAAGAAGCCTTCTGAGAAACTGCTTTGTTTTTTGTGAATTCATCTCACAGTGTTACACTACTCTTTCATGGAGCCGTTTGTTAACACTGTTTTTGTGGAATCTGAGAAGGGATATTTTTGATTGCTTTGTTGACTATGGTGACAAAGGAAATATCCTCATATAAAATCCAGAAAGAAGCTTTCTGAGAAACTGCTTTGTGATGTGTGAATTCATTTCATAGTGTTACACGACTCTTTCAGGGAGTCGTTTGCCAGCACTATTTTGTGGAACATGAGAAGGGATATTTTCGATCGCTTTGAAGCCTGTAGAGACAAAGGAAATTTCCCCCAATGCAAACCAGAGAGCAGTTTTCTGAGAAATTTCTTTGTGATTTCTGAATTCATCTGAGGGTTACATCACTCTTTCGTGGAGCCATTGGCTAGCACTGTTTTTGCAGAATCTGAGAAGCGCTATTTTGGATCGCTTTGATGCCCAGGGTAAGAATCGAAATATCCTCAGATAAAAACTAGAAAGAAGCTTTATGAGAATCTGCTTTGTAAGTTGTGAATTCATCTCACAGAGATACACCACTCTTTCATGGAGAAGTTCGCTAGCACTGTTTTTGTGGAATCTCAGATATGATATTTTGGATACCATTGAATCCAATGGTGAAAAACGAAATATCCCCAGACATAAAATGGAGAGAAGCCTTCTCAGAAACTGCTCTGTGGTGTGTGAATTGATCTCACAGAGTTACAGCATTGCTTTCCTTGAGAAGTTTACCAACAGTGCTTTTGCAGAATCTGCAACGAGATACACAGGAGTGCATTGAGGCCTGTGTTTAAAAAAGAAATATCACACGGGGACATATTGAGGCCTGAAATATCCTCAGGCAAAAACCAGAAAGAAGTTTTCTGAGAAACTGCATTGTGATGTGTGAATTCGTCTCACAGAATTTCACCACTCTTACGTGGAGCCGTTTACTAACACTGTTTTTGTGGAACCTGAGACATGATATTTTTGATCGCTTTGAAGCCTATGGTGACAAAGTAAATATCCTCAGATACAAACTAGAAAGAAGCTTTCTGAGAAACTTCTTTGTGATATGGGAATTCCTCTCACAGCCATTTGCTAACACTGTTTTCATGGAACCTGCAAAGGGATATTTGGCAGCACGTTGAGGCATATAGTGAAAAAGGAAATATCCTCTGATAAAAACTAGAAAGAAGCTTTCTGAGAAATTTCATTGTGATGTGTGAATGCGTCTCACAGAGTTAAACTGTTCTTTTCATTGATCAGTTTGCTAACACGGTTTTCTTGGAATCTGCAATGGGATATTTCTTAGCACAATGATGCTTATGGTGACAAAGGAAATATCCTCAGATAAAAACTAGAAAGAAGCTTTCTGAGAAACTGCTTTGTGATGTGTGAATTCATCTCACAGTGTCACACAATTCTTTCATAGAGCCATTTGCTAGCATTGTTTTTGTGAAATCTGAGAAGGGATATTTTGGATCACTTTGAAGCCTATGTTGGCAGAGGAAATCTCAGATAAAAACGAGAAAGAAGCTTTCCCAGAAACAGCTTTGTGATTTGTGAATTCACCTCACAGCATTACACCACTCTTTCAAGCACTTTTTTTTGTGGAATCTGAGAGGGGATATTTTTCATCACTTTGAAGCCTGTGGTGACAAAGGAAATATCCTCAGATAAAAAACAGAAAGAAGGTTTCTGAGAAACTGCTTTGTGATGTGTGAATTCATCTCACATAGTTACATCACTCTTTCATGGAGCCGTTTGCTAGCACTGTTTTTGTGGAGTCTGAGAAGTTATATATTGGATTGCTTTGAAGCCTGTGCTGACAAGGAATTATCCTCAGAAAAAAACTAAAAGAGGCCTTCTGAGAAATTGCTTTTGATATGTGAATTCATCTCACAGAGTTATACTATGCCTTCATGAAGAAGTTTGCTTACACCATTTTTGTGGAATCTGAGAAGGGATATTTGGGATCACTTTGAAGCCTATGGTGACAAAGGAAGTATCCTCAAATAAAAACTAGAAAGAAGCTTTCTGATAAACTGTTTTGTGATGTGTAAATTCATCTGACAGAGTTATACTACTCTTTCATGGAGCCGATTGCTAGCACTGTTTTTGTGGAATCAGAAAAGGGATATTTTTGATCGCTTTAAAGCCTATGGTGACAAAGGATATATACTCAGATAAAAACCAGAAATAAGTTTTCTGAGAAACTGCTTTGTGATGTGTGAATTCATCTCACAGTGTTACACTACTCTTTCTTGGAGTCGTTTGCTAGCACTGTTTTTGTGGAATCTGAGAAGGGATATTTTGGATCACTTTGAAGTCTATGGC
Source organism: Mandrillus leucophaeus (assembly GCF_000951045.1). NCBI lineage: Eukaryota > Metazoa > Chordata > Mammalia > Primates > Cercopithecidae > Mandrillus > Mandrillus leucophaeus. The sequence goes on from NW_012099273.1 coordinate 29,202, forward strand.
GACAAAAGAAATGTCTTCAGATAAAAAATAGAAAGAAGATTTCTAAGAAACTGTTTTGTGATGTGTGAATTCATCTCACAGAGTTACACCACTCTTTCATAGAGGAATTTCCTAGCACTGTTTTTATGGAAACACAGAAGCGATATTTTGGATAGAATGGAATCCTGTGGTGAGAAATGAAATATCCTGAGATAACAACTGGACAGAAGCCTCCTCAGAAACTGCTTTGGATTTGTGAATTCATCTCACAGAGTTACAACATTGAGAAGTTTGATAACACTGTTTTTGCAGAATCTGCAATGAGATATATGGGAGGGAATTGCGGCCCATGTTTAGAAAGGAAATATCTTCGGATTAAAAGAAGAAAGAAGCTTTCTGAGAAACTGTTTTGTGATGTGAGAATTCATCACACAGAGTTTCACTGCCCTTTCATGGAAGAGCTTACAACCATTGTATTTGTGGAATCTGAGAAGGGACATTTTGACATTTTGGATCCTTTGAAGCCTGTTGTTCCAGAAGAAATATCCTCATATAAAACTAGAAAAAGCTTTTTGAAAAACTGCTTTGTGATGAGTGTATTCATCTCACAGAGATACACTTTTCATTACATTGAGCAGTTTGCTAACACTGTTTTTTTGGAATCTGCCATGGGTTATTCCGAGGGCATTGAGTCCTATGGTGAAAAATTAAACATCCTTAGATAAAAACTGGAGAAAAGCCTTCTGAGAAACTGCTAAGTGATGTGTGAATTCATCTCACAGAGCTACACCACATTTTTCATTGAGAAGTTTCATAACAATGTTTTCCCAGAATCTGCAATGAGATATATGGGAGCGCAGTGAGGCCTGTGTTTAAGTAGGAAATATCCTCAAATAAAAGCAAGAAAAAGGCTTTCTGAAAAACTGCTTTGTGATGTGTGTATTCATCTCACAGACTTACACTACTCTTTCATGGAACAGTTTACTAGCACTGTTTTTGTGGAATATGAGAAGGCATATTTTTGATCAATTTGAAGCCTATTTTGACAAAGAAAATATCTCAGATAAAAACTAGATAGAAGCTTTCTGAGAAACTGCTTTGTGATGTGTGAATTTGTCTCACAGAGTTACACCACTCTTTCATAGAGGAGTTTGCCAGCACTTTTTTTGTGGAATCTCAGGAGTGATATATTGGATAGCATAGAGTCCTATGATGAGAAATGGAATATCCTCAGATAAAAACTGGAGAGAAGCTTTCTCAGAAACAGCCTTGTGGTGTGAATTCATCTCAGAGAGTTACACAGTTGCTTTCATTGAGAGGTTTGCTAACACTGTTGTCACTGAATCTGCAATGAGATAAACGGGAGCACATTGAGGCTTATGTTTAAAAAGGAAATATCCTCGGCTGAAAAGAAGAAAGAAACTTTCTGAGAAATGGCGTTGTGATCTGTGAATTCATCACACAGAATTACACTATTCTTTCAAGAAGCAGTTTGCTAGGACTGTATTTGTTCAATCTGAGAAGGGATAGTTTGGATCACTTTGAAGCCTATGGTAACAAAGGAAATATCCTCTGTTAAAAATAGAAAAAGCTTCATGAGAAACTGCTTTGTGATGAGTGTATTCATCTCACAGAGGTACACTTTTCGTTATATTGAGCAGTTTTGTTAACACTGTTTTCGTGGAATCTGCGATGGGATATTCTGAGGGCATTGAGTCCTACAGTGAAAAAGTTCATATCCTCAGATAAAAACTGGAGAGAAGGCTTCTGAGAAACTGCTTTGTGATGTGTGAGTTCATGTCACAGAGCTACACCACTGTTTTTCTTGAGAAGTTTCCTCACAATATTTTCTCAGAATCTGCATGAGATGTACAGGAGCACATTGAGGACTGATAAATCCTCAGATAAAAACAAGAAGGAAGCCTTCTGAGAAACTGCTTTGTGATGTGTGAATTCATCTCACAGAGACACACTACTCTTTCTTGGAGCCATTTCCTAGCACTGTTTTTGTGGAATTTGAGAAGGGATATTTTTGATCACTTTGAAGCCTATTTTGACAAAGGAAATTTGCTCAGATAAAATACAGAAAGAAGCTTACTGAGAAACTGTTTTGGATGTGTGAATTCATCTCACAGAGATACACAATTCTTTTCATGGATCACTTTGTTAGCACTGTTTTTAGCATACGTCAGAAAGGATATTTTGGATCGCATTGAAGCCTATGGTGACAAGGAAATATCCTCAGATAAAAACTGGAAAGAAGCTTTCTGAGAATGTTCTTCGTGACGTGTGAATTCATCTCACAGAGTTACAACTTTCTGTTCATGGAGAAGTTTGCTAACACTGTTTTCGTGGATTCTGCCAAGGGATATTTGGCAGCACATTGAGGCTTACAGTGAAAAAGGAAATATCCTCAGATAAAATCTAGAAAGAAGGTTTCCAAGAAACTGCTCTGTAATGTGTAAATTCATCTCACAGAGTTTCACCTTTCTCTTCATGCAGCTGTATGCTAACACTTTTTTCGTGGAATCTGCAAAGGGATATTTGGGAGTGCATTGAGGTCTATGGTGGAAAAGGAAATATCCTCAGATAAAAACTAGATAGAAGGTTTCTGAAAAACTGCTTTGTGATGTGTGAGTTCATCTCACAGAGTTACACTCCTCTTTCATGGAGCCGTTTGCTAGGACTCTTTTTACGGAATCTGAGAAGGGACATTTTTTATCGCTTTAAACCTATGGTGACAAAGGGAATATCCTCAGATACAAACCAGAAAGAAGCTTTCTGAGAAACTGCTTTGTGATGTGTGAATTCATCTCACAGAGTTACACCACTGTTTCATGGAAGAGTTTTCTAGCACTGTTTTTGTGGAATCACAGAAGTGTTATTTTGGATAGCATAGAATCCTATGGTGAGAAATGAAATATCCTCAGATAAAAACTGGACAGAAGCCTTCTCAGAAACTGCTTTGTGGTGTGTGAATTCATCTCACAGATTTACAACATTTCTTTCATTGAGAAGTTTGCTACACTGTTTTCACAGAATCTGCAATGAGATATATGGGAGCGCTTTGACACCTGTGTTTAAAAAGGAAATATCTTCGGATAAAAAGAAGAAAGAAGCTTTCGGAGAAACTCTTTTGTGATGTGAGAATTCATCACACAGAGTTACACTACTCTTTCATGGAGCACTTTGCTAGCGTTGTATTTGAGGAATCTGAGAAGAGGTATTTTTAATCTCTTTGAAGACTATGATAACAAAGGAAATATCCTCAGGTAAACTAGAAAAAGCTTTTTCAGAAACTGCTTTGTGATGAGTGTATTCATCTCACAGAGATACACTTTTCATTACATTGAGCAGTTTGCAAACACTGTTTTCATGGAATCTGCCATGGGATATTCCGTGGGTATTGAGTCCCACAGTGAAAAATTAAATATATTAGATAAAAACTGGAGAGAAGACTTCTGAAAAACTGCTTTGTGATGTGTGAATTCATCTCACAGAGCTACATCACACATTTCATGGAGAGGTTTCCTAACAAAATTTTCACGGAATCTGCAATGAGATATACAGGAGCACATTGAGACCTCAAATATCCTCAGATAAAAACAAGAAATAAGCGTTCTGAGAAATTGCTTTGGGATGTGTGAATTCATCTCACAGTTACACTATTCTTTCATGGAGCCGTTTGCTAGCACTGTTTTTGTGGAATCCGAGTAGGGTTATTTTTGATAGCTTTGAAGGTTATGGTGACAAAGGAAATATCTGCAGATAAAATCCAGTAAGAAGCTTTCTGACAAACTGCTTTGTGCTATGTGAATTGATCTCACACTGTTACACAACTCTTTCATGTATCTGTTTGGTAGCACTGTTTTTAGGGAACCTCAGAAGGGATATTTTCGATTGCTTTGAAGTCTATCGTGACAAAGGAAGTATCCTCCGATAAAAACTACAAAGAAGCTTTCTGAGAAACTGCTTTGTGATGTGTGAATTCATTTCACAAGTTAGCAACACTCTTTCATGGAAGAGTTTTGTAGTACTGTTTGTGTGGAATCACAGAAGTGATATCTTTGATAGCATTGAATCCTGTGGTGAAAAATGAAATATCCTCAGTTAGAAACTGGAGAGAAGCCTTCTCAGAAACTGCTTTGTGGTGTGTGAATTCATATCACAGAGTTACAACACTGCTTTCATTGAGAAGTTTGCTAACATGGTTCTCGCAGAATCTGCAATGAGATATATGGGGCACACTGAGGCCTGAAATATCCTCCGATAAAAACAAGAAAGAAGATTTCTGAGAAACTGCTCTGTGAAGTGTGAATTCATCTCATAGAGTTACACTACTCTTTCATAGAGCCCTTTGCTAGCACTGTTTTTGTGTAATCTGAGAAGTGATAATTTGATTGCTTTGAAGCATATGGTGCTCAGATAAAAACCAGAAGTAAACTGTCAGAGAAATGACTTTGTGATTTGTGAAGTCATCTCACAGAGTTACATTGCTCTTTTGAGGAGCCATTGGCTAGCACTGTGTTTGTGGAATCTGAGAAATGATATTTTAGATAGCTTTGGAATCTATGGTGACAAAGTAAATATCTTCAGATAAAAAATAGAAAGAAGCTTTCTGAGAAACTGCTTTGTGATGTGTGAATTCATCTTACAGAGTTACACCACTCTTTCACGTAGGAGTTACCTAGCACTGTTTTTGTGGAATCTCAGAAGTGATATCTTGGTTAGCATAGACTCCTATGGTGAGAAATGAAATATCCTCGAATAAAAACTGGAAGGATACCGTCTCAGAAATGGCTTTGTGGTGTGTGTATTTATCTCAGAGAGTTGTGCCATTGCTTTTATTGAGAGGTTTGCTATCACTGCTTTTGCAGAATCTACAATGAGATATACAGGAGTTCATTGAGACCCCTGTTTAAAAAGGAAATATACTCGGACAAAAAGAAGAAAGAAGCTTTCTGACAAACGGCTTTGTGATCTGTGAATTCATCACACAGAGTTACACTTTTCTTTCAAGGAGCAGATTACTAGAACTCTATTTGCTCAATCTGAGAAGGGTTATTTTGGATTGCTTTGAAGCCTATTGTAACAGAGGAAATATCCTCAGATAAAACTAGAAAAAGCTTTATGAGAAACTGTTTTGTGATAAGTGTATTCATCTCACAGAGGTACACCTTTCTTTACGTTGAACAGTTTGCTAACACTGTTTTCATGCAATCTGCCATGGGATATTCCGAGGGCATTGACTCCTATGGTGAAAAATTAAATATTCACAGATAAATGCAGGAGGGAGGTCTTCTGAGAAACTGCTTTGTGGTATGTAAATTCATCTCACAGAACTACACCACTCATTTCCTTGAGAAGTTTCCTAACAATATTTTTGCGGAATGTGCAATGAGATATATGGGAACGCATCGAGGCCTGAAATACCTTCAGATAAAATCAACAAAGAAGCTTTCTGAGAAACAGCTTTGTGATGTGTGAATTCATCTCACAGAGTTACACTGCTCTTTCCTGGAGCCGTTGGCTAGCATAGTTTTTGTGGAAACTGAGAAGGGATATTTTTCATTGCTTTGAAGCCTATGGTGGCAAAGGAAATATCCTCAGATAAAAACCAGAAAGAAGCTTTGTGAGAAACTGTTTTGTGATGCGTGAATTCATCTCACAGAGTTGCACCACTCTTTCGTGGAGCCATTGGGTAGCACCATCTTTGTGGAATATGAGAAGTGATATTTTGGATCGCTATGAAGCCTGTGGTGACAAAGGAAGTATTCTCACATAAAAACTACAAAGAATCTTTCTGAGAAACTGCTTTGTGATGTGTGAATTCGTCCCACAATGTTACACAGCTCTTTCATGGAGCAGTTTGCTAACATTGTTTTTATGGAATCTAAGAAGGGATAGTTTTGATCGCTTTGAAGCCTATGGTGACAAAAGAAATATCCCCAGATAAAAAGCAAATGAAAGTCTTCTGAGAAACTGCTTTGTGATGTGTGAATTCGTCCCACAATGTTACACAGCTCTTTCATGGAGCAGTTTGCTAACATTGTTTTTATGGAATCTAAGAAGGGATAGTTTTGATCGCTTTGAAGCCTATGGTGACAAAAGAAATATCCCCAGATAAAAAGCAGAAAGAAGCTTACTGAGAAACTGCTTTGTAATGTGTGAATTCATCTCACACTGTTACAAAACTCTTTCATGGAGCCGTTTGCTAGCACTGCTTTTATGGAGTTGAAGAAGGTATATTTTTTATTGCTTTTCAGCCTACGGTGACAAAGGAAATATCCTCAGATAAAAACCGGAAGGAAGCTTTCTGAGAAACAGCTTTGTGATTTGTGAATCCTTCTCGCAGAGTTATATCTTTCTTTCATGCAGCCATTGGCTTGCACTGTTTTTGGGAAATCTGAGAAGTGATATTTTGGATGACTTTGAAGCCTATAGTGAAAAAGGAAATATCCTCAGATAAAAAAAGGAAAGAAGATTTCTGAGAAACTGCTTTGTGATGTGAGAATTCACCTGACAGAGTTACACTACTCTTTCATGGAGGAATTGGCACTGTTTTTGTGGAATCTCAGAAGTGATATTTTGGATAGCACTGAATTCCACGGTGAGAAATGAAATATCCTCAGATAAAAACTGTAGAGAAGCCTTCTCAGAAACTGCTTTGTGGTGTGTGAATCCATCTCACAGAGTTACACCATTGTTTTCATTGAGACGTTTGCTATCACTCTTTTCACAGCATGTGGATGAGATATACGGGAGAGCATTGAGGCCCATATTTAAAAAGAAAATATCTTCGGATAAAAAGAAGAAAGAAGCTTTCTAATAAACTGTTTTGTGATGTGAGAATTCATCACACAGAGTTACATTACTCTTTCAAGTAACCGTTTGCTAGCATTGTTTGTGTGAAATCTGAGAAGGGATAATTTTGATCACTTTGAAGCCTATGGTGACAAAGCAAATATCCTCAGATAAAAACTAGAAAGAAGTTTTCTGAGCAACTGCTTTGTGATTTGTGAATTCATCTCACAGTGTTACGGTACTCTTTCATGGAGTCGTTTGCTAGTACTGTTTTTGTGGAATCTGAGAAGGGATATTTTGGATTGCTTTGAAGCCTATGGTGACAAAGGAAATATCTTCATTTAAAAACCAGAAAGAAGCGTTCTGAGAAACACCTTTGTGATTTGCGAATTCATCTCACAGTGTTACACTGCTGTTTTGTGGAGCCGTTGGCTAGCACTGTTTTTGTGAAATCACAGAATTGATATCATGGATACCATTGAATCCCGTGGTGAAAAATGAAATAATCTCAGATAAAAACTGGAGAGAAGCCTCCCCAGAAACTGGTTTGTGGTGTGTGAATTCATCTCACAGAGTTACAACATTGCTTTCATTGATAAGTTTGCTAACACTGTTGTCATAGAACCTGCAGTGAGATACACGGGAGTGCATTGAGGCCTGAAATATCCTCAGATGAAAAGAAGAAAGAAGTTTTCTGAGAAACTGCTTTGTGATGTGTGAATTCATCTCACAGAGTTACACTACTCTTTCATGGAGCTGTTTGTGAGCACTGTTTTGGTGGAATCTGAGATGGGATAGTTTTGGTTGCTTTGAAGCCAATGGTGACAAAGGAAATATCCTCAGATAAAAACCAGAAAGAATATTTCTGAGAAACTGCTTTGTGACAAGTGAATACATGTCACTGAATTGCGCCACTCTTTCTTGGATCCATTGGCTAGCACTGTTGTTGTGGAATCTGAGAAGTGACATTTTGGATTGCTTTGAAGCCTATGTTGACAAGGGAAATATCTTCAGATAAAAACTAGAAAGAAGCTTTCTGAGAAACTGCCTTGTGGTGTGTGAATTTATCTCCCGAGTTATACCACTCTTTCATGGAGGAGTTTGCTAGCACTGTTTATGGGGAATCACAGAGGTGATATTTTGGATAGCATAGAATCCTATGGTGAGAAATGAAATATCCTCAGATAAAAACTGGACAGAAGCCTTCTCAGAAACTGCTTTGTGGTGTGTGAATTCATCTCACAGAGTTACACCATTGCTTTCATTGAGAAGTTTGTTAACACTGTTTTCACAGAATCTGCAATGAGATATATGGGAGTGCATTGAGGCTCGTGTTTAAAAAGGAAATATCTTCGTATATAAAGAAGAAAGAAGCTTTCTGAAAAACTCTTTTGTGATGTAAGAATTCATCACACAGAGTTACACAACTCTTTCATTGAACAGTTTGCTAGTACTGTTTTGTGAAATCTGAGAAGTGATATTTTGGATCACTTTAAAGCCTATCGTGATAAAGGAAATCCTCACAGTAAAACTAGAAAGAAGTTTACTGAGAAACTGCTTTGTGACGTGTGAATTCATCTCACAAACTTACTCCACTCTTTCATGGAGGGGTTTTCTAGCATTGTTTTTGTGAAATCACAGAAGTGATAGCTTGGATAGCATTGAATCATATGGTGAGAAATGCAATATCCTCAGATAAAAACTTTACAGGTGACTTCTCTGAAACTACTTTGTGGTGTGTGAATTCATCTCATCGAATTTCCCCATTGGTTTCATTGAGAAGTTTGCTAACCCTGTTTTCGCAGAATCTGCAATGAGATCTATGAGAGCGCATTGAGGCTCATGTTTAAAAAGGAAATATCTTCGGATAAAAAGAACAAAGAAGCTTTCTGAGAAACTGTTTTGTGATGTGAGAATTCATCACACAGAGTTACACTACTCTTTCATTGAACCGTTTGCTAACATTGTATTTGTGGAATCTGAGAAGTGATATTTTGGATTGCTTTGAAGCCTATGGTAGCAAATGAAATATACTCAGATAAAACTAGATAAAACTTTTTGAGAAAGTGCTTTGTGATGAGGGTATTTATCTTACAGAGATACACTTTTCGTTACTTTGAACTAACAGTGTTTTCGTGGAATCTACTATGGGCTATTCCGAGGGCATTTAGTCCTATGGTGAGAAATTAAATATCCTTAGATAAAAACTGGGGAGAAGCCTTCCAAGAAACTGCTTTGTGATTTGTGAATTCGTCTCACAGAGCAGTAGCACACTATTCATTGATAAGTTTCCTAACAATATTTTCACAGAATTTGCAATGAGATATACGGGAGTGCATTGAGTCCTGTGTTTAAAAAGAAAATATCCTCAGATAAAAACAAGAAAGAAGCTTTCAGAGAAACTGATTTATGATGTTTGAATTCATCTCACAGAGTTGCATCACGCTTTCATATAGCCATTTGCTAGCCCTGTTTTCGTGGATACTGAGAAGTGATATTTTGGATCGCTTTGATGCCCATGGTAACAAAGGAAATATCCTCAGACAAAAACTAGAAAAGTGCTTTCTGAGAAACTTCTTTGTGTAATGTGAAATCATCTCACAGAGCTACACCACTCTTTCACGGAGAAGTTTTCTAGCAGTGTTTTTGTTGTATCTCAGATGTGATATTTTGGATAGCATTGAATCCCATGGTGAAAAATGAAATATCTTGAGATAAAAACTGGAGTGAAGCCTTCTCAGAAACTGCTTTGTGGTATGTGAATTCATCTCACAGAGTTACATCACTGCTTTCATTGAGAAGTTTGCTAACACTGTTGTCAGAGAATCTGCAATGAGACATCTGGGGGTGCATTGAGGCCTGAAGTATCCTCAGATAAAAGCAAGAAAGAAGTTTTCTGAGAAACTGCATTATGATGTGTGAATTCATCTCACAGAGTTACACTACTCTTTCATGGAGCTGTTTGCTAACACTGTTTTTGTGTAATCTGAGAAGGGATATTTTTGATTGCTATGAAGCCTGTGGTGACAAAGGAAATATCCTCAGATAAAAACCAGAGGGAAGCTTTCAGAGAGACTACTTTGGGATATGTGAATTCACCTCACAATGTTACACAACTCTTTCATGGAGATGTTTGCTAGCACTTTTTTTGTGGAATCTGAGGAGAGGTATTTTTGATCACTTTGAAGCCTGTGGTGACAAAGGAAATATTCTCAGATAACAACCAGAAAGAAGCTTTCTGAGAAACTACTTTTTGACATCTGAATTCATCTCACAGAGTTACACCTCTCTTTCATGGAGCCCTTGATTAGCACTGTTTTTGTGGAATCTGAGAAGCAATGTTTTGGATGGCTTTGAAGCCTATAGTGACAGAGGAAATATCACCAGATAAAAACTAGAAAGAATTTTTCTGATAAACTTCTTTGTGTTCTGTGAAATCAACTCACAGAGTTACAGCTTTCCCTTCGAGAAGCCTTTCGCGCAATGTTTTGGATGGCTTTGAAGCCTATAGTGACAGAGGAAATATCACCAGATAAAAACTAGAAAGAATTTTTCTGATAAACAGGTTTGTGATGTGTGAATTTATCTCACAGAGCTACAGCAGTCTTTTCCTTGAGAAGTTTTGTTACAATATTTTCGTGGAATCTGCAATGAGATATACGGGAGCGCATTGAGGCCTGAAATATCCCCAGATAAAAACAAGAAAGAAACTTTCTGAGAAACTGCTTTAGGATGTGTGAATTCATCTCAGAGTTACACTACTCTTTCATGTAGCCATTTGCTAGCACTGTTTTAGCGGAATCTGAGATGGGATATTTTTGATCTCTTTGAAGTCTATGGTGACAAAGGAAATATCCTCAGATAAAAACCAAAAAGAAATCTTCTGAGAAACCGCTTTGTGATGTGTGAGTTCATCTCACAGAGCTACACCATTCTTTTCACACAGAAGTCTGCTAACACTGTTTTCGTGGAAACTGCAATAGGATGCTTGGGAGTGCTTTGAAGCCTATGGGGATAAAGGAAATATCCTCAGATAAAAACCAAAAGGAAACCTTCTGAGAAACTGCTTTGTGATCTGTTAACACATCTCACAAAGTTACAGAGTTCTTTTAATTGAGCAGTTGGCTAACACTGTTTTCTTGGAATCTGCAAAGGGATATTTTGGAGTGCAGTGAAGCATATGTTGTCAAAGGAAATATCCTCAGAGAAAACTAGGAAGAGGTTTCTGATAAACTGCTTTCTCTTGTGTGAATGTATCTCACCAATTTACACCTTTCTCTTCATGAAGCAGTTTGTAACACTGTTTTCATGGAATCTGCAAAGTGATATTTGGGAGTGCATAGAGGCCTAAGGTGAGAAATGAAATATCTTCAGATAAAAAGAAACTTTCTTAGAAACTCCATTGCAATGTGTGAATTCATCTCACAGAATTACACTGTTCTTTTCATTGAGCAGTTTGTTAACACTGTTTTCTTGGAACCTGCAATGGGATATTTCTTAGTGCAATGATGCTTATGGTGACAAGGAATATCCTCAGATAAATACTGGAAAGAAGCTTTCTGGGAAACTGCTTTGTGTGAGGTTAATTCATCTCAGAGAGTTACACCATTCTTTACATTGAGCAGTCTTCTAACACTGTTATTGTGGAATCTGCATTAGGATATTTGGCAGCACGTTGAAGCTTATGGTGACAGAGGAAATATCCTCACATTAAAACCAAAAACAACCTTTCTGAGAAACTGCTTTGGATGTGTGAATTCAACTCACAGAGTTACATGATTCTTTTCATAGATAACTTTGTTAGCACTGGTTTTGGGGAATCTGAGAAGGGATATTTTGGATTGCATCAAAGCCTATGGTGACAAAGGAAATATCCTCTGACAAAAACTGGAGAGAAGCTTTCTGAGAAAGTTCTTTGTGATGTGTGAATTCATCTCACGAGGTTTCACCTTTCTTTTCATGGAGCAGTTTGCTGACACTGTTTTTGTGGAATCTACCAAGGGATATTTGGCAGCACTTGGAGGCCTATAGTGTAAAAGGAAATATCCTCAGATAAAAACGGGAAAAAATCTTTCTGAGAAACTTCTTTGTGCTGTGTGAGTTTATCTCACAGAGTTACGCCATTCTTTTAATACCACTGTCTGCTAGCTCTGTTTTCGTGGAAACTGCAGCAGGATATTTTTGAGTGAATGGAAGCCTATGGGGATGAAGGAAATATCCTCAGATAAAAACCAAAAAGAAGCCATCTGAGAACCTGCTTTGTTATGTGTGAGTACATCTCACGGAGTTACAGTGTTCTTTTCATTGAGCAGTCTGCTAGCACGCTTTTCTTCGAATCCGCAAAGGGATATTTCAGAGTGCATTGAAGCTAATGGTGGCAAATGAAATATCCTCAGATAAATAGTGAAAAGAAGCTTTCTAAGAAGCTGCTTTGGATGTGTGAATTCAGCTCACAGAGTTACACTATTCATTTAAGGCATTACTTTGCTAGTGCTGTTTTTGGGGAATCTGAGAAGGGATATTCTGGATCACATTGAAGCCTATGGTGCCAAAGAAATATCCTCAGATCAAAACCAAAGAGAAACCTACTGAGAAACTGCTTTGTGATGTGTGAATATATCTCACAGAGTTACAGTGTTCTTTTTATTGAGCAGTCTGCTAACACTGTTTTCTTGGAATCTGCAAAGGGATAATTTGGAGCACATTGAAGCTTTTGCTGACAAAGGAAATATCCTCAGAGAAAAACTAGAAAGAAGGTTTCTGAAAAACTGCTTTCTGTTGTGTGAATTCATCTCACAGAATTACACTTTCCTCTTATGGAGCAGTTAAAAACTAGAAAGAAGCTTTCTGAGAAACTGCTTTGTGATGGCTTAATTCATCACACAGTGTTACACCATTCTTTTCATTGAGCAATCTGCTAACACTGTTTTCCCAGAATACTCATTAGGATATTTGGGAGTACATTGAATCCTATGGTGACAAAGGAAATATCCTGAGATAAAAACCGAAAAGAAACTCTCTGAGAACTGCTTTGGATATGTGAATTCATCTCACAGAGTTACACAATTCTTTTCATGGATCACTTAATTAGCGCTGTTTTTGGGGAATCTGAGAAGGGATATTTTTGCTTGCATTGAAGCCTAAGGTGACACAGATAAAAACTGGAGAAAAGCTTTCTGAGAAAGTTCTTTGTGGTTTGTCAATTCATCTCACAGAGTTACACCTTTCTCTCATTGAGCAGTTTGCTAGCACCGTTTTCATGGGAAAAGCAATAGAATGTTAGGGAACACATTGAAGCCTATGGGAACAAAGGAAATATCCTCAGATAAAAACCAAAAAGAAGCCTTCTGAGAAACTGTTTATGTTGTGTGAATACACCTCACAGAGTTACAGTGTTCCTTTCATTGAGCAGTCAGCTAACACTGTTTTCTTGGAATCCGTAAAGGGATATTTCACAGTGCATTAAAGCCTATGGTGACAAAGGAAATATCCTCAGAGAAAAACTAGAAGGAAAATTTCTGAGAATCTGCAAACTGATGTGTGAATTCACCTCACAGAGTTACACTTTCCTATCATGGAGCAGTTTGTTAGCACTATTTTTGTGGAAACTGAGACAGGATATTTTGGATAACATTGAAGCCTACGCTGAAAAAGGAAATGTTCTCGGATAAAAACTAGAAAGAAGCTTTCTGAGAAACTGCATTGTGATGTGTGAATGCATCTCACAGAGTTACACCTTTCTCTTCATGAAGCCATTCGCTAACACTGTTTTTGTGGAATTTGCAAAGGGGTATTTTGGAGCGCATTGAGGCCTATGGTGAAAAAGGAAATATTCTCAGATAAATACTAGAAAGAATCTTTCTGAGAAACTGCTTTGTGATGGGTTAATTCATCTAAAAAAGTTTCACCGTTCTTTTCATTGGGCAGTCTGCTAACACTGTTTCCGAGGAATCTGCATTAGGATAGTTGGGAGTGCATGGAACCCTATTATGACAAAGGAAACATCCTCAGATAAAAAACTAAAAAGAAACTTTCTTAGAAACTGCTTTGGATGAGTGAATTCATCTCGGAGAGTTACACAATTCTTTTCATGGGTCACTATGTTAGCACTGTTTTTAGGGAATCTGAGAAGGGATATTTTTGCTCTCTTTGAAGTCTATGGTGACAAAAGAAATATCCTCAGATAAAAACTGAATAGAAACTTTCAGAGAAAGTTCTTTGTGATGTGTGAATTCATCTCACAGAGTTACACCTTTCTTTTCATGGAGCAGTTTGCTAAGACTGTTTTCGTGGAGTCTGCCAAGGGATATTGGGCGGCACTTGGAGGCCTATAGTGAAAAAGAAAATAGCCTCAGATAAAAACTAGAAAGATGCTTTCTGAGAAACTGCTTTAGGGCAGGTTAATTCATCTCAGAGAGTTACACCATTCTTTGCATTGAGCAGTGTGCTAACACTGTTTTTGTGGAATCTGCATTAGGATATTTGGGAGCACATTGAAAACTATGGTGACAAAGGAAATATCCTCAGATAAAAACCGAAAAGTAGCTTTCTGAGAAACTGCTTTGTATGTGTCAAATCATCTCACAGAGTTACATGACTCTTTTCATGGATCACTTTGCTAGCACTGTTTTTGGAGAATCTGAGAATGGATATTTTGGATTGCATTGAAGCCTATGGTGATAAGCAAATATCCTAAGTTAAAAACTGGAAAAAAGCTTTCTGAGAAACTTATTTGTGATGAGTGAATTCATCTCACAGAGTTATGCCTTTCTCTTCATGATGCAGTTTGCTAACACTGTTTTTGTGGAGTCTGCAAAGAGATATATGGGAGCATATGGAGGCCTCTGTTTTAATAGGACATATCCTCAGATAAAAACAGGAGAGAAACTTTCTGAGAAACTGCATTGTGAAGTGTGAATGCATCTCACAGAGTTACACGGTTGTTTTCATTGAGCAGTTTGCCAACACTGTGTTCTTGGAATCTGTAATGGGATATTTCTCAGCACAGTGAAGCTTATGGCGACAAAGGAACTATCCTGAGATAAAGATTGGAAATAAGCTCTCTGAGACACTGTTTTGTGAGGGCTTAATTCATCTCATCGAGTTACGCTGTTCTTTTCATTAAGCTGTCCGCTAACACTGTTTTCGTGGAATCTGCATTAGGATATTTGCAAGTGCATCGAAGCCTATGGTGATAAAGGAAATATCTTCAGATAAAAACTAAAAAGAAGCTTTCTGAGAAACGGTTTGGATGTGTGAATTCACCTGACAGAGTTACATGATTCTTTCCATGGATCACTTGTTAGCACTGTTTCTGTGGAATCTGAGAAGGGATATTTTGGATCACTTTGAAGTCTATGTTGACAAAGAAAATATCCTCAGATGAACAGCGAAAAGAAGATTTCTGAGAAACTGCTTTGGATGTGTGAATTCATCACACAGAGTTACATGATTCTTTTCACGGATCACTTCGTTAGCACTGTTTTTAGGGAATCTGGTAAGGGATATTTTGGATCCCATTGAAGCGTATGGTGACAAGGAATTATCCTCAGATAAAAATTGGAAAGAATCTTTCTGAGAAAGTTCTTTGTGATGTGTGAAATCATCTCACGTTGTTACACCTTTCTTTTCATGGATCAGTTTGCTAACACTGTTTCCGTGGAATCTCTCGAGTGATATTTGGCAGCAATTTGAGGCCTATAGTGAAAAAGGAAATATCCTCAGGTAAAATCTAGAAAGAAGCTTTCTGAGAAACTGCTTTGTGATGTGTAAATACATTTCACAGAGTTACAGTTTTCTTTTTATTGAGCATTCTGCTAACACTGTTTTCTTGGAATTTGCAAAGGGATATTTCAGAGTGCATTGAAGCTTATGGTGACAAAGGAAATATCCTCAGAGAAAAACTAGAAAGAAGGTCTCTGAGAAACTGCTTTCTGCTGTGTGAATTCATCTCACAGAGTTACTCAATTCTTTACATGGATCACTTTATCAGCACTGTTTTTGGGATTCTGAGAGGGATATTTTTGCTCACATTGAAGCCAATGGTGATAAAATAAATATCCTGAGATAAAAACTGGATAGAAATTTTCAGAGAAAGTTCTTTGTGATGTGTGAATTCATCTCACAGTGTTACACCGTTCTTTTCACACAGCAGTGTGCTAACACTGTTTTCGTGGAAAACTGCAATAGAATGTTTCAGAGCATATTTAAGCCTATGGGGACAAAGGAAATATCCTGAGATAAAAATCAAATAGAAATCTTCTAAGAAACTCCTTTGTGTTGTATGAATACATCTCACAGAGTTACAGTGTTCTTTTCATTGAGCAGTCTGCTAACACTGCTTTCTTGGAATCTGCAAAGTGTTATATCGGAGCACATTGAAGCTTATGGTGACAAAAGAAATATCCTCAGATAAAAACCAAAGAGAAGCTTTCTGAGAAACTTCTTTGGATGTGTGAATTCATCTCACAGAGTTACATGATTCTTTTCATGGATCACTTTGTTAGCACTGTTTTTAAGGGCATCTGAGAAGGGATATTTTGGATTGCCTTGAAGCCTATTTTGACAAGGAAATATCCTCAGATAAAAACTGGAAAGAAGCTTTCTGAGAAAGTTATTCATGATGTATGAATTTATCTGTTAGAGATATTTGGGAGCACATTGAAGCCTATAGTGAAAAAGGAAATATCCTCAGGTAAAAACTAGCAAGAAGCTTTCTGAGAAATTCCTTTGTGATGTGTGAGTTCATCTCAGAGAGTTACACCATTCTTTTCATACAGCAGTCTGCTAACACTGTTTTCGTGGAAACCAAAATGGAATGTTTGGGAGCACATTGAAGCCTGTGGTGACAAAGGAAATATCCTCAGATAAAAACTAGAAAGAAGCTTTCTGAGAAACTGCTTTGGGCTGTATGAATTCATCTCACAGAGTTTCACCTCCCTCTCATGGAGCAGTTTGCTGGCACTGTTTTTGTAGAAGCTCAGAAGTGATATTTTGGAAAGCATTGGTTCCCATTTTGAAAAATGAAACATCCTCAGATAAAAACCGGAGAGAAGCCTTCTGAGAAACTGCTTTGATATGTGTGAATTAATCTCAGAGAGCTACACCACGGTTTTCATTGAGAGGTTTCCTAACAATATTGTCTCAGAATCTGAAATGAGATATACTGGAGCACATCGATGACTGTGTTTAAAAAGGAAATATACTCAGATAAAAACAAGAAAGAAGCTTTCCGAGAAACTGCTTTGGATGTCTGCATTCTTCTCACAGAGTTACGCTACTCTTTCATGGAGCTGTTTGCTTGCACTTCTTGTGGAATCTAAAAAGGTGTATTTTTGATTGCTTTGAAGCCTATGATGATGAAGGAAATATCCTCAAATAAAAACTAGAAAGAAGCTTTCAGAGAAACTGATTTGTGATGTGTTCATTCATCTCACAGAGTTACATTATTCTTCTCATAGAGCAGTTTGCTAACACTGTTTATGAACAATCTGCAATGTGATATTCGACAGCTCTTTGAAGCCTGTGGTAAAAAAGGAATATCCTCAGATAAAAATTAGAAAGAAGCTTTCTGAGAAACTGCTTTGTGATGTGTTATTTCATCTCCCAGAGTTACAACTTCCTTTACATTGAGTAGTTTGCTAACACTCTTTTGGTGGAATCTGCCTTTTGATATTCTGATGGCATTGAGTCCTACAGTTAAAAATGAAGTATCCTCACATAAAAACTGGAGAGAGGCCTTCTGAGAAGCTGCTTTGTGATGTGTGAATTCATCTCACAGAGTTTCACCATTGTTTTCATTGAGACGTTTGCTAACACATTTTTCACGGAATCTGCAGTGAGATATATGGGAGCGCACTGAAACCCGTGTTTGAACAGGAAATCTCTCCTCAGATGAAAACTACAAAAATCTTTCTGAGAAACGGCTTTGTGATGTGTGAATCCATCTCACAGAGTTACACCTGTCTTTTCATGGAGCAGTTTATTATCACTGTTTTCTTGGAAGTTGCAATGGGATATTGCAAGTGCATTGAGTGTTATGGTGAAAAAGGAAATATCCTCAGATAAATACTGAGATAAATACTGAGAAACTGCTTTGTGATGTGTGAATTTATCTCACAGTGTTGAACTTTTCTTTTCATTAAGCTGTTTGGAAGCACTGTTTTTGTGGAATCAGAGAAGGGGTCCTTTGTATCGCCATGAAGCCTATGGAGATAAAAGAAATATCTTCAGATAAAAACTAGAAAGAAGCTTTCTGAGAAACTCCTTTGTGGTCTGTGAATTCATCTCACAGAGTTATACCTTCCTTTACATTGAGCAGTTTTCTAACACTGTTTTCATGGAATCTGCAATGGGATATTTTGAGCGCATTGTTTGCTATGGTGCGAAAGCAAATATCCTCAGATAAAAACTGGAGAAAAGCCTTCGGGGAAACTGCATTTTGATGTGTGAGTTCATCTCACAGAGTTGCACAACTCTTTCATTGAGCAGTTTGCTGATACTCTTTTTGCACAATATGAAATGGATTATTCTGGAGTGCTTTGAAGTCTATGGTAAAAAAGGAAATGTCCTCAGATAAAAAATAGAAAGAAGCTTTCTGAGAAACTGCTTTGTGATAAGTGAATTGATCTAACAAAGGTACACCACTCTTTCATGGAGCAGTTTGCCAGCACTGTTTTTGTGGAATGTGAGAAGGGATATTTTGGATCGCTTGAAGCCTATGGTGACAAAGGAAATATCGTCAGATAAAAAGTAGAAAGAAGCTTTCTGAGAAACTATTTTGGGATCTGTGGATTTATCTCACAGAGACACACCTTTCTTTACATTTAGCAGTTTGCTAACACTGTTTTCGTGGAGTCCGAAATGGGATATTCCGAGGGAATTGAGTCTTACAGTGAAAAATGAAATACCCTCAGATAAAAACTGGAGAGTAGTCTTCTGAAAAACTGCCTTGTGATGTGTGAATTTATCTCACAGAGTTACACCATTGCTTTCATTGAGAAGTCTGATAACACTGTTTTCACAGATTCTGCAATGGGATATTCAGGAGGGCACTGAGGCCTATGGTGAAAAAGGAAATATCCTAAGATAAAAACTAGAAATAAGCTTTCTAAGAAACTGTTATGGGATGTATGAATTCATCTCACAGAGTTCCACCATTCCTTTCATGGAGCAGTTTGGTAGCACTGTTTTTGTGGAATCTGAGGAAGAATACTTTGGATCGCTTTGAAGTCCATGGTGGAAAAGGAAATATCATCATCTAAAAACTAGAAAGAAGTTTTCTGAGAAACTGGAGAGAAGCCTTGTGAGAATCTGCTTTGTGACGGGTGAATTCATCTGAAAGAGTTACACCATTCTTTTCAAGGAGCAGTTTGCTAACACTGTTTTAGTGGAATCTGCAATTGGATATTTCAAGCTCCTTGATTACCATTGTGAAAAATGAAATACTCATAAACACTGCAGAGAATCTTTGGAGAAGCTTCTTTGTAATGTGTGAATTCATCTCACAAAGATACACCATTCTTTCCATTGAGAAGTTTGCTAGCACTGTTTTTGCAGAATCTCCAATGGGATATTTGGGAGCACCCTGAGGACTATGGTGAAAAAGGAAATATCCTCAGATAAAAACAAGAAAGAAGCTTGCTGAGAAACTGTTTTGTGTTGTGTGAATTCTTCTCACAGAGTTACACCTTTCTTTACATTGAGCAGTTTGCTAACACTATTTGTATTGAATCTGCAATGGGATATTTTGGAGCATGTTGAGGCCCATGGTGTCAAAGTCTATATCCTCAGTAAAAACTCAAAAGAAGCTTTCTAAGAAACTGCTTTGTGATGTGTGAGTTCATCACGAAGAGATACAATTCACCACTTGGAGTAATTTGATAGAACTGTTTCTGTGGAATCTGAGAAGGGATAATTTGGATTACTTTGAAGCCTATGGGAACAAAGGAAATATCCTGAGATAATAACAGGAAAGAAGCTTTCTGAGAAACTGCTTTGTGATGTGTGAATTCGTCTCACATAGTTACACATTTCTCTTCATTGAGGTGTTTACTAACACTGTTTTTGTGGAATCTACAATGGGATACTTGGGAGCACATTTCAGCTTATTATGAAAACGGAAATAGCATCAGATAAAAACTGGAGCTAAGCCTTCTGAGAGACTTCTTTGTGAATTTACACGTCGCTACTGAATATCCCATTGCGGGTTCTGTGAAAACACTGTTAGCAAACTGCATAATGAAAAGAAATGTGCAACTCTGTGAGACGAATTCACACATCATAAAGCAGTTTTTCAGAAAGCTTCTTTCTAGTTTTTGTCTTAGGATATTTCCTTTTTTCCAGAAAGATTCAAAGTGATCAAAAATATCCCTTTCAGATTCCACAAAAACAGTGCTAGCAAACAGCTCTAAGAAAGAGTGGTGTACATCAGTGAGATGAATTCACACACCACAGAGCAATTTCTCATAAAGCTTCTATCTAGTTTTTATTGGAGGATATATCCTTTTTCACAATGGGCTTCAATTCAACACAAAACATCCTTTCTCAGATTACACAAAAGCAGTGTTACCAAACTGCTCCATGAAAAGAATTGTGTAAGTTTGTGAGATGAATTCACACATCACAAAGCAGTTCCTCAGAAAGCTTCCTTCAAGTTTTTATCTTAGGATATTTCCTTTTCCACCATAGACCTCAATGCCCTCTGGAATTTCAAATTGTAGATACCACGAAAACAGTGTTTGCAAACATCTCAATGAAAGAATCGTGTGACAATCTGACATGTATTCACACATCACAAAGCAGTTTCTCCGAAGGCTTTTCTCCAGTTTTTATCTGAAGATATTTCCTTTTTCACCATAGGACTCAATGCGTTAATAATATCCCTTTATAGATTCCACAAAAACAGAGTTAGCAAACTGCTCCATGTAAAGAGAGGTGTAACTCTGGGAGGCAAAATCATACATGACAAAGCAGTTTCTGAGAAAGCTACTTTATAGTTCTTGTCTGAGGATTTTTCCTTTTTCACTGAGGGCTTCAATGCAATCCAAAATATCGCTTCTCAAATATCAAAGAAGCAGTGCTACCAAACTGCTCCATGGAAAGAATGGTGTACCTCTGTGAGATGAATTGACACATCATAAAGCAGTTTCTCAGAAAGCCTTTTTCTAATTTTCATCTGATTATATGTCCTTTTTCACCATGGTCTTCAGTGTAATCCAAAATATCACTTCTCAGATTCCACAAAAACAGTGCTAGCAAACTGCTTCATGAAAGAGTAGTGTAACTCTGTGAGATGAATTCACACATCACAAAGCAGATTTTCATAAAGCTTCTTTCTAGCTTTTATTTGAAGACATTTCTGTTGTCACCAGTTGCTTCAAAGTGATCCAAAATATCCATTCTCAGATGAGGCAAAAACAATGCTAACAAGCTACTCCATGAAAAGAAAGGTGTAACTCTGTGACATGAATTTACATATCACAAAGCAGTTTCTCAAAAGACTTCTCCCCAGTTTTTTCCTGAGGATATTTCCTTTTTCACCATAGGTGTAGAGGACTGTGTGCTCGCAAACGAGATGTTCCCAATAAACCCTGCTCTTGCAAACAAAGCAGGACATTCCTTCTCTGCAAACAAGAAGGATAAAGGAGCCAGCTGTAAACAGCAGGCTCTGGGAACTGGTCAATGTTTAGTGATCTTGTGAGTCAAGGAAAGGTCAGAGAAGCAACACATGTCCCGTGACTTGGCAACATTCCACAAACGGCTGGATAAAATAAAGCAGAGTGTGCCATTCAGGGCGGCCGCCATGTATGTCTTGTTCTGTGTTGTCTTGTGTGTTCATTCCTTTGTTTAGGAAACACGTGGACCCCAACAATAGGACTCAATACTTTTGCGGTATTATATTGCAGAGTCCACGAAAACAGGGTTAACAAACTGCTCCAGGAAAATTGGTGTAACTCTGTGAGATGTACTCACTCATCACAAAGTAGTTTTTCAGAAAGTTTCTTTCTAGTTTTTATCTGAGGATATTCCCGTCATCACCATGGGCTTCAAAGCTATCCAAAATATACCTTCTCTGATTCCAAAAAAGTAGTGCTACCATAGTGCTCCATGAAAAGAAAGGTGTAACTCTGTAAGATGAATTCACATATCACAAAGCAGTTTCTCAGAAAACTTCTTTCTAGTTATTATCTAAGGAAATTTCCTTTTTCATCATAGGCCTCAATGCAATCCCGAACATTAAATTGCAGTTTCTGGGAAAACAGTGTTAGCAAACTGCTCAATGAAAGAGTGGTGCAACTCTGTGAGATGAACTCACACATCACAAAGCAGTTTCTTCGAAGGCTTCTCTCCAGTATTTATCTGAGGATATTTCCCTTTTCACCATAGCAGTCAATGCTCTCATCATATCCCATTGCAGATATCATGAAAACAGTGTTAGCAACCTGCTCAATAAACAGAAAGGTGCACCCTTGAGAGATGGATTCACACATCACAAACAGCTTCTCAGAACGCTTCTTTCTTGTTTTTATCTGAGGATATTTCCTTTCTAAACACAGGCCTCAATGCGACTGGGAAATCTGATTGCAGATTCCACAAAAACACTGTTAGCAAACTACTCAATGAATACAGTGGTGTACTTCTGTGAGATGAGTTCACCCATACAAAGCAGTTTCTCAGAAGGCTTCTCTCCATTTTTTATCAGGAATATTTCATTTTTCATTGTAGGACTCAATGCCCTTGGAATAACCCCAGGCAGATTCCACATAAACAGTATAAGCAAGCTGCTCAATGTAAAAAATGGTGTAACTCTCAGAGATGAATTCACACATCACAAAACAATTCTTCAGAAAGCTTCTTTCTAGTTCGTATCTGAGGATATTTCCTTTGTCACCATGGACTTCAAAGAGATCCGAAATATCCCTATTCAGATTCCACAAATACAGTGCTAGCAAACTGCTCTATGAAAGAGTAGTGTAACTCTGAGATGAATTTACACATCACAAAGGAATTTTTCAGAAAACTCCTTTCTTTTTTTATCCGAGAATATTTCCTTTTTAAACACAGGCTTCAATGCCTTCCCGAATATCAAGTTGCAGATTTTGCGAAAACAGTGTTAACAAACTTCTCAATGAAAGAACGATGTAACTCTGTGACATGTATTCACACATCACAAAGGAGTTTCTCCCAAGGCTTCTGTCAAGTTTTTATCTGAGGATATATCCTTTTTCACCTTAGTACTCAATGCCTTTGGAATATCCCATTGCAGATTCCACGAAAGTAGCATTAGCAAACTGCTCCATGTAAAGAAAGGTTTAACTCCGTGAGATGAATTGGCACAGCACTAAGCAGTTTCTCAGAAATATTCCTTTACTGTCTGAGAATATTTTGTTTGTCAAGATAAGATTCAAAGCGATCAGAAATGTCCCTCTTAGATTCCACAAAAGCAGTGCTAGCAAGCGGCTCCATGAAAGATTGGTGTACCTCTGCAAGATGAATTCACACATCACAAAGCAGTTTCTCAGAAAGCTTCTTTCTAGCTTTTATTTGAGGACATTTACATTTTTCACCATCGGCCTCAATGCTCTCCCGAATATCCCATTGAAGACTCCACGAAAATAGTGTCAGTATACTGCTCAAAGAAAGAAAAGTGTAACTCTGTGAGATGAATTCACATATCACAAAGCAGTTTCTCTGAAGGCTACTCTCCAGTTTTTATCTGAGGATATTTTCTTTTTCACCATAGCACTCAATGTACTCACAATATCCCATTGTAGATGAAAAGAAAACTGTGTTATTAATCTGTTCAATGAAAAGAACAGTGTAACCTTGTGAGATGAATACAAACATCACAAAGCAGATTCTCTGAGAGCTTCTTTCTAGTTTTTATCTGAAGATATTTCTTTTGTCACCATAGGCTTCAAAGTGATCCAAAATATCCCTTCTCAGGTGCCACAAAAACAGTGCTAGCAAACTACTCCATGAAAGAGTTGTGTAACTCTGTGAAATGAATTCACATGTCACAATGCTATTTCTCAGAAAGCTTCTTTCTAGTTTTTATTGGAGGATATTTCCTTTTTCACCATGGGATTCAACGCAATCCAAAATATCCCTTCTCAGATTCCACAAAAGCAGTGCTAACTAACTGCTCCATGAAGAGTATGGTGTCACACTGTCAGATGAATTCACACATCACAAAGCACTTTCTGAGAAAGCTTCTTTCAAATTTTTATATGAGGATATTTCCTTTGTCACCACAGGCTTCAACGTGATCCAAAATATCCCTTTTCAGATTCCACAGAAACAATGCTAGCAAGCTGAACCATGAAAGAGTAGTGTAACTCTGTGAGAAGAATTCACACATCACAAAGCAGTTTCTCAGATGGCTTGTTTCCAGTTTTTAACTGAGGATATTTCCTTTGCCATGATAGGATTCAAAGCGATTAGAAAGGTCCCTTCTCAGAATCCTCAAAAACAGTACTAGCAGTCAGCTCCGTGAAAGATTGGTGTAACACTGTGAGATGAACTCACACATCACAAAGTAGTTTTTCCAAAAGCTTCTTTCTAGTTTTTATCTGAGGATACTTCCTTTTTCACCATGGGCTTAAATGGAAACCAAAATATCCCTTCTCAGATTCCCCAGAAACAGTGCTAACAATCGGCTCCACGAAGAAGGCGGTATAAGTCTGTGAGATGAAATCACTCATCACAAGCCAGTTTCTCAGAAAGTTTCTTTCTAGTTTTTATCTGAGGATATTTCCTTTGTCACCATGGGTTTCAAAGTGATCAAAACTGTCATTTCTCAGATTCCACAAAAGCAGGGCTAGTAAACTGCAACATGGAAAAGTAGTGTAACCCTGTACGATGATTTCACACATCGCAAAGCAGTTTCTCAGAAAGCTTCTTTCAAGTTTTTATCTGAGCACATTTCCTTTTTCAGCATCGGCCTCAATGCCCTCCCGAATACCCCCATTGCACGAAAATACTGTCAGCAACTGCTCAATGAAAGAATGGTATAACCCTGTGAGATGAATAGACATATCACAAAGCAATTTCTCAGAAAGCTGCTTTCCAGTATCTATCTGCAGATATTTCCTTTGTCACCAAAGGGTTCAAAGCAATCCAAAATATCCCTTTTCAGATTTCACAGAAACAGTGCTAGCAAGCTGATACATGAAAGAGTAGTGTAACTCTGTGAGATGAATTCACACATCACAAAGCAGGTTCTAAGATGGCTTGTTTCCAGTTTTTATCTGAGGATATTTCCTTTGCCACGATAGGATTCAAAGCTGTCAGAAACGTCCCCTCTCAGATTTCCCCAAAACAGTGCTGACAAACGACTCCATGAAAGACTGGTGTAACTCTGTGAGATGAATTCACACATCACAAAGCAGTTTCTCAGAAAGCTTCTTCAAGTTTTTATCTGAGGACATTTCCTGTGTCACCATATGCTTAAAAACCACCCAAAATAACCCTTCTCATTCTCCACAAGAGCAGTGCCAGCAAAGTGCTCCATGAAAGAGTGGTGTAACTCTGTGAGATGAATTCACACATCACAAAGCAGTTTCTCAGAAAGCTTCTTTCTGGTTTTTATCTGAGGATATTTGCTTTGTCGCCATAGGCTTTAAAGCAATCAAAAATATCCCTCATCAGATTCCACAAAAACAGAACTAGCAAAGTGCTCCATGAAAAAGTAGTGTAACTCTGTGAGATGATTTCACACGTCACAAAACAGTTTCTCAGAAAGCTTGTTTCCAGTTTTTATCTGAGGATATTTCCTTTGTCATGATAAGATTCAGTGCAATCAGAAATATCCCTTCTCAGATTTCACAAAATCAGTGCTACCAAACGGCTCCATGAAAGATTGGTGAAACTTTGTTACATGAATTCACACATCACACAAAGCAGTTTCTCAGAAAGTTTCTTTCAAGTTTTTATCTGAGGACATTCCCTTTTTCACCTTTGGCCTCAATGTCCTCCTGATATCCCATTGCAGATTCCTCAAAAATAGTGTTAGCAAACTGCTCAAAGAAAGAATGGTGTAACTCTGTGAGATGAATTCACACATCACAAAGCAGTTTCTCTGAAGGCTTCTGTCCACTTTTTATCTGAGTATATTTCCTTTTTCATCATAGCCCTCAATGTGCTCTCAATATCCCATTGTAGAATAAAGGAAAAGAGTGATAGTAAACTGCTCCATGAAATCAAATATTTAAATCTGTGAGCTGAATTCAAGCATCACAAAGCAGTTTCTCAGAAAGCTTCCTTCCTGTTTGTATCTGAGGAAATTTCCTATTTAAACACAGGCCTCCATGCACTACAGTATATCTCATTGCAGATTCCATGAAAACAGTGTCATCAAACTTCTCAAGGAAAACAATTGTGTAACTCTTCGAGATAAATTCACACATCAAAAAGCAGTTTCCCAGAAATCTTCTTTCTAGCTTTTATCTGAGGGCAATCCCTTTGTCAACATAGGCTTCAAAGTGATCCTAATATCCCTTCTCAGATTCCACAAAAACAGTGGTAGCAAAGGGCTCCTTGAAAGAGTCATGTAACTCTGTGAAATGAATTCACACATCACAAAGCAGTTTCTCAGAAAGCTTCTTTCAAGTTTTTAGTTGAGGGCGGATATTTCCTCTGTCACCATAGCCTTCAAAGTGATCCAAAATATCCCTTCTCATATTCCACAAAAACAGTGCTAGCAAACTGCTCCATGAAAAAGTTGTGTAACTCTGTGAGATGAAATTACACATCACAAAGCAGTTTCTCCAAAGGCTTCCCTCCAGTTTTTATCTGAGGATATTTTCTTTTTCACCATTGTACTCAATGCTCTCACAATATCCCATTGCAGATTAAAAGAAAACAGTTTCAGTAAACTGATACATGAAAAGAATGGTGTAACTCTGTGAGATGAATTCACACATCACAAAACAGTTTCTCTGAAGGTTTCTTTCCAGTTTTTATCTGACAATATTTCCTTTGTCATCATGACACTCAATGTGCTCATTATGTCTCATAGCAGATTAAACGAAAACTGTGTTAGTAATCTGCTCCATGAAAAGAATGGTGTAATTTTGTGAGATGAATAACACCCATCACAAATCAGTTTCTCAGAAAGCTTGTTTCCAGTTTTTATCTGATGATATTTCCTTTCTCACAATAGGATTCAAAGTGATCAGAAATGTCACTTCTCAGATTCCACAAAAACAGTGCGAGCAAATGGCTCCATGTAAGATTGGTGTAACTCTGTGAGACGAATTCACACATCAAAAAGCAGTTTCTCAGAAAGCTTCTTTCCTGTTTTTATCTGAGAATATTTCCTATTTAAACACAGGCCTCAATGCCCTCCCGTATATCTCATTGCAGATTCCATGAAAACTGTTAGCAGACTTCTCAAAGAAAACAATTGTGTAAGTCTGTGAGATAAATTCACACATCACAAAGTAGTTTCTCAGAAAGCTTCTTTCTAGTTGTTATCTGAAGATATTTCCTTTTTCACCAAGGCTTCAAAGTGATCCAAAATATCTCTTCTCATATTCCACAAGAACAGTGCTAGCAAACTGCTCCATGAAACAGTGGTGTAACTCTGTAAGATGAATTCACACATCACAAACCAGTTTCCCAGAAAGCTTCTTTCTAGATTTTATCACAAGATATTTCCATTTTCACCATAGTCCTCAATACCCTCCAAATATCCCATTGCAGATTCCACAAAAATAGTGTTAGCCAACTGCTCAATGAAAGAGTGGTGAGTTTCTCTGAAGGCTTCTCTCCAGTTTTTA
Source organism: Mandrillus leucophaeus (assembly GCF_000951045.1). NCBI lineage: Eukaryota > Metazoa > Chordata > Mammalia > Primates > Cercopithecidae > Mandrillus > Mandrillus leucophaeus. The sequence goes on from NW_012099273.1 coordinate 56,768, forward strand.
TCTGAGGATATTTCTTTTTTCACCATAGCACTCTATGCACTAGCAATATCCCATTGCAGATGCCACGACAACAGTGTTAGTAAACTGCTCCATGAAAAGAAAGTTGTAACTCTGAGAGATGAATTCACACATCACAAAGCAGTTTCTCAGAAAGCGTCTTTCTAGTTTTCATCTGAAGATATTTCCTTTTTCACCATGGGCTTCAATGCAATCCAAAATATCTCTTCTCAGATTCCACAGAAGCAGTGCTGACAAACTGCTCCATGAAAAGAATGGTGTATCTCTGTGAGATGAATTCACACACCACAAAGCAGTTTCTCAGAAAGCTTCTTTCTAGTTTTTATCTGAGGATGTTTCCTTTGCCACCATAGGCTTCAAAGTGATCAAAAATATCTCTTCTCAGATTCCACAAGAAGTGCTAGCAAATGGCTCCATGAAAGAGTAGTGTAACTCTTTGAGGTGAATTCACACATCACAAAGCAGTTTCTCAGAAAGCTTGTTTCCAGTTTTTATCTGAGGATATTTCCTTTGTCAGGATAGGCTTCAAAGCAATTAGAAATATCTCTTATCGGATACCACAAAAACAGTCCTAGCAAACGGCTCCATGAAAGATTGTTGTAACTATGTGAGATGAATTCACACATCACAAAGCAGTTTCTCAGAAAACTTCTTCCTAGTTTTTATCTGTGGATATTTCCTTTGTCACCATATTCTTCAAAGGGATCAAAAATATCTGTACTCAGATTCCACAAGAAGTGCTAGCAAACAGATCCATGAAAGAGTGGTGTAACTCTGTGAGATGAATTCACACATCACAAAACATTTTCTCAGAAAGCGTGTTTCCAGTTTTTATCTGAGGATATTTCCTTTGTCATGATAGGATTCAAAGTGATCAGAAATATCCCTTATCAGATACCAAAAAACAGTGCTAGCAAATGACTCCATGAAAGATTGGTGCAACTCTGTGAGATGAATTCACACATCACAAAGCAGTTTCTCAGAAAGCTTCTTTCAAATTTTTATCTGAAGACATTTCCTTTTCCACCGTACACTACTTTAACCATTTAATTCTGTGTGGTGAATGCACACATCACAAAGCGATTTCTCAGAAAGCCTCTTTCTACTATTTATCTGAAGACATTTTGTTTTTCATAGGAGGCCTCAAATGCTACTGAATATCTCTTCACAGATTCTAAGAAAACTGTGTTTCCAAACTGTTGAATGAAAAGACAGGCTGAACTCTGTCAGATGAATACACACATCACAGGTCGGTTTGTCAGATAGCTTCCCTGTAGTTTTTTTCCTGGCATATTCACTTTTTCACCATTGACCAAAGATCTCCCAAATGTCCATTCACAGAATGGACAAAACTGTGTTCCCAAACTGCTGAATCCAAATAAAGGTTTAACTCTGTGAGATGAATGAACACATCATGAAGCAGTTTCTCGGTAAGTTTCCTTCTAGTTTTTACCTGAAGATACTTCCTTTCTCACCATAGGCCTGAGAGCACTACAAAATATCTCTTTGAGAATCCCAAAATCAGTTTCCAAACTCCTGAATGAAAAGAAAGGTTTACGTCTGCAAGATGGATGCCCACATCACAAACCATTTTCTCCGGTATCTTATTTCTAGTTTTCATCCTGGGATATTCACTTTTTTGCTCTTCACTTCAAAGAGCTACCAAATGTCCATTCACAGAATAACTGAAAACAGTGTTTTGACACTGCTGAATCCAAAGAAAGGTTAAACTCTGTGAGATGTAGGCACACATCAGAAAGCAGTTTCTCAGAAAGCTTCTCTCTAGTTTTTCTCGCAATATATTTCTGTTTACACCATGGGCCTCAAAACACTACCAATTATCTCTTCGCTGAATACAAGAAAACACTATTACCAAACTGCATAACGAAAGGAAATCTTTAACTCTGTGAGACAAATGGCCAAATCACAAGTCAATTTGTCAGATAACGTCCTTTTAGTTTTTGTCCTGGCATATTCACTTTTTTGCCATTGGCCTCAAAGATCTCCCAAATGTCCATTCACAGAATGGACAAAAGCAGTGTTACCAAAGAGCTGAATACAGAGAAACGTTTAACTCTGTGAGGTGAATGCACACATCACAAAGCATTTTCTCTGAAAGCTTCTTTCTACTATTTATCTGATAACATTTCCTTTTTCACAGGAGGCCTCATAGCTCCACGGAATATCAGATCGCAGATTCTAAGGAAACGTTGTTTCCCAACTGTTGAATGAAAAGACAGCTTTAACTCAGCGATATGAATTCACACATCACATTTTGGTAACTCATATAACTTCCATGTAGTTTTTATCCTGGGATACTCACTTTTTCACCATTGGCCTCAAAGATCTACCACATATCCCTTTGTAGATTTTACACAAACAGTCTTCCTACAGCGTTCAATGAAAATAAAGGTAGAACTCTCTGAGAGGAATGTACACAACACACAGTAGTTTCTCAGAAAACTTCTCTAAAGCTTTTATCTGAGGACATTTCCTTTGTCACCATAGGCCTCAATGCGCTCACGAATATACCATTGCAGACTCCACAGAAACAGTGCTACAAAACTGCTCAGTGAAAAGAAAGGCGTAACTCTGTGAGGTGAATTCACACATCTCTAAGAAGTTTCTCAGAAAGCTTCTTTCTAGTTTTTATCTGAGGATATTTCCTTGTTCACCATAGGCTTCAATGTGCTAACAAATATCCCTTCTCGTGTTCCATAAAGACAGTGACACCAATCTGCTCAATCAAAAGAAAGGTTTAACTCTATGAGATGAATGCACACATCAAAAAGGAGTTTCTCAGAAGTCTTCTCTCCAGTTTTTCCCTGAGGATATTTCCTCTTTCACAGTAGACCTCAATGCGCTCCAAAATATCCCACTACAGGTTCCACAGAGTGTTACAAATCTGCACAATGAAAAGAAAGGTGTAACACTGTGCGACGAATTCACACATCACAAAGCAGTCTCTCAGAAAGCTTCTCTCTAGTTTTTAACTGAGGATATTTTCTTTTTCACCATTGCTTCAATGTGATCAAAATATCCCTTCTCAGATTTCTCAGAAACAGTGATGTCAAGCTGCTCAATCAGCAGAAAGGTTTAACTCTATGACATGAATGCACACATCACAAAACATTTTCTCAGGAAGCTTATTTCTAGTTTTTGTCAGAGGATATTTCCTTTATCACCAAAGCCTTCAATGCGACCCAAATATGCCTTCTCATATTCGACAAATACAGTGATTCCAAACTGCTCCATCAAAAGAAACGTTTAACTTTATGAGATGAATGAGCAGACAACAAAACACTTTCTCAGATAAATTCTTTCCAGTTGTCATCTGAAGATACTTCCTTCTTTACCATAGGCCTCAATGCAACAACAAATGTCCATTCGCATATACGTAAAAGACAGTGAATCCAAGGTATGCAATATAATGAAAGGTTTAACACTGTGAGATGAATGCAGACACAACAAAGCAGTTTCTCAGAAAGCTTCTTTCTGGTTTTTATCTGAAGATATTTAATTCATCACCTTAGGCTTCAAAGTGCTTCAAACTGTCCCATCTCATATTCCACAAAACCACTGATGCAAAGCTACTCAATCAACAGAAAAGTTTAACTCTATGAGTTGAATGCACACATCACAAAGGAGTTTCTCAAATGGCTTCTCTCCTGTTTTTATCTGAGGATATTTTCTTTTTCACAATAAAACTGAAGGTACTCCCAAATATCCCACTGTGGATTCAACAAAAAACGTTTTACCTAACTTCTCAATGAAAAGAAAGTTTTAACCCTGTCAGATTAATTCACACATTATAAAAAACATTCAAGGAAAGCTTCTTTCCAGTTTTTATCTGAGGATATTTCCTGTTTCACCACAGGCCTCAATGCACTCCAAAATATCACTTGGTAGATTCCACGAAAACTGTGTTAGGAAACTGCTTCATGGAGAGAAACATGTAAACCTCTGAGATGAATTCACACATCACAAAGCAGTTTCTCAGAAAGCTTCTGTTTAGTTTTTATGGGAGGATATTTCCTTTGTCACTGTAAGTTTCATGGCACTAAGAAATATCCCATTGTAGATTTCAAGGAAAGTGTATTAGCAAACTGATCAATGAAAAGAACACTGTAACTCTGTGAGTTGCATTAACACATCACAATGCAGTTTCTCAGAACTCTTCCTTAAACTTTTCATCTGAGGATATATCCTTTTTCAACATATCCCTAAATGCACTCCCAAATGTCCCTTTTCAGATTCCACGAAGACAGTGTTAGCAAACTGCTTCATGAAGAGAAAGGTGGAGCTCTGTGAGATGAATTCACACATCACAAAGAAATTTCTCAGAAAGCTTTCCAGATTCCATCTGAGGGCATTTCCTTCATCCAAGGAGTCTTCAAAGCCATCCAAAATCTCACTTCTCAGATTCCACAAAAAGAGTGCTAGCAAACGGCTCCATGAAATACATGTGTAACTCCATGAGATGAACACACACATCACAAAGCAGTTTCTCAGAGAGCTTCTTTCTCGTTTTTATCTGAGGATATTTCCTTTGTCACCATAAGCTTCATGGGGCTAAGAAATATCCCATTGCAGATGTCAAGAAAACAGTGTTGGTAAACTGATCAATGAAAAGAAAAGTGTAACTCTTTGAGGTGCATTCACACATCACATGCAGTTTCTCAGAATGCTTCTTTCCAGTTTTCATCTGAGGATATTTCCATTTTCACCACAGGTGTCAATAGGGAAGGCTATGGTGATAAAGGAAATATCCTCAGACAAAGACTGGAAAGAAGCTTTCTGTGAAACTGCTTTGTGGATGGATACACGAAGTGACATTTGGGAGCACATTCAGGCCTGAGGGGAAATAGGACATATATTCAGATAAAAACTGGAGACAAGCTTTCTGAGAAACTGCTTTGTGATGTGTGCATTCCACTCTGGGAGTTATACTTCTTTTCTCATAAGGCAGTGTTTGAACACTGTTCCCATAAATTTGAAAAAGTGATATTTTGCAGTGCATTGAAGACTATGGCGAAAAGTGAAATATACTGAAATAAAACCCAGGAAGAAGCAGTCCAAGAAACTGCTCTCTAACGTGTGCATTCATTTTAGAGAATTAGAGAATTAAAGCTTACACTACGTTACCCAGTTTAGAAACTCTGTCTTTGAGGAATCTGGGAAGGGATATTAAGTGGCGCCCAGATGCATGTGGTGAGAAAGGAAACTTTTTCCGACGAAAACTGGAGAGAAGCTTTCAGAGCAACTGCTCTGTGATGTGTGTAATCATCTCTTAGAGTTAAATCATTCTTTGGATTGAGCAGTTTGAAATCACTGTTTCTGTGGAACCTGAGAAAGGACGTTTGGGAGCACACATAACAATATGCTGAAAAGGAAATACTCTTCGATAAAAACCAGAAGGAAACTTTCTGTGAAACTGCTCTAGGTCATATGAAGTCCACTCACACAGATAAGCTTCTGTTTTCACTGAGCAGTGTTCTAACACTATTTTAGGTTAGTCAGCTAAGGTATACTTGGGAGTGCATTGAGACTTACGGTGAAAACGGAAATACCTTCAGATAGATACTGGAGAGAAGATTTCCGAGGAGCTGATATGTGACCTGTGCATTCCACTCACAGAGTTATACTTTTATTGTCATAGAGGATTGAGGAATCCCGTTGGGAGAAAAAGACACCAGGGGACACTCGGAAGTATATGGATGGTTATGACGAAAAATGAAATATCCTCAGATGAAAACTGGAAAGAAACTTTCTGCGAAAATGTTGTGACAGATATGTCTATTCATCTCACCTACATAAAACCTTCTTTCTATTATGCAGTTTTGAGGCTGCGTCATGGATGGATTTGTGAAGGGAGATTGGGGAGCACATTCAGGCCTGTGGGGATGTAGGAAATATCTTCAGCTAAAAACTGGAGAGAAGCATTCTGAGAAACTGCTTTGTGATGTGTGCATTCCACTCAGGGACTTATACCTCTTTTCTCATACGACAGTGTTTGAACACTGTTCCTGTAAAACTAAAAAGTGATATTTTGCAGTACATTGAAGACAATGGCGAAAACCGAAATATCCTGAAATAAAACCCAGAAAGAAGCATTCCAAAAAACTACTCTCTGACGTGTGCATTCACTTCAGAGAGTTAAAGCTTACATTACGTTGTGCAGTTTGGAAACTCTGTCTTTGAGGGATCTGCGAAGGGATATTAAGTGGCACCCAGAGGCTTTTCACGAGCTAGGAAACGTCTTCCGTTGAAAACTGGAGAGAAGCTTTCTGAGCAGCTGCTTTGCAATGTGTGTATTCAGCTCCTAGAGTTAAAACATTCCTTGGATTGAGCAGTTTGAAATCACTGTTTTTGTGGAATCTGAGGAAGGACATTTGGGAACCCTATTTAGAATATGGAGAAAGAAATATCCTCAGGTAAAATCCAGAAGGAAGCATTCTGTGAAACTTCTCTGTGTCATCTTAATTCCTCTCACTCAGTTAAGCATCTCTTTTCATTGAGCAGTTTTCTAATCCTGTTTATGTTTAGCATGTGAAGGGATATTCGGGAATGCTTTAGGCTTATGGTGAAAAAGGAAATATAGTCACACGGAAACTGGAGAGAAGCTTTCCGAGGAACTGCTTTGTGACGTGTGCATTCCACTCACAGTGTTATACCTCTCTTCTCATACAGCATCGGGGAAACCCTTATGGAGAAGAAGGTACCAAGTGATATTCAGGAGCATGTTGAATCTTACGGTGAAAAGGGAAATAGTCTCAGACAAAAACAGGAAGGAAGCTTTCTATGAAACTGCTCTGTGATGTGTGTATTCATCTCACATACATAAAGCTTTCTTTACATTACACAGCTTGGAAACTGTCATGGACGTATACTTGAAGGGACATTCGGAAGCCCTTTAAGGACTATGGTGGAAAAGTAAATATCTTCAGATAAAAACTGGAAAGAAGCTTTCTGTGAATCTGCTTTTTGCTATGTTTATTCATCTCACATAGATAAAGCTTTCTTTGTATTACACAGCTTGGAAACTCCGTCATGGATGGATCCGCAAAGGGATATTCAGGATCACATTCGGGCTTATGGTGAAAAAGAAAATATTATCAGATAAATACTGGAGAGATGCTTCCTGAGAAACTGCTTGGTGGTGTGTGCATTCCACTCAGGGAGTTATACCTTTTTCCTCATAAGGCACTCTTTGACGTCTGTTCCTGTGAAATTAAAAAAGTGATATTTGGAGCACATTGAAGACTATGACAAAAAGTGAAAATCGTACCATAAAACCCGGAAAGAAGCATTCCAAGAAACTGCTCTCTGATATGTTCATTCTTTTCACAGAGTTAAAGCTTATTCCACATTTACCAGTTTGGAAAGTCTGTCTTTGAGGATTCTGCAAATGGATATTAAGTGGCGACCGGGGGCCTGTGGCGAGCAAGGAAATGTTTTCCTTTGAAAACTGAAGAGAAGCTTTCTGAGCAACTGCTTTGTGACGTGTATATTTATCTCATAGAGTTAAATCATTCTTTGGAATGCACAGTTTGAAATCACTCTTTCTGTGGAACCTGAGAGAGTATATTTGGGAAAGCTCCTAAGAATGTGCTGAAAAAGGAATACCCTCCGATAAAAACCAGAAGGAAGCTTTCTGTGACATTGTTCTGTGTCATGTGAATTCCATTCACACAGTTAAGCTTCTGTTTTTATTGAGCTGCATTCTAACACTGTTTTAGTTCAGTCAGCTAAGGGATACCCGGGAGCACTTTGAGGCTTATGGTGAAAACGGAAATATCTTCAGATAGAAACTGGAGAGAAGATTTCCAAGGAGCTGCTTTGTGACGTGCTCGTTCAACTCACAGAGTTACGCTTTTCTTCTCATAGAGGATGGGGGAATGCCTTTTGGAGAAATATCTACCACGGGACATTCGGGAGTATAGGGACGGCTATGGTAAAAAAGGAAATATCCTCAGACAGAAACTGGAAAGAAGATTTCTGTTAAACAGCTTTGTGATAGATAAATTTATTCATCTCACATAGATAAAACTTCCCTTATATTACACAGTTTGGAAATTCCATCATGGACGGATCTGTGAAGGGACGTTCAGGAGCACATTCAGGCCTACAGTGGAAAAGGAAATATCTTCAGATGAAAACTGGATAGAAGCTTTCTGTGAAACTACTCTGTGCTATGTGTACTCATGTCACCTAGATAAAGCTTTCTTTACATTACGCACCTTGCAAACTCTGTCATGGACGGATCCATGAAGGGACATTCAGGAGCACATTCAGCGCTATGGTGAAAAAGGAAATATCATCAGATAAAAACTGGAGAGAAGCTTTCTGAAAAACTGATTTGTGATGTGTGCATTTCACTCAGGGAGATATACCTCCTTTCCCATAAATCAGTGTTTGAATACCGTTCATGTGAAAGCCTCTCTGTTCATTGAGCACTTTTCTAACCCTGTGTATCTTTAGCATGTGAAGGGATATTCGGGAGCACTTTGAGGCTTGTGGTGAAAAAGAAAATATGTTCAGACTGAAACTGGAGAGAAACTTTCCAAGAAATTGCTTTGTGATGTGTGCATTCCATTGACAGTGTTATACATCTCTTCTCATAGAGCATCGGGGAAACTCTTTTGGAGAAAAAGGTACCAAGTGATATTCGGGAGCATGTTGATGCCTATCGTGAAAAGGGAAATAGCCTCAGACAAAAACAGGAAAGAAGCTTTCTATGAAACTGCTCTGTGATATGTGTATTCATCTCACATAGATTAAGATTTCTTTACATTACGCAGCTTGGAAACTCCGTCATGAATGAATCCGCGAAGGGATATTCAGGATCACATTCTTGCCTATGGTGAAAAAGGAAATATAGTCAGACAAAAACTGGACAGAAGCTTTCTGAGAAACTGCTTGGTGATGTGTGCATTCCACTCAGGGAGTTATACCTTTTTTCTCATAAGGCAGTGTTGGAACACTGCTCCTGTAAAAGTGATAAATTGATAGTTTGCAGTGCATTGAAGACTATGGCAAAAAGTGAAATATCCTGAAATAAAACCTAGAAAGAAGCCTTCCAGGAAACTGCTCTCTGACGTGTTCATTCATTTCAGAGAGTTAAAACTTACACACAGAATTTGGAAACTCTGTCTTTTAGGAATCTGGGAAGGGATATTTAGTGGTGCCCAGAGGCTTGTATTGAGGAAGGAAATGTCTTCTGATGAAAACTGGAGAGAAGTTTTCGGAGCAACTGCTTTGTGATGTGTGTATTCATCTCATAGAGTTAAATCATTCTTTGGATTGAGCAGTTAGAAATCACTGTTTCTGTGGAACCTGAGAAAGGACATTTGGGAACGCTCTTAAGAATATGCTGAAAAGGAAATACCCTCTGATAAAAACCAGAAGGAAACTTTCTGTGAAACTGCTCTGGGTCACGTGAAGTCCACTCACACAGTTAAACTTCTACTTTAATTGAGAGGTATTCTAACACTGTTTTAGGTTAATCAGCTATATGATACCTGGGAGCGCTTTAAGGCTTACAGTGATAACGGAAATATCTTCAGATAGATACTGGAGAGAGGATTTCCGAGGAGCTGCTTTGTGATGTGTGCATTCCACTCACAGAGTTATACATTTCTTCTCATAGAGGATTTTCGAATCCCTTTTGGAGTAAACGCTACCAGGAGACATTCTGGAGTATATGCACAGTTATGGAGAAAAAGGAAATATCCTCAGGCAAAAACGGGAATGAAGCTCTCTGTGTAACTCTTTTGTGATAGATATGGCTATTCATCTCACATAAATAAAACTTTCTTTATATTACGCCGTTTTGAAACTGCCTCATGGACAGATTCACGAAGAGACATTCGGGAGCACATTCTGGAATGTGGGGTAATAGGAGATTTCTTCAGATAAAAACTGGAGAAAAGTTTTCTGAGAAACTGCTTTCTGATATGGGCATTCCACTCAGTGAGTTATAACTCTTTTCTCATAAGTCAGGATTGAAAACTGTTCCTGTAAAACTGAAAAAGTGATATTTTGCAGCACATTGAAGACTATGGCGTAAAGAGAAATATCCAGAAATAAAACCCAGAAAGAAGTGTTACAAGAAACTGTACTCTGACGTGTGCATTCATTTCAGAGTGTTAAAGCTTACACTACGTTACCCAGTGTGTAAACTCTGTATTTTTGGAATCTCTGAAGGGATATTAAGTGGCACCCGGAGGCTTGTGGTGAGAAAGAAAATGGCTTTTGATGAAAACTGGAGAGAAGTCTTTGGAGTAATTGCTTTGTGATGTGTGTACTCATCTCATAGAGTTAAATCATTCTCTGAAGACAGCAGTTTGAAATCACTGTTTCTGTGGAACCTGAGAAAGGACATTTGGGAACGCTCTTAAGAATATACTGAAAAAGAAATACTCTGCAATAAAAACCTGATGGAAACTTTCTGTGAAACTGCTCTAGGTCACACGAATTCGACTAGCACAGTTAAACTTCTGTTTTCATTGAGAAGTATTCTAACACTCTTTTAGGTTAGTCAGCTAAGGGATACTTGAGAGCACTTTGAGGCTTAGGGAGAAAACGGAAATGTCTTCAGATAGATACTGGAGAGAAGATTTCTGAGGAGCTGCTTTGTGACGTACGCATTCCACTCACAGAGTTACACTTTTCTTCTCAAAGAGGATTGGGAAATCCCATTTGGAGACAAGGCTACCAGGGGACATTTGTGAGTATACAGAGGACTACGGTGAAAAAGGAATTATCCTCAGACAAAAACTGGAAAGAAGCTTTCTGTGAAACTGCTTTGTGATAGATATGTCTATTCATCTCACATAGATAAAACTTTCTTTCTATGGCACAGTTTTGAAACTGCTTCATGGACGGATTCTGAAGGGACATTCAGGAACACATTCAGGCCTGTGGGGAAATAGGAGATATCTTTAGATAAAAACTAGAGAGAAGCTTTCAGAGAAACTGCTTTGTGATGTGTGCATTTCACTCAGGGTATTGTTCCTCTTTTCTCATAAGGCAGTGTTTGAACATTGTTTCTGTGAAACTGAAAAAGAGATATATTGCAGCGCATTGAAGACTGCAGTGAAAAGTGAAGTACCTTGAAATAAAACCCAGAAAGAAACGTTCCAAGAAACTGCTCTCTGACGGGTGCATTCATTTAAGAGAGTTAAAGCTTACACTACGTTGCCTAGCTTGGAAACTCTGTCTTTGAGGAATCTGTGAAGGGATATTAAGTGGCGCCCAGAGGCTTGTGGTGAGAAAGGAAACGTCTTCCAATGAAAACTGGAGAGAAGCTTTCAGAACAACTGCTTTGTGATGTGTGTATTCATCTCATAGAGTTAAATCATTCTTTGAATTGAGCAGTTTGAAATCACTGTTTCTGTGGAACCTGAGACAGGACATATGGGATCACTCTTACAAATATGCTGAAAAAGAAAGACCTTCCGATAAAAACTAGAAGGAAATGTTCTGTGAAACTGCTCTAGGTCACGTGAAGTCCACTAGCACAGTTAAGCTTCTGTTTTCATTGAAGTGTATTCTAAAACTGTTTTAGGTTAGTCGGCTAAGGGATACGTGGGAACACTTTGAGGCATACGGTGAAAATGGAAATGTCTTCAGATAGATACTAGAGAGAAGATTTCCGAGGCGCTGCTTTGTGATTTGTGCATTTCACTCACGAGTTATACTTTTCTTCTCATAGAGGATTAGGGAATCCCGTTTAGAGAAAAAGCTACCAGGAAACACTTGGGAGTATATGGACTGCTACGGTGAAAAAGGAACCATCCTCAGACAAAAATTGGAAAGTAGCTTTCTGTGAAACTGACTTGTGATAGATACGTCTATTCATCTCACATAGATAAAACTTTCTTTCTAGTACGCAGTTTTGAAACTGCATCATCAATGGATTCGCGATGGGACATTCGGGAGCACATTCAGGCCTGTGGGGAAATAGGACATATCTTCAGATAAAAACTGGAGAGAAGCTTTCTGAGAAACTGCTTTGTGATGTGTGCTTTCTACTCAGAGAGGTATACCTCTTTTCTCATAAGGCAGAGTTTCAACACTGTTCCTGTAAAACTGAAAAAGTGATATTCGCAGTGCATTGAAGACTATGGTGAAAAGTGAAAATCCGGAAATAAAACCCAGAAGGAAGTATTGCACAAAACAGCTCTCTGACGTGCACATTCATTTCAGAGAGTTAAAGCTTATACTACATTGCCCAGTTTGGAAACTCTGTCTTTGAAGAATCTGTGAAGGCATATATAGTGGTGCAGGGAGGTATGTGGTGAGAAAAGAAACATCATCCGTTGAAAACTGGAGAGAAGCTTTCGGAGCAACTGCTTTGTGATGCGTGTATTCATCTCATAGAGTTTAATCATTCTTTGGATTGAGCAGTATGAAATCACTGTTTCTGTGGAACCTTAGAAAGGACATTTGGGAACGCTCTTAAGAATATGCTGAAAAAGTAATACCCTCCAATGAAAACCAGAAGGAAACTTTCTGTGAAACTACTCTAGTTCACGTGAATTCCATTCTCACAGTTAAACTTCTCTTTTCATTGAGCAGTATTCTAATACTTTTAGGTTAGTCAGCTAAGGGATACTCGGGAGCGCTTTGAAGCTTACAGTGAAAACGGAAATATCTTCAGATAGATACTGGAGAGATTTCCGAGGAGCTGCTCTGTGATGTGTGCATTCCACTCACAGAGTTATA
>NW_012099274.1:0-1222 GCF_000951045.1 Mandrillus leucophaeus
TGATTCTCCTGCCTCAGCCTCCCGAGTAGCTGGGATTACAGGCACGTGCCACCACACCTGGCTAATTTTTGTATTTTTAGTAGAGATGGGTTTCACCATGTTGGCAGGGCTGGTCTTGAATTCCTGATCTCAAGTGATCCGCCTGCCTTGGCCTCCCAAAGTGCTAGGACCACAGGCGTGAGCCACCGCGCCCAGCTGAAAGTTTCTTAATCTTAAGTGGGCCCTGGTACAAGGTGTATGTGTAAGAATGCTTTTGTTATTCAACCAGATTTTAGGGTCTGAGAAAACCCAGGCTGGATCTTAATAGGTTTGTTTTCTTACTCCAGCCCTAATACTCAGGCCCCAGTTTCTCCAGTTCTTTAATGTTTAACTTATGACTTCATCATAATTATAGTAAACAGTTAGTGGAAACTGTTCTGGTTGCTAATGGAAACCTGGCCTGCCACAATGGTGTCCCATAAGTCTCTTAGGATCTATTTACTTTTCTTAAGTTGTTTTTCTTTCTATTTCTCAGATTCAATAATTTCCATTATTTAATCTTCAAATTTGCTAATTCATTCTTCTACTTGTTCAAATCTCCCTTTGAATACTTCCAGTGAAATTTTCATTTTAGTTACTGGGTTTTTCAGCTCCAGACTCTCTTTTAGGTTTCTTTTTAGCTCTTCTACCTTTTTATTGGTATTTCCATTTTGTTCATACACTACTTTTGACTTTCTTCATCTTTTCTTTTAGGGTTTTTTTTTTTTATTTGGCATGTTTAAGACAATTTAGTAGATCCGCCATCAAGTCTGTTTCAGGGACAGTTTCTGTTTACCGTTCTTCCTTTGACTAGGCCATATTTTCCTGTTTCCTTATATGCTTTATGATTTTTTTTTTTTGTCGTTGAAAACCGAACATTTGAATTCAATAATGTGATAACTCTGGAAATCAGATTCTCCTTCTTCCCAGGGTTTGCTGGTCTTTCTTATTGTTTTTGTTTATTTATTTTTAATTATTGTAGTTTTTCTCTGGGCCAAGAGTCAACCTGAGGTGTAAACTTAAGGTCTTCTCAGGTCTTTTCTGGGCCTTACCCTGGGCATGTTTAGTCACTTTCTATTTTTTCTTTTTTGTGTTGTTTTTAATGTCATTGTTTTTTTATCTCTGGGTCCAGAAGAGAGAAAAAGAAAAAAATGAAGTAGGGAGGGAAAGGTGTTGTCTTTTTTAATTCCCCAGAGTCACTTGA
>NW_012099275.1:0-1156 GCF_000951045.1 Mandrillus leucophaeus
GCCTTGCCTTTTCTCCTCCAGCTTTACTGCTTCATCCATATCCACCCCACCCCAACACAGTATATTATATCATATTATATTATGTTATATTATATGATATGTGATACACCGCTCAAATTTTAGTTTATAAAATAAACATTAATTTCTGTAGAGGTCTCAGAGTGTGGCTGTCAATACATGCTATCACAGCAATGCATCTGAACACCCTTCTCTTTCAGAGGCAGTTATTTCTTTATGCCCCCTTACACTTAGAATACATCCCATTGAATTACAATTTTGAGGTTTTATTCCCATAACTCCTATTAGCTAGTGTCTAGCACCTCATAAAGGCTGGACACTCATTTTTTCTAAACCAGAACCATTAATATGTATCTGTTGTTGAATGAATTAATCCATTCAGGTAGACATAGGTTATTTCTGTGCATGCTAATAAAAACAGAACGGGTTAAGCCAAAAGATACACTTTTACCTCAAAGGATATGAGTAGTATATGGTATAGTTAATCTTTTTTTTTTTTGGAAGTGTTCACTTCACTGACATATTTAGTCAGTGGGTAATAACTTATCAAACAGAACCAGCCAATATGGTGTTCATCAGCTTCACTTCACTAGAGTGGCCTAGGATATCAGGAGAAAAATGTACCAGGGAAGGATTCAGAGGAAAAAGATCATTGTGCTGGCCTTGAAACTTACTAACATCACTCTGTAACATTTTATCAAATAGAAACAGCTGCTTTGCATCTGGGCAAGTCACTTAAACTCCCTTGACCTCAGTTTCCTCACTTGTGTGTGAAAGTGCTTTGAAAAAGGCAAAGTACCATAATAAATGCATGGTAATATTATCAGAACAGTTCATCACCATTACCACCTCTTGGACCAGTCAAGTATAAGGTTGACATTTACATGGCTGCAATACACAAATGGCTTTTTAAACTTGTGATTAATTTTATAACTTCATTTTTTATTTTATGATGTTATTAACAACATTTAAAACAGAGAGATCTTACCATTAATTACTTGTGAAATAGACAAATAAATTTGCTAATATCTCAAGGCAAAAAAACCCATAAGAATAAGAGATATAAAATTAAAAGCCAGAATAAATTAATAATTTTTTTATTTTGTTTTCTAATTTTCTTAGGACATCATTCAGAATT
>NW_012099276.1:0-1218 GCF_000951045.1 Mandrillus leucophaeus
GAGTCTTGCTCTGTCGCCCAGGCTGGAGGGCAGTGGCGCGATCTCCACTCACTGCAAGCTCCGCCTCCCGGGTTCACGCCATTCTCCTGCGTCAGCCTCCCGTGTAGCTGGGACTACAGGCGCCCGCCACCATGCCCAGCTAATTTTTTTTGTATTTTTAGTAGAGACGGGGTTTCACAGTGTTAGCCAGGATGGTCTCGATCTCCTGACCTCGTGATCCGCCTGTCTCGGCCTCTCAAAGTGCTGGGATTACAGGCGTGAGCCACCACGCCTGCCCTGTCTGATTTTTTATAACATGGTTCTGTTAGGTTCCAAATATGGGGTAAGGCATGGGCCTTAGGTGTCTTCTCACTGATTTCTCTGCCAAAGTAACTCATCAAATCTCTTCCACCAGGCAGCTCTGATATGTGTGTCCTGACTTACTGACAACCCAACTCATTTTTCTGCCTTACAATGTGCTCGGCATTCATTTTATTTCTGTTACCTCAGGGCCCCTGATGACAGGTTATTCCTGTTTTGGTTGCAGAGGTATGAAATCCGTATAACTGCTTTTTGACCCCTGGCTTCTCTTCCTAGAACTGGTTCAGTTTTAACTCAATGGGAAGTTTTATATGTTGCTCAGACTTGCCATCTTTAACAAAACCTTTGTACCCAGCATGCGCTCTTTAAGCACCTTCTGGAATCCACTGCACATCTTCTGCCACTTTCCTGTACTGTCATTTGGTGAAAACATTTGGGTGTCAAATTCATCTCTTAGTTTTTGGCAAAAATTTATGTCAACGAAGATTCAAGAAAACTACACTTCAACTTTTTGAAATTATATTGGAACCAGGCAATTTGCAAAAATTTTGAAAAATTTCTAAAAAAAAAAAAAATATGTAAATGTTAAGTTAAAATTCAGAAGTAATTTGAGAAAGTGCAATTGCCGTGGCCTATTGATGTGAACCCTCGCATCCTTGGGCTCCTCCTCTTCTTTCGTGGTTTTCATTTATATAATCTGTTTTGTCCTATTTACCTTTTATTACCCTCAGGAACCTTTTTTTGTTTTTTAATTTTAATTTTTTGCTTTATTGGCTTCTTAACTTTTAATTTTTTTTATTTTTTTATTTTTTTATTTCAATAGCTTTTGGGGTACAAGTGGTTTTTGTTGCACGGATGAATTATATGGTAGTCAATTACCTATCTACTTTTTTGTCATTTCCCACCACTCTAGTCCAG
>NW_012099277.1:0-22576 GCF_000951045.1 Mandrillus leucophaeus
AGTGAGATGAACCCAGTACCTCAGTTGAAAATGCAGAAATCACCGGTCTTCTGTGTCGCTCGCGCTGGGAGTTGGAGACTGGAGCTGTTCCTATTCGGCCATCTACTGCTGTCTGTTTTTGAGAATAGTTTTGTTGTAACAGCCATACCCAGTCATTTATGTATTGGCTATGACTGTGTTTCCTGTACAATGACAGAGTAAAATAGTCCCAACAGAGACTATAGTGTCTACAGAGTTTAAAATATTTACTATCTGGTCCTTTGGAGAAAAAGTTTGCCAAACACAGAGAAAAAGTTGGGCAATACTCATAGATCAATGGTTCTGGCTCTGTTGGGCACTAAGTATTTAGACTTGCTAGGGCTAAATGACGACTAGCATGGTGATTATGACCATTGAGATCTCATATTCTAGTTGGTATATTTGCTCTGTCACAAACAACTGAACAGGATGTTTCAGTCACTGTGCTTGTAAATAATACAGAGACACACAGAAAGTGTCTCTGTCAACCATTCAGTATTTGATAGGCATTATGCTAAATATTATACATAAATATATGTTATATATATTTATAATTGTATTTAATTTTTACACCACCACAACCAGTATATTTTCATTTTTCAGATATTAATAGCTTTCATATCATGCTTAATGTCACATTTATACCTGGGCATCAATGTAACAAGGTAGGGAGGCATGAGAGCATATGATAGAATGGGGGCTCTTACCTAGGCTTTGTGTTCAGGATAGTTTGCTAAAGGTGATGTATTGGCTAAATTATAAGAGGTGAGTAGGAGAAAACAGGAGAGAGAGAGACAGAGATAGAGAGAGAAAAAAAAAAACAGAGAATGACAGCGAGAGTGAGAGAGAGAAGAGAGAGTGAGAGAGAGAATTTGTAAAGGCCATATGCCATCTCTAAGTTTCCTGAAAATTTCTTATAATTTCATTTTCTTCAGGCTACAATGAAGATATGTACTGAGTTAATAGGTTTTCATTGATAGGTACGTGATAGATAATAACAAAAGCTTCAGCCGTGTATTCCAAAGTTCCTCGTGCTGTACACGCTACAACTTCATGTGTGTTGTTTGGTTTAATCCACAACATACATTTATTAGACAAGTACTGTTATTAACTACTTTACACATAAATAAAGAAGTCAAACGTAAATCAAGTATCTTGTCCAGAGTTACCTGGGTGAAAAGTGACAGAGCCAGCTGTCAAAACAAAACAATATGATTTCAGGACTCATGACTGTAACCACTGCACTGAACTTCCTCACATTGTGTCCTGGGGTCAATGGGGTCCTGGAAGGTGACTTTTCATGTTGAGATTTCAAATCCTCCAAATGTGAGGACATATTGGGTTCAGAGAATAAGTATCTGTCTTAAAGCCTTTCATTGGGTAGAATTTTGATGCCAGATCCCTTCCTGTGCATCACGCAGGGTCAACAGATTCACAATATTAGATTCAAAATATTGTTACAGAGGTGAGTATGGCCATCAATTAGATAATCTTGAACACTTCTCTATTTTGGTATTAACTGGTTATGAGCCTTACTTTACTAATCAAGAAGTAAATTTATGAGTTGTTAAATAACTTACCTAAAGTTACCTAGTTTTTAAAGTACTAGATCCCAATCTTGAAATCAGGTTTGCCAGTCCAGTAATTTTTTTTTATCTCATGAGAATTCACATATATGCATTAAATTTTAGGAAATCCAGGAATTTAATTAAATACACTAAAGCCTTTGGTTTTCCATTTAGTGTTATAAGCAGTATGAGAAGTCTGAAAAGAGTTGCTAATAGGCAAGTCATTCGTGTAGAAAAACAGAAATTTCAGCAATTTTGGCAAGATACTCAGGTGGAATATTTATGATAAGAGTTTTAGAATATTTTAGAGATTAACTTCAAAATACGTCATTCAAATTTTACACAAACAGAAATATTTAAGATATTTTACTTAACTTTATTTCATGTAATATCAAATGGAACCACAGTAGACCCCAGATAGCCAAAGCAATCCTGAACATAAAGAACAAAGTGGGAGGCATCACACTACCTGACTTCAAAAGATACTACAAAGCTATAGTAACCAAAACAGTATGATACTGGCATTAAAACAGATACATAAACCAATGAAACAGAATGGAGAATCCAGAAAAAAAATCCATACATTTACATTACATTCCACTCATTTTTGACAAAGGCATCAAGAACATACATTGGGGAGAGGATAATTTCTTCGATAAATGGTGTTGGGAAAACTGAATAGCCATATGCAGAAGAATGAAACTAGACCCTTATCTCCTACCATATACAAAAATGAAATAAAAATGGATTAAATACTTAAATCTAAGACTTGAAACTATAAAACTACTAGCAGAAAACATTGATAAAATATTCAAGGACAATGCTCTGGGTAAATATTTTTTAAGTAAGACCTCAAAAGTCCAGGCAAGCTAAGGAAAGAGAAAAATAGAAGTAAGACCTCAAAAGCCCAGGCAAGCTAAGGCAAAACAGAAAAATAGAAAAAATGCTTGATTGCTTCAAGCTAAAAATCTTCTGCATAGCAAAGGAAACAACAAAGTGAAGAGAAAACCTACAGAATGAGAGAAAATATTTGCAAACTATCCATCTGACAAAAGGTTAATAACTAGAAAATATAAGGAACTCAACATCAAAAAAATACCAAAGTCTGATTAAAAAATGGGAAAAAAATCCCTGAGTAGACATTCTCAAGACATACAGATGGCCCACAGGAATATGAAAAAATGCTCAACAATGCTAATCATCAGAGAAATGTAAATTTAAAAAAATGAGATATCATCTCACCCCAGTAAGAATGGTTATTATCAAAGAGACAAAAAATAAGAAATACTGGCAAGAATGGAGATAAAAGGAGAACTCATATACTGTTAGTGGAAATGTAAATTAGTACAATCACTATGGGAAACAGGATACAAATTCCTCAGAAAGCTAAAAGTAGAACTTCCATATGATTCAGCAAGCCCACTACTGGATATACATACCAAAGAAAGGAAATTTATATATTGAAGAGATATTTTTACTCTCATGTTTATTGCAGCCAAAAATTCACAATAGCCAATATTTGGAATCGACCTAAAGTACCCATCACTGGATGAATAAAGAAAATGTGGTATACATACATGGTGGAGTACTATTCAGCCAGAAAAATAATAAAATCTTGTCAATTTTAGCAACATGGATAGAACTGGAGGTCATTATGTCAAATGAAATAACATAAAGACAACTATCGTATTTTCTCACTAATACCTGAGAGCTAAGAAAGTGGATCTCATGAAGATAGAGGATAGTTTGGTGGTTACCAGAGGCTGAGAAAGGTTAGGGGGGGAGTGAATAAAGAGGGATTGATTAATGGATGCAAAAATGCAGGCAGACAGTGTAATCCCAGCTACTCAGGAGACTGAGACAGGATAATGGCTTGAACCTGGGAGGCAGAGGCTGCAGTGAGCTGAGTTTGTGCCACTTCACTCCAACCTGGGTGACAGAGGGAGATTCTGTCTGGAAAAAAAAAAAAAAAAAAACAACACGAACCACGCAGGCAGATAGAAGAGTGTATCTACTGTTTGACAAATTAAATAGAGTGATTATAGTTAACAATAACCTACTTAAAATAGCTAGTAGAGAATAATACCAGTATATTCCCAGCAAAAAGACAGACATATATTTAAGGTAATGGATACCCTAATTACCCTGATTTATTATACATTATATGACATGTCAAAATATCATATGTACTCCAAATATATACATCTATTATGTATCAATCAAACAATTTAAAAAAACAAAGAAAACACAAAACATCAAATGGAGTGTGTTGATATTTTTGAGGTAACCAGTTTTTAAAAAAATACTTAATATAGGCCAGGCGCAGTGGCTCACGCCTATAATCCCAGCACTTTGGGAGGCTGAGGCAGGTGGATCACGAGGTCAGGAGATCAAGACCATCCTGGCTAACATGATGAAACTCCGTCTCTACTAAAAATACAAAAAAATTAGCTGGGCGTAGTGGTGGGCGCCTGTAGTCCCAGCGACTTGGGAGGCTGAGGCAGGAGAATGGCATGAACCCGGGAGGCAGAGCTCGCAGTGAGCCTAGATATCATGCGACTGTACTCCAGCCTGGGAGACAGAAAGAGACTCCGTCTTAAAAAAAACAAAAAACAAAAAAACTTAATATAACATGTGGCTAACACAGTTTTGAAATCAAATCATGGGAAAAAAAACTACCTAATGTTTTAATAAAACTATTTCTGAAGAATTTTATTTTGGAAAAGAATACTTACAAGCTGAGAACAAATGTATGATATGCAAAAATTTTTTCTATATTAAAACAAGTTTGTTTGGAGTACAGTATGGAAGTTTGTTTTTGTTTTTGTTTTTGTTTTTTTGAGATGGAGTCTTGCTCTGTCACCCAGGCTGGAGTGCAGTGGCGTGATCTGGGCTTACTGCAACCTCCATCACTCGGGTTCAAGTGATTCTCCTGCCTCAGCCTCCCAAGTAGCTGGAACTACAGGCATGTGCCATCATGCCCGGATAATTTTTGTGCTTTTAGTAGAGACAGGGTTTCACCATGTTGGCCAGACTGGTCTCAAGCTCCTGACCTCAAGTGATCCGCCTGCCTAGGCCTCCCAAAGTGATGGGATAACAGGCATCAGCCACCACACCTGGCTGGAAGTTTCTTAAACAATTAAGCAAAGATTTTTCGTATGACACTGCCACTTCACTTCTAGAAATCTGCCCAAAATAATAAACATATAGGTTCACACAAAGACTTATATTCATGTCAGCATTATTCATAATGACCAAAAAGTAGAAAGCATCCAACATTTTCATTGACTAATGAATGAATAAACAAAATGTGATCTAACCATACAGCAAAATATTACTTACCAATAAAAAGGAATAAAGCACTAATAAATCATAGACAAACTCAAAAAGTGAACGAAGTCAGACACAAAAGAACATGTATGATTCCATCTAAAAGGAATGTCCAAAAAAGGGGCCAATATATAGAGAAAGATTATTTGTTGCCTAGGATTGGAGGTTGGAATGGAGAGTAATTACAAGTTGGCATGAGGTTTATTTTTAGTGCTGAAAATGTTCCTTTTTTTTTTTTTTTTTCTTTTGAGACAGACTTTTGCTTTGTTGCCTGGGCTGGAGTGCAGTGGCACAATTTGGGCTTGCTGCAACCTCAGCCTCCCAAGTAGCTGGGACTACAGGCACATGGCACCATGCCTGGCTAATTTTTGTATTTTTTGTAGAAGCAGAGTTTTGTCATGTTGCCCAGGCTGATCTCGAACTCTTGGGCTCAAGCAATCTGCCCACCTCTGTCTCCCAAAGTGCTAGAATTACAGGCGTCAGCCACCAGGCCCAGCCAAAAATGTTCTAAAATTAAATTGTGGTCATGTGTGGTCAGCTCTGTAAGTATACTAAAATTCATTGAGTAATACACCAAAAACAGGTAAATTTTATTTTATGTAAACTACATCTCAACAGAACTTTTAAAAAATGAGATTGTATATTCTAAAATGTCTGACTCTTTTCAAATTGAATTAGGGTGGGTTTTTGGGTCAGCAGGACAAAATTAAATATGCTCATATTTATGAGATTGTTTTGGAACTATAACTATCCATTTCTAGTTGCAAACTATCCATTATATTACAAGTTATAATTATGAGATTCAAAACGCTTTGTGATTTAGAAAGTGATGATTACATAAATCATATAAACAAAACAGAAATGTCACATAGCTTTACCACCTGCTGCAATGTTTTATTTAAGGCTTGTAGAAGAGTAAATAACATTCAAATAAAGCCATGACACTTACTAGCCAGAAACTTTGATTTCAAAGGCATTTTCTAATATATACTTCAGATGCAAACTGTGTTACTTTCTAGTATATATAGACATGGCTGTTGAAAGTGAAATATACATCTTTTCCATCAACATTCAAAGGAACTTTAGTATTCCAATCTCATTTTAAAATCACAATGTGGAAAATATTAAGTTGAAATAAGTTAATTTCTTTAAGATAGCCATTTAAAAATTGCTTTTATTAAATAAAAATGTCAAAAACAAAACATCTGAAAAGTAATTTTTTAGTCTTCTGCAAAACATTTGGTATCATCGGGTTTATTTTTCCACATTCAAATACTCCAATTTTATAGTAATAAGAGCCTATTGCAATAATATAGTACAATTCTTTTATTTTGCTGATGTGAAAACAATGCATTAAAGGTTTCTATTAATTTTTTTCCTGATAAATAAAACTTATGTTTCTATTTTTGGGCTAGCTAAATACTAGTACCTTAATGTGTTTGTGGTAGATAGCTGAGGTTTTGAAATCCCAGCTGTGGTAGACCAAATAACAACCTCCTAGCCCCCAATATGTCAAGGTGTAAATTCCAGGAGTTTGTGAATACATTATTTTACATGGTAAAGGAACTTTGCCGACGACATGAGATGGGAAGATTATCCTGGGTTATCCAAATAAGCACAGTATAAACCCAAGTTTCCTTGTAAGAGAGAGAAAGGAGGATCAGAGTCCAAGAGTGATTTAAGGAATAAAACAGAGGTCAGGGAGGAGAGAAAACACTATGTAGCTGATTTTAAAGATGAAGGAAGGGGCTATGAACCAAGGAAAGCAGGAGGCTTCTAGAAGCTGGAAAAGACAAAGAAAGGAATTTGTTCCCTGGAGCCTTCAGAAGAAATGCAAGCATGTTAACACCTTGATTTTAGCCCAGTGAAACTGACTTCAATTATTTATATTCAATATTGTTTTGATAGCCAAAACAATTAAGAAAAAGAAATAAAATGCATCCAAATAAAAAAGGAAGAAGTAAAATTATCTGTTTGCAGATGACACATTTTATATAAAAAACCCAAAGCTTCTACTAAACTGTTAGAACTAATAAATGAATTCCATAAAATTGCAAGATATAAAATTAACATACAAAAATCAGTTGTGTTTCTATTCACCAACAAAGTATGAAAAAAATTTTAAAAATCCCATTTACAATAGCATAAAAAAATACTTAGAAATAAATGTAATCAAGGATATAATCAAGGATGTAATCAAGGAATACTTAGAAATAAATGTATGCTTAGAACTATAAAATATTGATGAAAGAAATTAAAGAAGACAGAAATAAATGTGAAGATATACCATGTTTATGAATTAGAAAAATTAATATTTAAAAAATATTCATAATATCCAAAGCAATCTACAGATTCAATGCAATCCCTATCAAAATTCCAATGGTATTTTTCACAGAAATAGAAAAAAAGCAATTCTAAAATTTATATGGAACCACAAAAAACTCCCAATAGCCAAAGGAATCTTGAGCAAGAAGAACAAAACTGGAAGCATCACACTACTTACTTTCAAAATACATTATAAAGCTTTGGTATTCAAAACAGTATGCTATTAGCATAGAAACAGACATATAGACCGTTGGAACAGAATAGATTGCCCAGAAATAAATCCACCATTTACAGTCACTGCATCTTTGACAAAGGTCTCAAGAAAACACAACGGGAAGGTGTAGTGCCTTAATAAATGATGTTGGGAAAACTGAATATCCACATGAAGAAGAATGAAATTGGACCCTTATCTCACACTACACACAAAACCAACTCAAAATGAATTAAAGATTTAAGACCTTAAACTAATAGAAGAAAACATAGAGGAAAAGTTTCTTATTGTATATATTTAAGGTGTACAACACTGTGTTTATATATGCATATACATAGTGAAATGGTTACTATAATTAAGCAATTTAACACATTCATCATCTCAGAAGGTTACTTTTTTTTGAGATGGAGTCTCACTCTGTCTCCCAGGCTGGAGTGCAGTGGTACAGCCTCTGCTTCCTGCAACCTCTGCCTCCCAGGTTCAAGTGATTCTCCTGCCTCAGCCTCCCTAGTAGCTGGGATTACAGGTGCCTGCCACCATGCCCAGCTAATTTTTGTATTTTTAGTAAAGACCGGGTTTCACCATGTTAGCTAGGATGGTTTTGATCTCCTGACCTCATGATCTACCCACCTCAGCCTCCCAAAGTGCTGGGATTACAGACATGAGCCACCATGCCTGGCCCAAGGTTAGCTTTTTATTTTTATTTTATTTTATTTTATTTGGCAACGGCACTTAAAATCTGGTCTTTTAACAAAAATCCTGAAGCCATCAGTATTATTAACAACAGTACTTATGTTGTACATTAGATCCATACACTTGTTCATCCTACACATCTGCAACTTTGTATTCTTTGATCTGCACATCTCCGTATGCTCCCCTCTCCTCTGTCTCTAATAACAACTGTTTTATTTTCTATCTCTTTATTTTTTTAAGATATGACATATAAGTGAGATTATGCAGTATTTTTCTTTTTGTGTCTGACTTATTTCACTTGGTCTGAGCAACAATTTTTTGCCTAGGACTTCAAGAAGTAATTTGCTCATTTTTGCAAAGGCATAAAAAGCAAAAACAGACAAATGAGATTGCATTGAACTAAAAAGCTTCTGTACAACAAAGGAAACAATCGGCAAAGAATCAACCTTAAAAATAAGAGAAAATATTTGCAAGCACTCATCTGATAAGGGGTTCATATCTAAAATACATTAAACATAAGGAATTCAATAGCAATACAAGGAATAACCCAATTTAAAAAATGGGCAAAGAATCTGGATAGACATTTCTCAAACGATGACATCCAAATGGCCAATATATATATGAAAAAATGCCGAACATCAGTAATCATGAGGGAAAGGCAAATCCAATTCACAATAAGATTTGCCCTCACATCAGTTAGAAAGACTGTCATCAAAAAGACAAAACATAAAACGTGTTGGCAAGAATGCAGAGAAAAGAAAGCCCTTGTATACTATTGATTGGAATTTAAATTGGTGCAGTCATTATAAAAAACAGCATGGAGGTTCCTCAAAAAATTAAAAATAGAAATACCACATGATCCAGCAATCTCACTACTGGGTATATAACCAAAAGAAATGAAATCAGTATCTTAAAGAGATATTTGTACTCCCCTGTTAATTGCGGCATTATTCAGAATAGTGAAGATACAGAATTAACCTGTGTCCATCAACAGAAGAATAAATTTAAAAAATATGATGTGTATATACATATATATTTACATATACATATATATATACAGTGAAATGTTATTCAGCCTTAACAAAGAAGGAAATCCTATTATTCGTGACAACATGAATGAACCCAGAAGACATTATGCTAAGTGAAATAAGCCAGGCAGAGAAAAAAATACATTGCATGATCTCACTTATATGTAGAATCTAAAAACATCAGTTAAACTCAGAAGCAGAGTGTAGAATAATCGTTGCTAGGGGTTGTTGGGGTGGAGGAAATGCGAAACTGTTAGTCAAAGGGTACAAAGCTTCAGTTACACAGGATGAATAAATTCTGGGGAGCATGGTGACTATAGTTAATATACTATAATATACTAACATACCATATTGTATACTTACAATTTGCTAAGAAAGTGGATCTTAAGTGTTCCCACCCCACACAAAGGTTCACTATGTGAGGTGATGGATATGTTAATTAATTTGATTCTGTAGTCATTTCACAATGTACATGTTTATAGAAATGTCATGTTGTACAAATGGGGAGATAGTCAAACAAACAACATAAATATAAACAATTTTTATTCATCAATTACAGCTCAATGCTGAGAAAAAATAAAAGTAGGAAATAATAAAACAGAAAATAAATGACAAATAATCAAGAAAATAAAGAAAGAAGAAACCTATTTCATACTTCTGACTTCCAGACATATAAGGTAATATGATAAAATAAACAAGTAAAAAATTGTGTTGTTTGAAGCTACAAAATTTGTGGTAATTAGTTAAAATGGCAATCAGAATCTAACATAGTGTTTGAAGGACTGAGAACCACCATCTAAGATAGTAAATGTAGTCTGAATACTTATTTTTTAACCAAGTCAATTGAGGTGCTTCTGTTGAATTGATATTTAATTTAAAGTACAGTAAAATTAGAGTCAGAGTTTCATTTCTTCTTTTAATGTAGATGTTGTTAGAACTCTATCCTTAAAAATACTTATCTTAGATTCGTTCATGTCAGGGATGCTGCAAGGTGAGTAAAAGAACCATGACCACTATCTGTATGGACCTTATATTCTAGTAAAAACAACAACAACAACAACAAGCAGATAATAAGCAAAGATACAGATTAAATATTTAGTTTAAGTTCTGAAATGGAAACAAATAGTGTAACGCTAGAGAATGACCTGGCGTAAGCAGCCAATTTAAACAGGGTGTTTGGGAGGTGAAATTCAGCTGAGACCTGTAGGATAAACAATCAGTCCTGCCAGGGGCAATGGTTGCCTTCTTTTAGGAACTTTTAGGAACGTTCACAAGGCTAGTGAGTTGAAGTATAGCACATGTGAGAGCTGAGGAGGGAGAGTGGGAGTGGGAGAAAAGCAGTGCATTTGAGTTTGAACAGGTAGGCAGGGGCTAGCTGTCGCACAGTCTTCTGGTATTTTTACCCATTATCTTTGGGAGGCCAGTGAAAGGTTTTAGGGAAGGGACATGGTGTTATTTACAACTTGAAAGCTTATCCCGGTATTATATGGCAGAGATGTAGATTGGATGGGGCCTGAGTGAAGTTCAGAGAAAAAATACGGTATTTTCTGCAGTGATCCACGTGAGTTATGGAGGAGGCTTGACCAGCAGAGTAGCAGAGAAAACACAGAGCAACAGGTGAGTGTGAGATTTCTTTGGACTCCTTATTCATGGATTGAATACAAAAGAGGAGTCATGAATGAGAGAGAAGGGAGGAGCCTCATGCCTTTTTCCTAGCTGGTGATGAGGGATACTCAATAGTGCCATCTTCCCAAACAGGGAAGACTAAAAGAGGAACCAGGTTTAAAGGGGCTTTCTAGGGACAACTAAATAAGTGATTTGCTTTAATTCCTTTCCTTTAAAAATTACATGTTTTCCCCTAATTCTTGATCTGTATGAAGCAGATCATTTTTCAGGTAAAACATTTCTATAATGCAGATTTTAGGGCATCCTCTTTTCAACTATCAACTGTTTTTCTTTATTACTATGTTTAATGAAACAAAATTGGTTCGCTCTTCATTCCTATTCAGCTTTTTCTTATTCATTTTCAACACTTTTAAAAAGAAGGAAATTTTAAATGCAGAAAAAGGAAAGAAGCTATAAGAGAGGAAGTTCAGCCTATGAATGAGAATTAGAGATGGGGCACATTTGGCAAATATTACTGGGCTTCAGTACCACTGAATCTTTGTATTTTTGTAGCTATTTCCAGTTACAATCTCTATAACTATCTACAATGAAATTATTAATCATTTATAGGTAGTCATGGCTACTTGGAAAGAAAAGCCAATGGTATTCCAGACTTTCTAGCACTGAATCATCTTCTTGTGAAACGTATTGAGCTTATCATAACAAAATCAGCTTAACTGCTGATTTTCTTTCATTCTGCAATGAACACACCATACTCTTCCCTGAAACTTTTTGATTGGATAGCTTCTATCATGGTCAAATGACGAGTCCATTTCCTCCTAAACAAACCACTGTAATGTTTCAATGCAAATCTCAAGTGCATTTTTCTATTTCTTCTGGCAAATGCATAAGCACAACCAAATATTTAATAATTTATACAGTTTATATTTTCAAACAGTTTTAGACAATATTTTTTGGTTGTAAACAACAACAGCAAAACAAATTCAAAGTCACTTAACCTTAATTTATAGGCAGTCTATTGGGAGTATTTCAGGGAACTCCAAGACAGGAAACATAGGCAGTCCTCAAAAGATTCTGGAGCTGTTGAATGGAAAGTCATCAGGAATCAACGTATCTCTCTTTCTGTCTCTCTGTCTGTCTCTGTCTCTGTCTCTTTGTGTGTGTGTGTGCGTGTGTATGGGTGCTTTTCTCTGTTTCTCTATTATTTTCACATGTTTCTCACCTCACCTTCGTTTTGGTCATCCACTTTCATCTTTTTCCTCCCTCAGCTGATTAGTTTTCATTATTGTCCACATTTACAGCCACATACAGTTGAGTCCTCAACGTTGTCCACAGGTTATTGCAAACTGCGATGTAAAGTGAAACAACATACAATGAAACCAGTTTTACTACAGACGAATTGATATCAACATGAGTTAAATTACCATACCATATTTCTGGTTACAAAAACATCGCCAACTTCTAAAAAAAGACCAAAATACTTCTAATATTAAACCTTGAAATAAACTGTACATATATTGAATCAAGATTAATGAAAACAAGATAATTATTTACCTCCTTACTCCAGTTCAGCATCACAAGTGGCCAGATCCTATCCCAGCAGCTCAGGGCATGAGGTGTAAATCAGCTCTCTACAGGAAGCCATCCCACTACAGGGCGCACTCACACACCCAACCGCAATCACTCAGACACGGCCTATGTAGACACGACACGCCAGTTCACCCAATACAGACAGCATTGAGAAGTGGAGGCAAATGGGAGTACCCAGAAAAGACCCACACAGACATGGAAAGAACGTGCCAATTCCACCTCGACATTGGCCCCTGCTAGAAATTGATTTTTTCCATCAATGTTGTAACAAAGTGACGTTAAACATAATGACCAAGGACCTGCTGTATGTTTTAGTCTCTGCTTCTGAGTGTACTTGTGTTCAGCTCAAGCAAACCCCAGAAGCAATCCTACCAATTTTACATTTCTGGAAACGGGCTCACTCATTTAGTAAAACATGGAATGAGGAATTCATATGTTACATAAATTTGTATTTTCCAGGAAGTTTACTCCAAACTATGCAGACACTGTAATAGAGTAGTGCCGAGAAATGATGCACCTTTACATTATAAGATATGAAAAAGTATAATTATGTAGAATTTTACCCCTGTTCTAATAACAGTAAACTGTTACATTCAATCATAATAGCTACTGTGGATCAAACACTATTCTGAGTGCTCTTTCTCCAGACCCTCTTCCACCCTCACACCCAGACAAAGGCATGCACACACACTTTTGATTCTTCAACTCTATCGGGTACTATTATTGTCATTTATATAGGACAGGAAAAAATGAGGTTAAGAGGAGTTGAGTGTGCTGTTCAAGCCTACACTTCTGTTAAATAGGTAGCGGATCTAGAATTACAGCCCAGGTATTTTTAACTTAGGATTTGTGAACTTAATCACTGGGCTTTTCTGCCCCCTGAATTTTTTTTTTTTTTTTTCACTGAAGCCCATCATTTTGTAAATTAACCTGACAAGAACTGAGTTATTTCCTTTCCCTAGAAAATTATCATTTGAAATTTTTCTCCTGTTAATCTTTTCTTTTAATTTAAGCTATATTGTACTTATTAGCACTTGGCTTCATTTCATCTTCCCTCTGACATTCTTATTATTTGTCTCAGTGATATTTACTGCATTTTACAAGTGCTGTCAGTCTCTATAATTGGGGTACCATGTATCCATTGTTTTTAATTTTAAAAAATATAAAAATATAAAAAAGAATCTTATACCAATTTTTGATTAACTTCATGAGACATAGATTAAAACATCATTTTTATTACTTTTTATTTTTCATACAGTTCTATAACTAATTTTTTTTTTCTTTTTGAGATGGAGTCTTGCTCTGTCGCCCAGGCTAGAGTAGAGGAGCTATTTTGGCTCACTGCAACCTCCACCTCCTGGGCTCAAACGATTTTCCTGCCTCAGTCTCCCAAGTAGATGGGACTACAGGCAAATGCCACCATGCCTGTCTAATTTTTTGTATTTTTAGTACAGATAGGGTTTCTCCATGTTGGCCAGGCTGGTCTTGAACTCCTGACCTCAGGTGATCCACCCACCTCGGCCTCCCAAAGTGCTGGGATTACGGGCATGATATAACTAACATTTAATCAGTACATTCCTGCAGATCCAGGCCAGGTTAGATACATTTTCTACTGAGACTTGAAAAAAATTCTTAAGTTGCTTTTATTTTTTTCCATCTTAACTCTCATGGAGGGAAGTTGTGTTTTGGTCCAAGTCTATTGTAAACTCATAAACTCATAAACAATCAAAAACTGAAGAAAAAAATAAGAAACACAATACCTGAAATTGCATTTTGATGGAAGTCAGATAAGTAATGTTGTCCTCCAAGAAAGTATAAAAGTTTACTACATTTATATAGATACTGCTAGAAAATAAATTCACAGAAGACCTGCTATGATTTGATTCCTATCAAATTACTTTGTTCCTGGTGATTTCACATATAGATTGAGAAAACTGACATTTAATTTCTTATCTCTGTTTTATTAGAATTTTATAAGCGGAAACAAAAGACATACTGTACACTAACAAATCTCTGGGTTTTCATTGTGCCTACATTATATTGCCCTTCCATATTTAGGCCTTAAGATAAAAATCACCTGCCTACCCTCCACCAAAAAGTAATATTTTATTTTTAATCCAGAAAATTGGGTGCCCTTTCTGCATTTGAAAGAGGGCTATACACAAGTGTTGTGTACCAAAAAGAAATTATTTTCCAATATGGTTAATATTTTTACTCTGGAGATGATAAGTTTTAAAATTTTAAATGTTAATTTACCTTTCAAATTAAAAATAAAAAATTATATATAATTAAAAAAATAACTTCTTTATGCATTCGGACACCTCCTGTTTCCACCACCATGCCTAGGCCAACCTTGAGCCTCCAAATTTGTGGATGGAAACTTGGTGCCCACTTGGACCGCCAAACTACCCTCTTCTGACCAGTGTCCCCTTTCCTCTCAGGTAAAGGCTCTGTGAGAACCAAGTGCAAGGTGATGGATGGGAGACTCAAGGAATGAGACAGTCAGGGAAAAACTAGGAGAGTGAGGTTTCATTTCCAGACATAAAAAGATGTAGAATCTGTTGAAAAAAGGACCCTGTTCCTCTGCAGAGGCAACAACACTTCTGACAACCTTAGACCTGGCAGGGTGGCTCACGCCTGTAATCCCAGCATTTTGGGAGCCTGAGGGGGAAGATTGCTTGACGCCAGGAGTTTAAAGCTCCAGCGAGCTGTGATTGTGCGACTGCACTCCAGCCTGGGTGACAGAGTGAGATCCTGTCTCCAACAAAACAAAACAAAACAAAAGATAAAAACGAGGGTTGGGGGAAGACATTGGCGTCCTCTGATCTAATAACTCCCAGGTCAATCTTGGGAGCCGTGTGACCACGTGCTAAAGGGTCCTGGGTCATCACTGGACAACTGTAAGAACTCTGGGAATCACTGGCAAATACGGGTGACAAACCTCACGGTTTGGCTAGTGTCTAAACGCAGTCCTTTCTACTTCTGAAAACCTGTCACAGAGGCAGAAGAAAGGGCATCTACTGTTGCAACGTTAGTGTCTACTCCCTCCTAGTGTCGTTCATCACTGAGATCTAAGGTGACAGGAGCATCTTCAGCGCCTTCGCCTTCGGGTGCAAACCAGCAGCGCCAATTACGCAGTTAGGAATCTGTCTGAAGATACAATCATGGGAAACTGCCTCTTCCAACGGAACCTTGTGAAGTTTCTTTTATGGGAGGTCCATCTGAGCAGTTTCTAGGATTACCAGGTTTTCATACAGTCTCTGTTAGAACAGCAAGACGCAGCACGCCGAGAGCTACATCCTGGTAGCTTGGCTCCTGGCTGTGCGACTGCACGGTGACATCCAAGGCGGCGGAGCCACTGCCAGGACACGCTGGGCTACGGGGACAGGTTGGGCGTGGCTTTCAGGTCCGCCGGCCGCCAAAATGGGAAGGGAGGAGTCGCAGAGGGACTGCGCGAAGGCTCTACCCACGAAAGGACTGGCTGCGCCCCAGAACCAGGACGCGGAGCTTCCCTGTTCCAAGCAGGAACAGACTGAGAAAATCCAAGAAAGGAAGCCCGAGGGGCTGCGGTGGCCCCATCCTCCCGTCACCCGCGGCCCGGGCTCTGCGACGCCCGTCGCCCCACCCGCGGAAGCAGCGATGCCTGGCGGAGCCTGGGTGCTGGCGACCGCGCTGATGCTCCTGGCCCCGGGGGAAGGTCGGCGAGGTAGGGCTCGCGGCGGTGGGCGCGCAGGGGCGCCGCCTGGGCGGTGGAAGGACTGGGCCAGACTTCTTCGCTGACATGGGGAGCGTCCCTGTGCGTTTTAAGACCGCATGCGATGTTTGTTCCTCACCCGCCTCCGCTCTGTCCCTCCGCTGTCCTTGAAGTGGTCAATTTCTAGCCTATTACTCTTCAGTTTTCTTTTGCGCACATGCAGTTGTTGCCTCCTCTTACTCTACGACCCTCGGTTCTGTTTTTGGTTGCTTCCTGCTGATATCCTGCTCTTTGATTTTTAATTTACTGTAAGAAACTTTGGCCGGATCTGCCAGGTATCCTAGCCGCAAGTGGACCTGAATTCTCAAAACAGAGTTGAATTCCAAACTGCACGAATTCCACCTCCAACCCGACCCTCGGAAATAATTCATTGGTGAACATTTTAACCCTACAATACATCACCAAATTAAGTTTGGTATATCCGTATTACACTGTATTATGGTTTTTGTATATAGGTTAGAATCAGTTTTGCCACTGCAGAAGATATCTCTGTGGAGCGAATACTTCCCTCCCACTTCTTTAATCCGTGACCAAGAACACTTAGTTTAAAATAAGTGAAGTTAAACCAAACTTTCATTAGCCCTTCCTGCTTGCTTTTTGTGTTCGTACAGATAGGAATATTAACGAAGGTGACTTGTTCTTATATTACAAGTTTCCTTACGTTTTTCAGAAATAAGTCTGATCTGTGTTCAGCTATCTGCAGTTTGAAAAAAACATTACGTACGTTTGTAACAGTCAGGGGTATAGTTTTGTCTTATCTTTTTTTAATCTTAACCCGTTTTGCCGATGTAAGTTTGCTTTGGAAAAGGGTAATACAAACACTATCCCATGCAAAACTTAAAAATAAAATGCTAAAATCAAATGTATTATTTTCTGCAATGATATTTTTTCTGGTGCTTCTTCAGTTTGCTTACAGATTTACTAAATCTTTATCAATAACTTTAAAAAATACTTGTAAAAACATATTTCTATTCATTACAGTTAGATAAATATTTCCAGGAAAAAAATGACCGATGTTTATAAAGGAAAATGATTTCATGTTTACTATACAGCACATAACCCCTTTCTGCCCCTATATAATAGCTTTGTAATCTCTCTACTGAAGACAAGTATTACCCATTACCAGGTTTTAAGTTCATAACATTGGTAACATTTATAAGTTCTTTATGTTTAATAGAGTAAAACTAGAAGACGAGGTGAATGGAAAATACATTTATTGAGACTTCTTTTTTCAAATAGCTTTATTAAGATGTTCATATAC
This sequence comes from Mandrillus leucophaeus, assembly GCF_000951045.1. Classification (NCBI taxonomy): domain Eukaryota; kingdom Metazoa; phylum Chordata; class Mammalia; order Primates; family Cercopithecidae; genus Mandrillus; species Mandrillus leucophaeus. Next base: position 17,405 of record NW_012099277.1, read on the forward strand.
CATACAAATCACTCACTTAAAGTGTGTGACTCTATGGTTTTTCATTTTCACAGATATGTGTATATTCAGAGTATATTTACAGGTATATGCAACCATGACCACAGTCAATTTTAGAACATTTTTATCAATTCAAGAAGAAATACTGTACCCTTGGTTATCATGCCCCATACCTTCTATCACCCTCCCTTCCTCCCCAGCTATAAGGAATTACTAATCTACTTTCTGTCTCATTGCATTTGCCTATTCTGGATATTTTATACAAACTGAATCATATAATAGGTTGTCTTTTGTGAATTGCCTACTTCACCTAGCACAACGTTTTCAACGTTCATTCATCTTGTAGCATGTAGCAGTACTTCATTTCTTTTTAAGATAGAATATTGTTCCATTATGTGGATATACTACATTTGGTATGTACATTCATTAGTTGATGAATTAGAAGATGAACATTTGGGTTGTTTCCACATTTTTGCCATTATAAATAATGCTGCTATAAACACCGAGGTACAAGTTTCGTTTGGATGTATGTTTTCATTTCTCTGAGATATATGCCTAGGAGTGGAAATACCGGGTCATAGGGTAATTCTATGATTAACTGCTTAAGGAATAGCCAGGATGTTTTCCAAAGTGGCTGTGCTGTTTTGTGTTTCTGCAACAGTGTATGAAGTTTCTAATTTCTTCATGTTACCATCAATACTTTTTATTAACTGACATTTGAATTCTACCCATCCTCATGGTTGTAAAGTGGTATTTCATTGTAGTTTGATCGTCATTTTCCTAATGGCTAATGGTATCAAGCATTTTAGTGTCCTTATTAGACATTTAGCTTATCCTCTTCAGAGAAATACTTACTCAGATCCTTTGCCATTTAAAAAAATGGTAGTTGACCTTTTTCTTATTGAGTTGTGTAAGTTATTTGCATATTCCAGATATAATTCTCTTATTGGATATGTGATTTGCAATTGTTTTCTCCCATTCTATGGGTCCTAGAAATAATCCCCTGTGGATATTGAGGGAATACTATACTGTAGTTTTTTAAGTTGATTCCTTAGAGTTTTCTATATGGAGATAGTATTACTTATTCCTTTCCAATCTGGATATCTTTTATTTATTTATCTTGGCTAACCCCCCTGGGTAGAATTAGCTATTCTAAAGTACAATGTGGAATTGATATGATGAGAGTAGATATCCTTGTCTTGTTCCTGATTTTACAGGAAAGCACCCAGTCTTTCTTCATCACATGAAACGTAAGTTGTGGGCGTTTTGTATATATCCTTTATCAAGTTGAGGAAACTTCCTTCTATTCCTAGTTAGTTGAGTGTTTTTATTGTGAAGAGGTGTTGAATTTTTTTAAAATGCTTTTTCTGTATCTATTAAGATGAACATGTGGATTTTAACTTCTATGCTATCTGGTATATTATAGTGATTCAATTTTAGATATTAAACCAACCTTGTGTTCTTGGAATAAATCTCACTTGGTCATAATTTTTATGTATGTATATTTTATGATTCTGGATTCAGTTTGCTGAAGATTTTTTCATCCATTTTCCAGAGATATGTTGGTTTGTAGTCATCTTTTCTTGTTATATATTTTTCTGGCTTTGGTGTCAGGGTAACCATAATAACGGGCTATGATACTAGGCTCATACAATGAGGTGGAAAGTGTTCCATCTTCTTCTATTTTTTTTTTGAAAGTGTTTCAGATGAATCTGGAGTAATTCTTTTTGAAATGTTTGATAGAATTTAGCATTATGCCATCTGGGCCAAGTCTTTTCTTTGTGGGCAGTGTTTTGACTGATTTGATCTTTTTACTTGTTATAAATCTATTTGGATTTTATTTTTCTTCTTGAGTTCTTTTTGTAGTTTGTGTCTTTTTAGGAATTTGCCAATCTCATCTAAGTTATCTAATTATTGGTGTATAACAGTCATAGTATTCCTTAATAAGGTTTGCAGTGGTGTCCCCTATTTCATTCCTGCTTGTAGTAATTTGAATCTTTCTCTCTTTTTTTCTCAATAAATCTAATTACAGGTCTGTCAATTTTGTTGATTCTTTCAAAGAACCAGCTTTTGGTGTCACTGATTTTTCTCTATTATTTTTCTATACTCAGTTTCATCAATTTTCCTTCCAGTCTTTAAAATTTCCTTCCTTCTCCTTCCTTTAGGTTTAGTATACTCTTATTTTTCCAGTGTCTTAAGGTGCAAGGTTAACTTGTTATGTTCATATCTTTTCCTCCTATACTATAGGCGTATTCCTGTCTATACATGTCCTTCTATGCATTACTGTAGCAGCATTCCATACATTTTGGTATGTTGTATCTTCATTTTAACATTTCTCCAAGTATTTTTTAGTTTTCTTTTTCTTTTATTCTTTAACTCAGTGATTATTTTGGTTGTTTAATTTCCACATATTTGTAAAATTTCTTAAATTTCATTGTTATTGAGTTCTAATTTCATTCCATTGTGATTAGAGAACATACTTTGTATGAATTTCATCTTTTTGAATTATGTTTTAATTTTATGTTATTTTATTTTTAAAAGTAGGCTCTTACTATGTTGCCTAGGCTGGATTTGAACTCCTGGACTGAAGCAATTCTCCCACCTCAACCTCCCAAGTAGCTGGGCTTATAGGAACGTACCACCATGCCCAGCTTTCTGTTTAAATTTATCAAGGTTTGTTTTATGGTCTAGCAGATTGTCTATTTTGGTGAATATTCCATATGTACTTGGGAAAAAATTATATTCTAATATTTTTAGGAATAGTGTTTATAGATATCTGCTAGGTCAAGTTGGTTTATATTGTTGTTCTGATTTTTATTTATTTATTATGCTACCTGTTTTTAAAATTAATATTGAAAGTGGGATATTAAAGACTCCAATTGTTATTGTTAAAATATCTATTTTTTTCCCTCAATTTCTGCTGGATTTTGCTTCATATATTTCAGTGCTCTGTTATTAGGTTCAATTATGTTACAATTGCTTTATCTTCCTCATGGATTGACTCTTTCATCATTATAAAGTATCCCTCATCTCTGGTAAGACTTTTATGTTTTAAGTTCTTCTTTGTTTGATAGTAGTACAACCACATCACCTTTCTTTTGGTTGCTACTTGCAGGATATATTATTTTCTGTCCTTTTGCTTTCAATCTAATTGTATTCAGAAGAGGCCCTCAGTTTGTCTTTTGACATGTAAAGAAGGCCAATGTAAAGTGATTTAGCAAACTAGCCACTCTCTATTTTCTCTTGCTTTTTAACCATCTGCGTTGCTGAAGAACCTAAAATTCTATTTTTTTAAAAAAATCTCAACTTTTATTTTAGATTCAAGGAGTACATGTGCAGGTTTGTTACAAAGGTACATCGCACGATGCTGAGGTTTGAGGTACAAATGATATTGTCACCCAGATAGTGAGCATGGTACCCAATAGGTAGTTTTTCAATCCTTACCCTCTTCTTTCCTTCCCCCTTCAGTAGTCCCTAGTGTCTATTTTTCCCATCTTTATGTCTGTGGGTACCCAGTGTTTAGCTTGTCCTTATAAGTGAGAACATGCAGTATTTGGTTTTCTGTTTCTGCATTAGTTTGTTTAGGATAATGGCCTCCATTTGCATCCATGTTCCTGCCAAGGACATGATTTTAGTCTTTTATATGGCTGCATAGTGTTGCATGTTGTATATGTATTACTGAAATACTAGGAGTTCAGAAAAAAGCCAATCATATCTTTTTCTCCTATACTATAGGCATATTCCTGCACAAAAAGCCAATCACTGAGACAATGAGTATTGCTAGGGAAGAGGGCTTTAATAGGGTGCTCCAACTGAGGAGATGGAAGATCAGTCTCAAATCCATCTCTCTGACTGATTAAAATTGGGTTTATATAGCAGAGAAGAGCTATAGCTACATGTAGGAATACAGGAATTAGGGAGGAATAAGGGAGATGAGTTGGTCAACAGGAAGCTGATGGTCAGTTAAGCAATCACGATGGGTAGGGGTCTGGAATCTCATTTTCCAGATGTGGTAATCTAGTAAGTTTCAGTTCCTTGATACCATCTGGGAGGACTGATGGTTGGTTTCCTGAGAAAGGAACTCAGATAAGACAGTTGTAACTTTCTGAAGTTTTAAGACTGGCAGGGTCAATTTCTATGTTTATTCAAAAGAAACCATAAACATCAGTTCTGTGGGACAATTGGACCAGTTTCAGGTATACTACATGTTCTTTATCCAATTCACTGTTGATGGGCACCATGGCTGATTCCATGTCTTTGCTACTGTGAATGTGCTGGGATGAACATACCAGTACATGTGTCTTCTTTTTGGTAGAATAATTTATTTTCCGTGGGTGTATACCCAAAATGGGATTGCTGGGTTGAATGATAGTTCTTTTTTCAGTTCTTCGAGATTAGTTCTTTTTTCATTTCTTTGACGGCTCTTCATAGTGACTGATTTGATTTATATTCCCACCAACAGTGTATAAATGTTTCCTTTCCCCACAGCTTCACTGACATCTGTTGTTTATTGACTTTTTAATAGTAGTAATTCTGACTCTGACTGATGTAAGATAATATCTCATTGTGGTTTTGATTTGCGTTTCTTTGATGATTAGTGATGTTGAGCATTTTTTCGTATGTTTGTTGGCCATTTGTATGGCATCTTTGGAGAAGCATCTTTTCATGTCTTTTGCCCACTTTTCCATGGAGTTGTTTTTTGCTTGTTGAATTATTTAAAATCCTTATAGATTCTGGATATTAGACCTTTTTCAGATGCATAGTTTGTGAATATTTTTTCCCATTCTGTAGGTTGTCTGTTTACTCTATTGATAGTGGAGAAACTCTTTAATGAGGTCCAACTTGTTAATTTTAGGGTTTTTCTTTTTTTTTTTTTTGCAGTTGCTTTTGAGGACTTTGTCATAAGTTCTTTGCCAAGGCCCATGTGCAGAAAAGTATTTCCTAGGGTTTTTTTCTAGGACTTTTTACAGTTTGAGGTCTTATATTTAAATCTTTAATCCATCTCAAGTTAATTTTTGCATATGGTGAAAAGTTTCATTATTCTTCCTATGGCTAGCCAGTTATCCAAGGACCATTTATTGAATACGGAGTGCTTTTTCCATTGCTTATTTTTGTTGACTTTGTCAAAGATCAGATGGCTGTAGGTGTGTGGTTTTATTTGTGGGTTCTCTATTC
>NW_012099277.1:23381-25284 GCF_000951045.1 Mandrillus leucophaeus
ATATTTTTAGTAGAGATGGCTTTCTCCATGTTGGTCAGGCTGGTTTCCAGTTCCTGGGGTTTTGGTGATCCACCTGCCTTGGCCTCTTGACCTCCCAAAGTGCTGGAATTACAGATGTGAGCTACTGCATCCAGCAGACATTGGATTCTTCTAAAATATGGGAATGATTTTCCAAGAAAATTCTATTTTGAATGTCAGAAACTAAATTATTTTTTATTTCTCATTATGTTTGGGCATCAAAAATGGCTTTTCCTTTTCTCAAATCTTTGAAGAAGTTATAAGATTTTGAAGACTTGAAATTTTCAAAATACTTGAAATTCCTGTAGGAATTCCTGTAGGATAATATACAGAAGATTTTATAACTACAAATTCAGTTATTATGAAGTACCTGTCACCAAGAGTTACGCATGTTTATCTCTTAAAAATAAAATGATTTATTTGGCTTCTTAATATATTGTGTATCAACCAGTTCTGAATTTTGTAGAATTCTAGTCTTGGTCATTACATTAAACTGGAAAATAATCTAATACAGGTTGTCTCGTATGTAGAAAAAAAAAGGGAAATCATTTGCATATGCTATCACTATGGCTCTATTATTTATAACTTGACACATTCTTCCAAAATACTTGAAATTCAAGTACTGTAAATTCTATTATATATTACCCAACTTTCTTAAATCATATCAGGAAGTAGTCAGGATGAATAGAAGTATAAATTTAATGTATATTTTATATCTACTTTTTTTTAGGGGAAAAGTTATATTGTCAGTTTGCCAGAAAGCTCTGTATATCATGCCATGAACTTGACTGATGAATGAGATGGGCTTGTAGAGCTATTCTTTTAGTATTTGTTGAGCAGAGTCCTCAGATCCTCAAATGAGAGCCCAAGCCATCAATATAATCCTCACTCAACTATATCACGCATTCTAGAGCTAAGGTTGGAATAAAGCTTTGAAAATGTGGCTTGATGACTGCTAATAAGATTTCTAAACTTTCTATATAGTCCTTGAACAGTATAAATAAGTAGATTTTCAGAAAAAAGTTATGAAATAATAGATACAAAATATATGAATTTAAAATTATCCTATAACATAAATGTTGAGTAAAAGTAAATAAATAAAATTTTGAGTTAAATATTAAACAATTCTCTAGTGTTGTTGATGGCAAGCAGTGATTTCTTTTATACATCTTATATTTTCGGCTTTGTATTAGGAAACAAAGCAGCTAAACCAGAAGAAATGCAAGAACTACAAAGGTGCTGAGTAAGGAGGAATACTACACAAAATAAAGATGGAGTTATTGATTTTTTCCCAAGACAAAATTCTATTGTAGAAAAGAGATCAGAGAAAACATTTTAATAGTTTATGCACACCTTACTAGGGATCTCTTTCAAAATCTCTTTTTTAAAAGATTGCAACCAGGTGCAATGTCCTTGTTTTGAAGGGTATTAGAGATATTTCAAGATTAGATGAAATGATAGCACATCCCTTGACTTCTATCTTTTATTTTATAAAATAAGTATTTTATAAAATACTTATTTCGTGCTGACATTGGAGCCTTTTGGGAAATTAACAACTATGGAGGATTTATAGACAAAAGAAAGAGGAGCCCTTTGTGTTGACTTCCAATATCTTGTACTAAAAAAAATTATGTAGAGATATCTTTTGGAAAATAATATCTTTATATCGTTTAATTGCCATAACTACAAACAAAACAAAAAGCAGAAACATAATTCTAATTATAATGACTTATTTTTCATAGGCTACACTTATGAGATCCACTTGTAAATTAGTATCTCTGATTTTTTGTTCTCCTTATTAAAGTTGAGAAATTGATTTTGATTTATAAACACTTCTGTAATTTAAAATTATATAATAAGTATTTGATAACTTTTTTAGTTAGAT
>NW_012099277.1:25334-26084 GCF_000951045.1 Mandrillus leucophaeus
GAATACGGAGTGCTTTTTCCATTGCTTATTTTTGTTGACTTTGTCAAAGATCAGATGGCTGTAGGTGTGTGGTTTTATTTGTGGGTTCTCTATTCCGTTCCATTGGTCTGTGTGTCCGTTTTTGATGACTGCTATGATGTTTGGTTACTGTAGCCTTGTAATATTGTATGAAGTCGGGTAATGTAATGCCTCAGACTTTATTCTTTTTGCTGAAGATTGCTTTTACTATTGGGACACTTTTTTTTGGTTCCATATGAATTTTAGAATAGCTTTTTTCTAATTTTGTAAAAAATAACATTGGTAGTTTCATAGAAATAGTCTTGACTCTTTAGATTGTTTAGGGTAGTACGGCTATTTTTATGACATTGATTCTTTTCTTTTTTGAGACGGAGTTTCACTCTTGTTGCCCAGGCTGGAATGCAGTGGCGTGATCTTGGCTAACTGCAACCTCCACCTCCTGGATTCAAGTGATTCTCCTGCCTCAGCCTCCCGAGTAGCTGGAATTACAGGCATGCACCACTATGCCTGGCTAATTTTGTATTTTTGTATTTATATATATTGTGTGTGTGTATATATACACACACTATATATATACACACTATATATACACTATATATAGTGTGTGTATATATACTATATATATTTTTTGTGTATATATACATACATACTATATATATACACAAAAAATATATATATATTTTTTTAGTAGAGATGGCTTTCTCCATGTTGGTCAGGCTGGTTTCCAATTCC
>NW_012099277.1:28780-40577 GCF_000951045.1 Mandrillus leucophaeus
TTTTTCTGTGCTTAGTAGGCAAAAAGATACTTCCAAAATTTTGGAAAACAACTTTAAAAATTTTTAATGTTTTTCTGCATTCAAGAATGCAGGAAACTTTAGTTTGAAAGCACTTTACACATATTGAGTTAGCATTGAAATATTAGTTCAGTTTGTTGCATTCCAGCATTTGGCAGAAATAGAATTTTTGAGGCATGTGGCTACTTTGGGAGAAACTGGTTGTAGAGAAACAATAGCGATATTCAAATCCAGAGTACCAGGCCCAAGAGAAATCCTTGTAGGTCCTGTGACTTGACATCCTAACTCAAGAGCAAGCAACTCTATTGGTTGTTCGAATTAAATGAAAATAAAGGTTTTAAAGCTTACATCTTTCAAAAGTACATTCTAAAGAGTTTTGTTGATTTGTTTATTGCATTTATGAAACATGCAAATTACTTAAGTCACTTATGACTTACTAACAGACCCTGACATTTCAGAGCGTCTTTATGTGCAAAGTGAGTTAATTTGCTTTATTTTTTGTTATGGGAATCAATTTTAATTGAGGACTGAACTGTGTCAACAAACAAAATGCATTACATAAAAACACCTCTCTTTCCATACTAGCTCAGGAGTGCTCTCCTGGGGGACATCAGTTTCTTCAGAGTCCTTATAGAAGTGTCCATTTTGACTCGTGGCACCTCCAGCAGTCAGCTGTTCAAGACCTAATATGTGACCATTCCCTCTCCCCCGGATGGTATAGATTTCTCATCTTGGACAGACCTGCTGAGATGCCAACCAAATGTGTTGAGGTATGTCAACTCCCTAAGTACTACATATGATTTTCCTTATGTGTTTTTCATATGAGATTTGTATCTTCTTACAGCCAGCTTATTTCTCATGCTAAAATATTGTTTTAATTTTGTATAAGATTGAGTTGATCTGAAAGACTATTCCCACATTACCTAGTCTAATAATAATAGTAATAGTTAACGTTATGTTCCATGCAGTCCAGAAACACTTTTACCGACATTATCTTGTATGAGTTTACAACTCTAGGATACAATGTATCATCATTATTTCCATCAAACAGTGCAGAAAACATATGTTCTTAGGCATAGTGCTCCTACAGTCACAGCTAGCAGGTCAAAAGGCTGAGTTTTGAATACAGGCAGTTGTTCTCTAGGGCTCAGGTGTATTACCTGCAAACAGTAAAATACTGTTTATCTAAAGTGCTTCAGTTTTGTCAGTTGTTGCCTCTCACTCCCTTTCTTAACTGATGGAGTAAAACTTACAGGCTCGGCACCTCCTATTCTAAGACTAAGAAGAACTCAGTCTGGCAGTGAAATCTCCAGGTATTTCCTGATCACAGTTGGAAGACAGTATACCTGTAGCATATTCCATACTCTGGAGGCATATGGCCTTATCTCACTTAAGCTCCCTCTTCAAACCCAAAATTTGGGCAGCCAACATACCCTTTTTTTCTTTATAGTTGTGAACATGTAAGCATATGTCTTTCAAACACATCAGGTTTAAATGGACAAAATTAAAAAGGTTTTATACATGAACTCACATCGGATGTGTTTTATTTGCAACTTAACTTTTCATAAACTTTACTTTTTTTACAACATGATATGATTCTGATCATAGCATTGTCCTGTATAGCATTGCATAGCATTGACTTGTCTAGTCCAGGTGACTTCTTTCATTCTTATTTCATTTGACAAATACATTTTCTTCCAAAATGCTTCAAAAAATAAGCAGAAGAATAAACATAAAGTGTGATTTCTTGGGTAATCCCTCAGCTAACTTGTATTACTTATCCAAGCCATTCTGAATTTCTATTGACAATTCTACTTATCCTTAGCATGATTTTCAAATGCAAGTTCCCCTAATTCATTTGTAGTCCCCATTCATCTGATGATACTGTCATGAAATAGACATTATTTCTACTTATCATATTCTGACCAGTTATCCTTTCAGTTCAACTCTTATTATTGCGACCACATTTTTATCCACATCATCTAAAGAATGAGACTAATTCTAAATCTGTCAAAACACTAAGCCCATTAACTCAGCATCCTAACTTATATGATCAAAGTGGAAGAAGGATTTTAATCTGACATTTATTTTGCAACTTATAAATTCCCTGCACTTGTGGACATTATTGCATATGTAAACTCACTAGTTCTCTCAGTGATGCTTTGAGGTAGCTAGTGTTACCTCATTATAAAGATGTGGACACAGACACTAAGCATGAGTCACATGACCAAAGCCATGTACCTGATCTGCTCCCTTATCACAGTCTTTCTCAGCTGACTGGTTTCCCAAGTGAATTCTGCATAAATAGGTGTTCAGTTGTGATAGGTAGCTAATAAAGGCATGATATTATTGAAGACATATGTCTGTGTAATGCTTCTCAAATTACTAAAGGGTTCATCATCACTCACAATTTTACCCTATATAATTATACACTTATTGGGTGTGATTTCATTCTTAAAGGTGACTTTCTTTTAACTTAGAGGTCATGCAGCTACTATTGGCCCCTGCAGAGAGATCGCATCACATAAGATTTTGTCTTAGCAAAAGGCTTGTTTTCCTTATTGTTATTCACATTTTATAAATACTGCAGAAGCAGGAATCACTTTCCTTTTTAAGCACTAATGTAAAAAGATCTCTGGAAAGACATTGAAATTTTAACAGTGTTTAATTTTAAAGCGTGGCATTGTGGTTAAGTCTCATTATCCCTTTTTTGTTTATTTGCTCATTAGTCGCTTTTGTGACACTTCATTTGTAAGGGACTAAAAAACAATTAGAATTTAAAAGTAAAGTTTGAGAAAATTGGAGGAACTTCACCACATTTAAAAATATTTGTGTTTTTTTCTTAAGGTTGATTTAGCTACAATTGTTTCTAGAACCTCACACAAATGTAAAGGTGAACCAGTTTCCCTGGCTGTTTTCCTGGAGATCAGTTAAACTGAGCAGGCTGTGCTCCATGAGGAAGTGCTCTCTATCCCCACCCTCTCATTCCCTTTTTGTGCTAAGACTTTAAAGCATTCGACCGGAAACTCAATGATTTTTTTTTCTCTACAGGTTAATACATGTCAACTTACATAAATTACTATTTGTAATGTTTTAAATAATAAATGTGCATTACATAAAGCTTAGGAAATAAAGAACAGGAGTGAAACAACATTTCTTCATAATCTATCCACACAGTCATAGCTACCGTTATTAACATTTTACTATTGTTTTATCTTATTTATATTGTTTTGTAATGTTCATGTTATATGTTCAATTGAAAAACATGCTATTCTTTTTCAGTTACAGTTATAGTATTATCATTTTCCTGTTATTATAAATTCATTTTTATAATTTTGAAAATAATATTATGCCATACATGTATCATATTTATTTAAACCATCACCATATGTGTGGACGTTCAGGATTTTGCTATAATAAGTAATTCTGCAATTAGCAAATGCACATGTAATCATTTTAATTTTAGTGTCTTTAGTAAGATTGATTTTTATAAGTTGATTAGTAATGGTTAAAGTCTTTTTGAGGCTTTTGATACATATAATTGTTCATTTAAAACATAGTGATAATTTTTAGTTTCAATAGCAGTACATGAAAATACCTTTTGCAATACTGAATATTCTCATGTATGTATTAGGCATTTGTGTTTCTTTTGTGAATTACCTGTTTGTACATTTTGTCCATTTGTAGTCTTAGAGTTTTAAATGGATAATATTACAAGGTTAAAATAAAATAGCAAATATAGTATGATTATAAATAAACATAACAAAATATAGTACTACTTACATATAATTTTATTATTTAATTTTAATCTTATATTTTTAAAATTATAATTCATTCATATATATCAATATTTCCTTTATGTTTTTCCTTTGCTTTTAAGCATAGAAATAATAATAAGAATTATAACCTGGCTAACGATTTTTGAGCCATTGCTGTGTAGAAGCTGTATTATATATATTACTTTATCCATACCTCATTATGATACTTTGAGGTGGGTACTACTTCCACCTAATATAAAAGAGAAGGATGTTGAGTGCCTTGTCCAAGATCATGCATTTAGTAAGGGTCCTGGCTCTTCCTGAGTCGTGCATAGTTTCTTCTTATTTTTCCTGGGTTATTTTGCTATTTAATTCTATTTTTCATCTGAAAAATGATTTTGATGACTTCAAGTGAGGTTGAAACGTTATTATTTATTTATTTGTTTTGAGATGGAGTCTCGCTCTGTCACCCAGGCTGGAGTGCAGTGATGCGATCTTGGCTCACGGTAGACTCCATCTCCCTGGTTTAAGCAATTCCCCTGCCTCAGCCTCCAGAGTAGCTGGGGTTACAGGTGCACTTCACCACACCCGGCTAATATTTTTTGTATTTTTGGTAGAGACGGGGTTTCACCATGTTAGCCAGGATGGTCACGATCTCCTGACCTCAGGCAGTCTGCCCACCTCGGCGTCCAAAAGTGCTGGGATTACAGGCGTGAGCTATTGCTCCCTGCCAAATTTATTATTTCTAAACTACTAAACAATTTTCCATCACCAGATTTTGAGTAATACCTTCCTTCTCGCTGATTTTATTGCCTCCTGAACTATGTATTAACTTCTTGTACATACTATTTCAAGCAGTTTTCCAAGAGCTTTCCAAGATCAGTTTATCTTTGTGTTATGTGTTAAGATAACTTTAGATTAACTTGTCTTATTTTAGAATTTATCAGCTATTTTAGTAAGGTATCTGAGATTTAATTTCCCTTGTTTACAATACAAGTGTAATGCATGGAATAAATTTATTAATATTTACAATGAATTTGTGAATGAGTATATTAACTATGAGATTTCTACCCTTAAATTTAGTATTCCTTAAAACTACATTTTATTGTATAGAACAGGTGCAAGTTATAATTTTTTAATGATTAATAATATTTTAAGGGTTGTTTAGAAGAAAATGCAAAGTTGATATATCTACAATGGATGAAAATAAATTGAATTTTCAACTTTTGTTTTCTGTGCTGCAAAAGATGAACCACTGTGGAACTCAGGCCCCCATCTGGCTGTCTCTGAGCGATTCAGAAACACTGCCATCTCCTGGGGAGATCAAGCAATTGACAGCTTGTGCAACATGGCAGTTTTTGTTTAGCACTACAAAAGACTGCTGTCTCTTTCAAATCCCAGTGTCTGTAAGAAACTGTGGAAACTTTTTTGTATACTTACTACAGCCAACTCAGGGATGTATGGGCTATTGTGCGGAAGGTAAGAAAACATCAGTAATTCACATGACCGTTACTCATGGAACCCTGCCATTTGTACCATTCTCTGGATAGGTTGCACGGAGTCAGTGCAAATCTCAGTAAGACTCGTTCTATCATTATTGTTAGATTGAAGCTAAATTTCTGTTTACGTTGGTCAGATTTCTTTAGGATTCTTTGCCAAGATTGCAAAGTACCCCCAAACATTTGATGTGAAAGCATCAAAGCAGACATCTCACATTTTTTCCCCTGGACATAATGATCTAGTGTGTTAAAAATTCTTTGGTTTCCTCAAGTCCATTCCTCTTTTAATTAAAGGATGAAGAAGGGTGAGTAAAAGTTATCATAAAAATATACATTTTATATTATTTCATCTTTCATTCACCAATATTTATTGAATGTTTATCCTGTGCCAGAAATTATTTAAGGCCTCAAGAGTTACAGTGATGAGCAAGATAAATGAGATCTCTGCCTTCATGAAACTTGCATTCTAGTGGAATGCTTCAGACAATATCTAAGAAGAAACAGAATATTATTTAAAGATTAAAGTAAATATCCCTAAGTCCTTACTATATAAATATACGAGTAGATAATTAAATGGAAGCAAGGAAACAAAGCTTCTTTAAAGAATTACAAATATTTGTTGCTACTACTTCACCTAAAAGATTTTGAATAACTTCCCTCATTTTGCTTGTTGGCTGCATTTGAGTTGTTTCCAAATAATTGGGTATGACAAGGAAAAAAAAATCTACCAGTTTTACAGTGGAGAAACCTGGCAGACATTACATTAATCAAGTGATTGCAGTTAATTTTACTAGTGATAACACATGTTGATGTCACATGTCTCCTGATAACATGTAATAATAAGAGCACTTCTGTTTTCTAGTACTCTTCCCCCAAAAGCATAATCCTAGTCCAATCATGACAAAGTTTATATAAACCCAAATTAAATAACACACTAACAAAATACCTGAATAGTACTTTTCAAAAACGTCAAAATTATGAAGAACCAGGAAAGAATAGAAAACAGTCACAGATTAGAAAATGATGAATAACGCAATGGGATATCCTGATTGGGAAAACTGAAAAATTCAGATTGGTAAAATCTGACTACAGCCTTCAGTTTATTTGAGAGTGCAGTCCTAAGGTAAATTTCCTAGTTTTGACAAATATATCATGGCTTTGCAATATGTTAACATTTGTGGAAGATGGATAAGTGCAAATTCTCTATTATTTTTGCAACCTTTATGTGAATCTAAAATCATTCTAAACTAAGATGCTAATATTTGAGAAATTAATATACCACAAATTAAAGAAAATTGGTCAATACAATAGGAATGAACTGGCACAAAGATGCTGTCTTACAAAGGGCACCTGAGGAGTTCTCTTTGAATAAGTGACAAATTTGAGTTGAGCACTGAATGTGGAGAATGAGGCAGTCATGAAAATATTGGGGAAAAAGAGCTCCAGCAGAAGAATAGACAATGCAGATGTCCTTAAATACGTATGAAGAAGGCAGTTCAAGGAGCTGAAGGAGAAACAATGTGGTGGGAACAGAGAAAATGAATAAATCTTGGGGGATGAGGTTAGAGAAGTAAGAAAAGGTCAGCATCTGTAGGGTCTGAAGTTCCTGGTAAGAACTTAGCTTCAGTCTTTAAAAATCCTATAAGATTTTTAAAGAGATGAATAATATGATCTAAGGAGTGTATTTGAAAGGTCATTATCCCTACAGCAAGACTCCAGAGACTGTTGCATTAATTCAATAGAGAGATGGTAGTGGCTTAAAGGAGAGAGGAGTGGAAATGACTAGGACTAGTGGCAAAGAAAAGAGGATATTAAGCTAAGATGTCTTTGGAAACAGAGCTCATGCAATGGATATGAGAAAGATGCAAAGAGAGAAATCAAGGACAAAATCTACGGTTTTTGCTTGAGCAACTAAAGAGGGAGAGACTAGGGTACAAACACATCAGGTTGGGAAGAGAAATCAAGAATTCTGTTTTGGGCTGTTATCTAAGAAGGGACATGACATATAGATATACACTACATCTCAGACTCATAAGCTTGACACTAGTGGTGTTGACTAAGGATGTTGTGGCATGAGAGTCCTGGCTGAGAGCTCCCATAACCCACCATTCTAGAGCTCACCATAGATAGTTGGACCTAATAATTTTTTTTCTTTTTCTCTGTGCTCCACTATGACTATGAACTCTTTGAAAATAAAGTGCCCTTTACATCAGTGTCTCATGTCCTAGTGTCCTGAACATAATAGAGATTCAACAAATGCATATTCACTAGCAATGTTTAATGGAACTAGTGGCCCAATTCCTAAGATACAAAAAGCTCTAAACAGAAAGAAACTACAGAGTGGCAATTTTTACTTGGACTGTTTAGACAATGGTGAAGCTGATAAATGAGGGATTTATTCTATAGATAGGTGAGTGTGCTCATATATAACCAGTTATAGGAGTAAAACGAACCCCAATTTAGTTACCTGGGTTCAGTCATATATAGAAAGAACACTGAAAGTTCTGGGAGACACTGTTGTAGACAGTGTTATCAAAGCAGATGAACACTTGATTCAGCAACAATGATGATTATATGGGTAACACGCATGAACATTTTACTACTGAGGTTGTTAGACTCCCCAAGCTAGCCAACCCCAAATAACACAATTATAGCATAACAAGTAAAATCACTTAGTTGGTTATTATAGTAGTTAAAAGGAAACATAGTTTTAGGTTTAAATAACCCAATATATTTATAAATGTGGGTGTGTATATATACACATATATATACACATAAATATTTATATAAACACATATATATACACACATATGTATAAAATATCCAATCTAAAAAATTATTTTGCTCATCATAGTTTTGGAATTGAAACCAGTATTATTAGAAAAATTGATTCCGTTAAGTTTCTAGCATTCTTATTCTCAGAAATCTGTCCCTTAATGTCAGCAAAAATAATAATACAATAAGTTTTCTCCTATGGTTAATTATTTCTTTGAGTTGAAAATATTAAAATAAAAAATTTAATATTTTGATGAGTTTGTAATGCAGTCTTTTTTCTTAAAAACAATGACACCTACTCCAATTTCACGTTCTGTTTTTAACTACTGTTTTATTTCCAAATGACCTCTAAAGTTGATGTAAATATATCGTTATTGGCCATAATCCCTAAGCAAATAATGCATTATTGCCTACTTCACATGATAATAGAAACTAAGAAAGATAATGTTCTCAACATATAATTTTATTTCACTGTTCTGAAATACATGCTACATTTATAGAAAATTGAATTGTTTAGATTTACTTTATCATTAATTGCAAGGCAGTAGTTCTATCTTTAAAAAAGAAGGCAAAGTTATTGTTTATTATTATAATAAGATCAAAATAATAAACTTATAAAATGTATTAATTCAAATAGGTATTTATTGGCGGTATTCCACAAGTATAATAATAACACACTAATTATTTCACACATATGTACTGCTGGAGTCATGCTTATTTTCTAACCAACACAGCATCTCCTTAGTATAGAGGGGTGACCAAAACAAATGTGGTCCCTGCCCTCCTGGCACAGAGTATTTCTGCAATTATAAATTGCAACTGATGAATGAAAAGATTAAAAATTGCTGTAGAAGAGAATACTGAAGGTGAGAGAGGATGAAATACATAATGAAGAGTCGACCAGCGAAACGTCTAACAAAAGGGCATTGATGCTGAGAGCTGGAGGTTAAACTGTCCTTGGTCAGACAGAAAGCAAGGGGAAGAACAGCTCAAACAGCGGCTGCAACAAGCGACAGGCCTAAGGCAATAAGAGTATGTTGTACTCAGAAGAGTGAAAGCCGGACAGAAATATTAGATCTCAACGAGTGAGGGAGAACATAACAAGACGGGAGTTTGAAAGGGCAGCAAGGCCTGATCGTTTAGGGAGCTCTGCATTTTGTTCTGTGTGATTGAGAAGCCTATGGAGAATTATCCTGAGGGAGTGAGCTGGTAAACCTTCACATTCCGTACACAGCTGCTGTCCAGCTAAAACTGGCAGTCTGTTTACTAAGAAAGGGCAGCATCTGCTCAGTTTAGTACAGCTAGTGCCGTTCATTAGGAAGGACAAAATCCAGAGAGATGCATCAATCTCATTGGGTGGCCAAGATAAGAGTTTTTGAAAAATCTTAAGAATTTTTTTTGGCACTCTTGTCATAAAAAATATTTAATTTTTATAAATCTTCCTATAGTATTACCAAATATTTGTGGAAAATTCTGTGTTTCATGGAAAAACCATTGATTTATCTATATTAGTTTAAGAAACATTGACAACTATTAAAAAAGAAAACAAAACTTTCACACCAGGCAATACCATAAAATACAAATAATCACTTCATCAGAAATATTTTTTACACTGAATTTAAAAACGTAATATTAAAAATTTGTATTTTATGATATCCCTTCCAAATTTAAAATATTTTCTGTTTTGTTAATGTCACTACCATCCACTCAATTTCCTAACCCAGAACACTCAAAAGTACCTTATAATCTCCACATTCAAGTCCTCTAAGCATTTAGGGAGAAGGAATTCTGGGAGACAATTGTTATTTTATACTCTTAATGTCTGTTAACCAGACATATGCATGAATTATTCTTCCTGATATGCTGATAGAAGCTTGCCTTGGAATATCATTTAGAACTTAAATTAGACTGCATAGATAGCAAACAAAAATGACAGTCACTTAATCTACTTAAGAGTTTCTTTTTCTTGCTGAACAAATATCTGGAGCAGGTGTTCTCTGCCGATGGCGATTTGGCAACTTTACAATGTCAGGCTGAGGTCTCTGAAAGTCACTAATCTTTTCCTTCATGGTGACAGAATGAAGCTCAAGTTTTAGCTTCTTTATCTGCATTTAGACAGGATAAAAGAGAAAGTTCAAAAGGTGAAAGAGAGCTTCTGCTAACTGAAATTTACTCCCCTTTAAGGAGCTTATTTGGAAAAAGCCTTCTTATCGTAACTACTTTAGAAGAATTCCCAGGATCATCTCTATCTTCGAAGGCAGTCTATTACATGTCATTTTTTACTTGGATGTATTGCTCTCTATGACCAATAGCCCCTATCTAGCTAGGAGTCAATATATTTAATTTTAAAATCACCAAAACAGCAAATAGTAGAGAGTAAAATTTCACTTTAATATCACAGTCTCATGAAGACATTTTGATCCTCACAGAATTCATATGTATGTGTATACACACAATATATCTATCCCTAGAGCCTTCTAGAGGTCAAATAAGAAAAAATACTAATTACAATTAATTGTCATCAAAGCCATTCTAAAAAGGTTGTATATTTGAAATATTATTTATTTAGAAGACTCTATGAAAATATACATCTTTGTTATATTTTTTGTATTTCCACTTAGCAAGGTAGTTAGGTCCTTATACTACATGTGAAGTGGCATCATATCAATTAAAGTTAGCCTATGTAGACTATGAGAAGTTAAAGATGTATACAATATCCCCTAAAGCTTCCACTAAAATAAAACAAAATATTATAACTAATTAGCCAACAAGGGGTATAAAATGGAATCATAAAATATATTCCATATTTTTCAATGCAGATAAAAATAAAAAATGGAACAAAGCACTAATAGAATAAATAGAACACGGATAGCAACATGGTGGACTTAAACCTCACAATATTGTTAAATAATTGTGGATATTGTAAGGTTTAAGTCCACCATGTTGCTATATATATTTATATATGATTTATATATATATATTAGGTTGGTACAAAAGTAATATATATAAATATATATAATATATGTGATATAAACACCCCAACTGAAAAGCAGAAATTGCCAAATTGAGCAAAAAAGCAAGACCCAACTATAGGCTGCCTAGAAAACTCATTTAAAAAGTAAGGAAAATGAGTTCAAAAGTATAAGGATAGAAGAAGATATACGTAGGTAACATTAATCACAAGAAATGTAGAGTGGGTATATTAATATTAAGCATAGTAGACTCAAAAGCAAAACATATTCCTAGGAAAAACAAAGGTCATTTCCTAATAATAAAATGTTCAGTTCAGTAAAAGAATATGACAATTCCAAATGATGAAACACCTAATAACAAATTCAAAATACATAAACAAAACTGAGAGACCTGCAAGGAGAAATAAACAAATTTGTGATTATTACTGGAGATCAACATGTCATCTGTCAATAATTGATCAAGCATGTAGACACTAAAACAGCAAAAATGGAGGAGACCATAACACTCTTTCAACCAGTTTGATCTAAATGACATGCAGAAAAGACTTCACAAAATAGCAGCATAGATGTTCAAGTACATAGGAAAATATTACCATGAAAAACCATATTCTGGGCCCTAAATTAAGAAAATTAGAATATCACAAAAAATTGAAGTTCATTAAAATTAAAACCCACTAAGTGTCTATATTGAACAACAAGAAAAGTCACAAATTAAAGACCCTAGTTTGTACATTAACTGATTAGAAAAAGAAGCACAAATGAGACTGAGAGTAAG
>NW_012099277.1:41052-42808 GCF_000951045.1 Mandrillus leucophaeus
ATTTTACACAAACTCTTTTCTAAACTTCTGTCGGGCCAGCATTACTCTAACACTATAACTAGACATAGACATTAAAAGAAAACTATATAACAATATCCCTCATGAACAATAAATGCAGATGACCTGATCACCTATTTTGCAAACCTGATGGAATCTATAAAATAGCTACTGGAGCTATTAAGTGGGTTTAGCAATGTTGAATGAAAAAAAGATCAATGTTTAAAAATCATTTGTATTTTTTCATACTAGCAATTAACAATCAGAAATTTTATCTAAAAATACCAATTATAGTACCAAAAATATAAGACACTCAGTAATAAGTATGGCAAAGGATGTGTAAGACCTTTACAGTGAAAACTACAAAACTTTGTTGAGAAAAATTATATAAACCTAAGAAAATGGACAGATAAACCTTGTTTGTGGATCAAAAGACATGATATTAAGATGTCACTTCTCCAATTGACTACAGTTCCAAATTTGTCCTAACGAATATCACAACAAACTTTCATGTAGAAATTTACAAACTCATTCTAAAACTCATATAGAAATACGAAGAACCTATAATACCTAAAACTATTTTGATAAAGAAAACAGTTGGACAACTTATATTATCTGACTTCAAACTTACCCTAAAGTTACAATAATGTAGACAACGTGGTAATTGCATGAGGATAGATAAATAAGTCAATGGAAAAGAATAGAGAGCCCAGGAAAACACCAACACACACAGTAAACTGATCTTAAACACAAGAATAGATCCAATTCTATAGAAAAAAGAGTTGTGTTTTTAGTAAATTGAATATTCATATGCAAAAATAACTTTGATTCATATCATCAAAATACAGTAAAAAGAAAAACCCACCTCACAATCATCAAAGACTCAAATCTCAATTATAAAAGCTAAAAATACAAAGCTTGAGAGAATACTTTCACTTTCAGGTGAAAATATTTGTGATCTTAGATTAGACAAATATTTTAAAAATATAATACTAAAATTGTGATCCATTAGAAAATATAAATTGGACTCGATCAAAATTGTGAATTTCTACTCTTCTGCTCATTGAAAGACACTGAAGGAAAATGAAGAGAGAAGCCATAGCTTGGGAAAAAATATTTGCAATTCATATATCTGATGAAGAATTGGATCCAAAATATATGAGTAACTCTCAAAAGCCAATAATGAGAAAACAATTTTGTAATAAGATTTGAGCAGACACTTCTCCAAAGAAGACATAATAATGGAAAATGGGCACATAAAAATATGCTTAACATCATTAGTCATGAGTTAAATGGATTTATATCCACAATGAGATACCATTACATTATATATAAAATTTAAAAAGATTGACCATACTACAGATGGCAAGGCCACGGAGCAACCAGAATTGCTGTATTCTACTACTGGAAGTGTAAAATGGTACATTCAAACATTAAGAAATAATTTGGCAGTTTCTTAAAGAGTAAACATATACTTCCATATGACACAGCCATTCCATTCTTATATATTTGCCAAGAGTAATGAATGCAAATGTTTTTAAAAGGTTTTCTACATGAATGTTCAAAGCAGCTGTATTCAAAATAGTGAAAAACCTGGGAAAAAACCACAAATATCTATCAACGGGTTACTGGATAATCAAATTATGATAAGCCTGTACAATGAAATACTACTTTTTCAATAAAAGGGAAAGAACTATATTTGTAGGATGGCTTCACTGTAAGAAAAAAAGAAGAAACTATTGATAAGCCAAAAACATAG
>NW_012099277.1:42858-59187 GCF_000951045.1 Mandrillus leucophaeus
AGAATACTTTCACTTTCAGGTGAAAATATTTGTGATCTTAGATTAGACAAATATTTTAAAAATATAATACTAAAATTGTGATCCATTAGAAAATATAAATTGGACTCGATCAAAATTGTGAAATTCTACTCTTCTGCTCATTGAAAGACACTGAAGGAAAATGAAGAGAGAAGCCATAGCTTGGGAAAAAATATTTGCAATTCATATATCTGATGAAGAATTGGATCCAAAATATATGAGTAACTCTCAAAAGCCAATAATGAGAAAACAATTTTGTAATAAGATTTGAGCAGACACTTCTCCAAAGAAGACATAATAATGGAAAATGGGCACATAAAAATATGCTTAACATCATTAGTCATGAGTTAAATGGATTTATATCCACAATGAGATACCATTACATTATATATAAAATTTAAAAAGATTGACCATACTACAGATGGCAAGGCCACGGAGCAACCAGAATTGCTGTATTCTACTACTGGAAGTGTAAAATGGTACATTCAAACATTAAGAAATAATTTGGCAGTTTCTTAAAGAGTAAACATATACTTCCATATGACACAGCCATTCCATTCTTATATATTTGCCAAGAGTAATGAATGCAAATGTTTTTAAAAGGTTTTCTACATGAATGTTCAAAGCAGCTGTATTCAAAATAGTGAAAAACCTGGGAAAAAACACAAGTATCTATCAACGGGTTACTGGATAATCAAATTATGATAAGCCTGTACAATGAAATACTACTTTTTCAATAAAAGGGAAAGAACTATATTTGTAGGATGGCTTCACTGTAAGAAAAAAAGAAGAAACTATTGATAAGCCAAAAACATAGGTGAATCTCAAACATATATGAGGAATGAAATTTTCTAGACATAAAGTCCATAGTGTACAATTATATTTATATAAAGTTCTTGAAAATATAATCTAAACTGTATAACAGAGCAGATAAGTTGCTGTCTACAAATGTGGAGGAGTGGCAGGCAGAAGGATTAGAAAAGGACAGAGAAGCTTCTGGAGGTGATGTTATCTTGATTACTGTTAGATTTTAGTGGGTGTATTCATATGTCAAAACATGCCATTAATTACACTTTAAATACGTTCAATCAATTATACCTCAATAACGCTATTAAAAAAGAGAGAAGGAAAGTCCCAAAGTTAAGCAAGCCACGTAGCCATCATGTCAGAGTAAAGCAAGAGCAAAGACCCCTAGGAAAGAGTTTTTCTAGCATGTTGGAAGGATGTAGGTGAGACCATTGTGTCAGAATAGGATGCATGCAATAAATATCCCTATTCTATGGACAAAAAGAATTGCTCAGAGAAAACAGGTACTTGACCAACATCACAGGTAGTGACTAGTAAAGCTAGGTTGATCTCAGGACGCTTACATGCTCAACCAGGATATTCTACAACCTGTTATTGATGTCTCATCATTGCAGTTTTCTGCTCTGTCCTCTTCTCCATATCTTATACTTGTTCCTCCCTCTGCTTGGATCTCTTACAAATCTTTACTGCTTCATGACACAGGTCAGGCATCTCTTTTCTTTACAATGTTCATTGTGCTAACCCAAGTTAGTTGTGCAGCCCAACGGTGTTCCACTACTGTGCACAGGATATCAAATGTTGCACATTTTACATGCTTTGAAACTGGATTTCCACTTGTTTGCTTCCTTTCTTGACAACTACTACTTTATTATAGTTTAATTATTGGTGTATGGTTAAATCAGGAAGAAACAGAAGGTGTTAAGCAAAATGGTTTATTTTCTTCCTTACTAATGTTTCTAGAGATTCTTAATTGTCTAATCCTAATACTAAATATTTGAGCCAGGGTGCTGGCTGTATTCTATGAAAGCAATCTGGGAAAAGCAAATAGAAGAAAGAAGAAAAAATGATAAACCCCCCAAACACAGATAAGGCACAGTTCTTGGGAGTCCTTGAGCAAGAATAGTGTATTTTGGCCCCATGTTTTATAGGAATACGGCATTCTTTTATATATACATGTACATGTCTAGTAGTTAAGGTTATTTCAAATCTGTTTGGCTTGCACATAACAAGAAAACAACTGAAAATAACATAAAAGATAATCACATCTAAGGGTTTTAGGATATGTCATTGGATCTGAAGAAGAGTTATGTAGGAAAGTCTCAGAAAGTGTGAGAAATAGGTCAGCTTCCAGATATTAGCAACAATAGTAGTCTAGACATTCATATAGAGCTCCGTCATTAACTTGACTCTGCTTCCAACTTCTTGTCTTTTAGTTTAAATACTAAATTCTTTCAAGAAGCAATCTGATGAGTCTACCTTTGTTTAGATAGTTGCTCTTGTATCAATTAACTGTATTCAGCACATTGGGTTGTAAGTATTACCACCTCTGTCCTTGGCTCATTGGTGGTGTAATCCTGTAAACGAGTATAGGGGAATCAATTACCAAGGAACTGGCATAAAACCAACTGTAGTATACGTTTCTGGAGATTATAGTGTGTTTCACTATTATTTTAGATTTCACATATACCCTGTAAATCCCCCACATGCATAGTCCTCCATCCCCATTGTCCACGTCCCCCACCAGAGTGCTACATTTGTTATAATTGATGACCTACATTGACACACCATTATCACCTAGTCTATAGTTTACATTAAGATTCACTCTTGGTGTTGTAAATTCTATGGGTCTGGGCTGGGCGCGGTGGCTCATGCCTGTAATCCCAGCATTTTGGGAGGCCGAGGCGGTTGGATCACGAGGTCAGGAGATCGAGACCATCCTAGCTAACAAGGTGAAACCTCGTCTCTACTAAAAATACAAAAAAAAAAAAAAAAAAAAAAAAAAAAAAAATTAGCCGGGCGTGGTGGCGGGCGCCTGTAGTCCCAGCTACTCAGGAGGCTGAGGCAGGAGAATGGTGTGAACCCGGGAGGCAGAGCTTGCAGTGAGCCAAGATGGCGCCACTGCACTGCAGCCTGGGTGACAGAGCGAGACTCCGTCTCAAAAACAAAAAACAAACAAACTAACAAAATTCTATGGGTTTGAACAAATTTTTCATAACATGTATCCACTATTATAGTGACCTACAGACTAGTTTCACTACCCTAAAAATTCCCTATGCTCTGCCTGTTCATTCCTCCCTTTGCTCAACCCCAGACAACCACATCTCTTTTTACTGTCTCCATAGTGTGGTCTTTTCCTGGATTTTAAATAGTTGGAATCACTTAGTAGGTAGCCTTTTCAGATTAGCTTCTTTCACTTAATATTCATTTAAGTTTCCTACATGTCTTTTTGTGGCTTGATAGCTCAATTCTTTGTAAGGCTGAATAATAGTCCATGCTGTCTATATGTACAACAGCATATCCATCTACCTACTGAAGAACATCATGGTTGCTTCCAAGTTTGGGCAATTGTGAATAAAGTTGCTATAAACTTCCATATGCAGGTTTTTGTATGGAAATAAGTTTTCAGCTCCTTTGGGTAAACATAGAGGAGCATGATTTCTGTGGCGTATGGTAAAAATATGTTTAGTTTTGTAAGAAACTACTAAACTGTTCTCCAAAATAGCTGTACCATTTTGCATTCTCACCAGCACATGCTGCTCCACATCTTTGCCAGCATTTGATATTGTCAGTGTTTCATTATTTAAAAATGCAGATTCATACTTAGAAAATAAGATATTAAAGCTTTGATTGTTTTGAGATATGATTCCTTATCTTTCCATTTGATCTCACCCTTAAAAGGAAAAAATGTGTTATGAAATAAGAGAAGAATTACGAAAATCTTAGTCTGTATTGAAACATCCTCCAATAAATTGTCACCTTGGATATATGTAGATTTATATCTTCATGCCCAGCTGAATAATTATACAAACCTTAACCATTGGCAGCTATTTCTGATGCACAATTACACCCATGTGGCTCTGATGAAACTGAAATAGGAGGTGATTGTGTTCGTAAGTATCATATTTTGCTTTTTAATAATGCTTTTAGAAACTAGACTATTTCAACAGATAATTATATTCTGCAGCTTTGGATGTTGAATTATACTGATATTTGACATAACCAAAGTCTGGTAGTTATCAAAAATAAAAATAACTTTATTGTGCCTTTAAGAAGTAGTCCTCGAGTTGGCAGAGGTACAGTTAGACAAATGTGTGTGTATTAGTAGAATCTTTCATAAGAAAATTTGGCAGTTCATATCAACATTCTTAAAACTCCATATGTGTTTGTACCTAAAAATTCTACTTTCAAAAATATGTCTTAGAGAACTATTTAGGGAAGTGTGCGAGCACAATATTTGTAACAGAATTTGTCTAATAATGTTTTTAAAAACCTGCAAACATCCAGTAACTGCTGATTGGCTGATTGATTCAATATTTCTGATACATAAACACTGATAAAATATTTTGCAAACACCATTAAAATATAGAAGTACATTATACAATACAACAGTACCTTTTTTTTTTTTAAGGGAACGATTGTATTTGTGTCAAATAAATCTTGAAAGATAAACATCAATGATGTTAATAGTGATCAAAATTTTTCTCTTCCTTTCAATATATAACTTTTATTTTCTATTTTTTAAATGTCTTAAAGGTTTTTCAAGTATTAAGAAATCCTCTTACTATAATATGCCTTAAAATAAATTAAGTACATTATCTAAGTGATAAAATGTATGTCATCTACCTACATTATGGGCAGAAATTGAAATTATTTATTGAAATATTAACCTTTTATGGGATTATTAGCCTTATCATATTTTCTGTTAGCTAAATATGATATTTGAAATGCATGAGAGACTGTTGAGATATAATTAATTTAATTAACAGAGGTGTTTTATATGGTGGAACAAGCCATAAATACATAAAATAAATCAGGATAGATCATATGATGTTCAAATATCAGGCCTAGAAATTATTATGCTTGGTATTTTATAAAGAGTTTTATAATAATACTCAAAATTTATCACTCTGAATTGATTTTTTATGCTCTATTTCATGCCCTATTCCAAATGGTTTTTCTAGCCCCTTTTTTCTGTATATTTTGACAACCTATTATCGTATGTGGAGGTCAGTTTAATTAAGCCCTGTGATTTGAGTTCATAAAGTAATAAAACAGTATTCGTAATAGCAGCATTAAATATAAAATGTAATTATTTGACTACTCTGCATAATAGATGTAAATTCTCTTTACAATATATATGTATTATAGCAAAATCACATTTTCCTCTTGAATAAATAATAAATTTCACCTACTTATGCTCTTTAGAACATTTATGCAATTAATTAAAAAAACTCTGCTATATAAATTGTACACAGTTTGAGGAAGCAACACTAAATAAAAGTATTAAGTCGAAAGTCAATAGATAAAGCTTCATGATAAAATGGAAAATGTATTAATATATTTAATACATACTAATATTAGAATTGACAAAGGAATACTAATTTTTATTTTCTAAGCAGAAATAATTTATTTGTTGTTTCTAAACCTTTTCCTTTAAATATAACAAATTTTCTTTGATCTATACTGTTGAAAGCAATGATCAATCTGCCCAGATAGTTCTCTATTTAAAGTGTTGATTCAAACATTTTAATTGTCATGAATTATTTTTTTCAGTCATTTGTCTTCTCTTATTCTTAATAATCATTTCCATACATAGCTTTTCCCTGTTTTAAAATAAATGTCCTTTTCCTAGTATATTTAAGGATAACTTTTTACTTAGCTATAAGATATTTAAAGATCAAATATATTTTCAAAAATATTGTGTTATTTCCTTCAAGTTTGAATATATTGCTTTGGTCTAATGTTTAAAATGTTTAGTAAAATATTCATTTACTAGATAAATTTGAAAATAATTCATTTGTCATTGGGACTATAACAAAATAACACTGTAAAATATCTAAAAGTACATTTTCTCCACAGAAAAGATTTTAAAGTCTTTCCAGAATTTTCCAAAATCTACATGGCAAGGCTGAAAGATTATTTTGTGATTGTCCTAAAATTAGCATATTTATAAAATAGAAAAATTATACATTTTAGAACATTTTAAAATCTTTTACAAATTTACCACTCAAATATTTTTCTCCTTTCTAAAACAGAACAAAACTAAACAAAAAACATATCCAGAAAACTTTCAGATCCGCAGATTTGATTTTGCAAATGCCCAGAGTTGAAAACTATATAGAATCTTCCTGTGAGTTCCTAGAGGAAACTTCAAATTTCTTTAACCTCAGAAAAATGAAAGGATTAAGATATTTCACTAAGATAGTATAATCACCTCTGCAATGAACAACTCTTTCAGCCCAGAGTAATGATGAGTTGAGTTATAAGAGAAAACTATAAAAGAGAAAGTCATTTTATTGTACATTCTTGTGACTATTTCTCATTATAACAAGGAATTATAATTTACTGAACCTTAATTTTGTTTGTTCTATCTTTTAGAAAAGATAATTGCTTCAAATAACACAAATTTCTTTTCAAGAGCTCGACTTTTCAAAGGCAGATATTCAGCCTGCATTAATATAAGCTTGAGCTCCTAAGTTGCTTGGCTATCAATATTTGTGTGATTATGGGTCAGAATATGAATGTATTACTTTGTTGATTGTTAGAAATAATCATTTTTCTAAATTTAGTTTGCTTTTTCTTAAGATGAAGCCCAGAGTTACAGTCTTTGAGTGCTTTTTCCATAAGCCAGTCTCCATTGTCTAAGATTCCCAGTTACAAGTTATGCATTTTCTCCCCAGGTCAGCTGACTGTCTCATTGCCACCTCCACCTGCAGGAAGGCCAGAGGTTCTGGTGGAGTTGATTGAGTCCAGGCTTTTCTGTAGGTGTTCTTTTGATGTTCCCTCTACAAACAACTCCGTGGGATTTCACATAGCTTGGTCTAGGCTTTCTTCTCAAGAAGTCAAAGAGGAGCTGAAACAAGAGACCACAGTTCAGGCATGCTCTCTTTTAGAACTTGATGGCATAAATCTCAGACTTGGAGACAGGGTATGTTAAAAAACAGTTGGATTTTATTTTCATAAATATGCTGATTTTCAAACACAATTTTTAAACATCATATCCTAAAAATAGATTTTGTCCCCAGAGTATAAAGCACTAACATTTTTTTTGTTTGTTTTTTTCCTTGCAGTTGTGCTAATTCTAGTGTCAACTGGATGAGTCAGTGATCTTAGTGACTGTATATGAATATATCATTTTAGTAATTTGCTGATTATTGATTAATCCTTATACATATATGTCTCTCTCAGGTTTTAAAATTATATACATTTATTCTAGAAAAAAAGTTTTAATTTTTTAAATGATAATATCACTTTTTAAGTACTTTTCTTTTTTATTGAGATGGAGTCTCGCTCTGTTACCAGACTGGAGTGCAGTGGCGTGATCTTGATTCACTGCAACCTCTGCCTCCCAGGTTCAAGCGATTCTCCTGCCTCAGCCTCCTGAGTTGCTGGGACTACAGGCGTGTGCCACAATGCCCGGCTAATTTTTGTATTTTTAGTAGAGATGAGGTTTCATTATGTTGGTCAGATGGTCTTGATCTCTTGACCTCATGATCTGCACTCCTCGGTCTCCCAAAGTGCTGGGATTACAGGCATGAGCCACTGTGCCCGCCCTTAAGTACTTTTTAAAACATCCTAAATAAAAAGCCTGCTATACTTTTTATTGAGGTTTGAATAAGTAATATTTTGTAATGATGGGATTTTTCTCAAATATCAAGTAAGCTTTTAAATTATTTAATTCTCTTATTACCTCTATATACTATCTACGAAGAATTAAAATTAGAATTTTAAAAATGATAATTTACACATGTTTTCTCCAAAATTGAATTGCTAAGTGATTATTTTTTCATTATATCCCTAGATATTCTGTAGCGCTTCTGTCTTTTTCTTGGATAATCCACATGTACAAAGTATAGCCATAGAAAGCCAAGAATTTTTTGCAGGCATTAAGGTACGTAGCAGTGGGGATGCATCAGAAAGATTATTCCTCTGGAACTATGTTTCCCAAACTGTAATCTGTCCGTGCTGGTTTCTGTACCTCATCACAGACTGAATCAGAATATTGAGACCCATGAGTCCCTGTATTTGAAGAAAAGCCCGAATTATTCTAATGGACAACAAAGTTTGAGGGGTCCTGTTAACTAAAGTTGAGATGTACTTTCAATTTTTAAAGAAATATCTCAAATTAGAGTAAAGCAAAAAGTCTGGTCTTCTAATTCATTCCATCACGTAACTAAAGTTAGCCTAGTGATATTTAGTTATCATGCATTTTGGAAGACAGATCCCAGGCCAAGTAGCAGAGTCTCTGACTGGAGTAGAACTGACCCAGAGCTATGAGTTTTATGGACTGCAAAGATTGAGCTAACTAAACAGAGAAGGAGATTTGGTTGTTGCTGGTAGCACCAGACCCAAGAACTGAAGAGCTATTCTAACAGATGAGCAGAGGTGACAGGGAATTAATAAGCAGTGGAAGATGTGGGGGCAATATCAAAAGGCAGGCAAGCACTGTGAACCTGGAAGGTCTCACACACAGGACTCGAGTTTGACCTAGATTCATTTCTAGTTCAACGACAAGATGAGATAAATGATAAAATTGTGACAATTGGACTTAGAACGAGGATAAACCCTGTTTATGAATAAAGTCCATGTACACACAGTAGGAACCAGGAAAAGAAGTGAGGAGAGTGGACCACATTGTCAGAATTGCATAACTACAGTGTGAGGGGAAGCAGAGGTCAAGCCTTGGGAATACAGGAACATTTTAGTTTACATTGGTTAGCATTCAGCAGACAGTGTCAGGGGCCAAAGGTCAGCACCCCCACCCTTGTACTGTTTCTGATTAGGCTAACAGGGAGAATATTCAGTACTAAGAAACATCTGTTTTGAGAGCTAGCCAAGACTCGAGACGGCACGAAAATATTCCTGCCTCAAAAAAGGATTGGCCTGTGAATGAGAATAGGGCCAATCCTGGGTTGCAACAGTTCTCAGGAAGTCCAACTCTGGAAATCAGATGCTGAGAAATAGGCTAAGTGTTGAGATATTTCAAGTGACAACAATAATTTGATTGATGTATTAAAAGTACTTAAGTTTCTAATTGAGATAGTGAGTATTAATCCTTAAGGAAAAACAGAGTCTTCTGTTGGTGTGTCAGTAAACATTAGCAATAAAATGGGAGAAAACAGAAATATTTCTTTCATCTTCACTTTCCAGTGTTCACCATAGAACCAGAATCATTGAAGCAGGCTTGGATACGATTTGCCAAATGTGTTGGGGAACCAAAGTGAGTCAAACTCAGAGTAGTGCAGCAGCTCCATGTACTCCTGTGCGTGCTGCTTGTATTTTCGTAGGTTTGATTTTAATGGTCTTGCTTAGTTAAAACATTGTAGGGCTTAAGTTATTACCAGCTCATTTAGCAAAATATGTGCTGTTGAGAAAAATGCCCTTTCAAAATTGTGCCTTAGAAATAAATTATATTTTAACATAATTTTTCTACATATTTTCTCATACCAGCTACAGCCTGAATTGAGCACTATATCAGAGGATGGGAAAGAATACTACCTGAGGATAGAAAGCACAATTCCTATTATTTGTTCTGAATTTAGTGAGCTTGATCAAGAATGCAAAATCTCATTAAAACTGCAAACTATTGATCAAGGTAATATAGTAACTTTATTTAATCTTATTATTAGATTGCAAACAAAAATGCTTTCTTTCCTGTAGGAAAAGTCACTGGAGTGTACTCATATAATAAATCATGTTGCATGTTGACCTCAAATTGTAGCCCAATCATATTACTAATACTGGGCCAAATTGATGATTGCCAAAGCAATTCGCATTTCTTCTTCTTGGCTGAAAGCATACATTTAAAAAAAAAAAAAAAAAGAATCGCGAATAATCTCCTCTTCATTGTCATCTTTCTCCTCTCACTCCTCTTTTTTCTCCTATTTTTTTCTCAGTCTCCTGTTTATTCTTCTCTTTGCTTGGTTTACAGAAATCCAGGGGAAACTGCTCTTTAAGATTTTTCAAATAATCCCCAATGAGGGACATTTGATAAGTTACATTAAAAGTTCAAGCTTATGAAATATAGATCTCATAATGCATCCTTCAAGCTTCTCTCCCTAATGTACATTTATGTTTGGGATCTCGTGTCTTAAAATTCTTCTATTTCAATTACTAATTGTATGGATGCTGTGATACATGGCCACATATGTGTCGACGGGTAGAGTAAGGAAATCCTCCCACATAACAAGATAGAATATGTGAGGACAAACCATGCATAGCCGTGATTGGCTTGACTATGTTCTTTTTCCCACTGAGCCTCTGATGTAGAGATCAAAGCAAGTTGCAGATACATAAATTAAAATGTAACCTTTAAGAGACATTACAATTTCATCGGCATACCACATACATTTTCACCATAGAACATACATTGTCTTTAGTAAATATACCAAACACAAGGTATCTATAGACCTTCATGTCTATATTATAAATAATTAAATCAGAGAAACAAGAGGATTTAAAAAAGCCAGGAGAGAGAGAGAGAGTTATTTGGAATGATGCACTCAAGAAAAGAGATGGCTAAAGAGATAGAGGAATTAAGAGAGGTCATCTCAGGATTGTTGACAGTAAACAGGCTCAGATAATACCCACCTACTCACTCAGGTTTCAGAAGCACCACGAGCAACACTATATTTTTAATTACAGCCCAGACATATTAAATTATACCCTCTCTCGGACTATTTGACACAATTCTACTTCAAGTTAGCTCTGAAAAGCATATTATGCAAATATTACTACAGTTTATGGAGAGAACAGAAAGAGGATGATGTTAATTGATGTTTTCCAAAATCATGTCAGTCAAAGATTTCCTTCAGTTACAGGTGTACTTTAAAATATATTTTCATGCTTTCAATTCTTTCAACAAAGCATGCATTGCTAAAATAATATAATAATAGCCTAAAAATATTTATACATTTTAGAAGTTTGTGTGCCTGTTCTTTTTCTCTGAGAATTAAAAATGGCTTTTGTTTTCTGAAGAAAAAATTCTGGATTTCATTCTGGATACTCCTCATTTTGTCCTCTTTAAGTACAGTAGCATTAAATCTTTACTTTCACAGGGAACCAGTTGGTGTCTGAGTGTATTTCTAAACAGACTATGCTGCTATTCACAGGCTTAAAGAGAACAACCCCTCATGTGTTGACTTGGGGAATTGATGTTATGGGCTGTATCTAAGCTAGAAATATTCTGTATTCACCTTAGAGAGTTGGTTAAGAGTTTGAATGTTTCTGGTTTTTTTTAGTGCATGGGGAAAGTATATATTTCTAAAAAAATAGTTCAGTGTGCTTATATCTGATTAACATATTTCATACCTTAAAAATCTGTATGGAAGAAAAGAAGATAGAACATTTTTTAACAACTTTTTTCCTTTTTGATTCTTAGGAGGACTTTGGAATCATTAATTGGATATGATAGTATAATTCCTCTTTGGCCAATTTTGGAGGCAAATCTGTTCTTTTTGTTTAGTTATACAAATTCCTGCAGTTCTTTTCTCTTTTTTTGCTACAATTCCCTTTCCAAATTATCTTTTATTCTTTATTATCGAAGTGAGGGAGCATCTCAAGCTTGTGAATATATTGGGACATTCGGGAGGTGAAAGAAGACAGCTTGTTATCATTATGAGATCATCTTCATTTGTTTTGATTTTTTTATTTTTTGAGATGATAAGCCCTTTATCAGTAATTAAAAGCCATTGCTACTATTCAACAATGGATGGAACATAAACACATAATGCTAAGAAATATTGCAGAAGTATCTGGGCCCAAGGTGCAAATCTTAGAAAAAATCATATTAGTATATATAATATTGTAATATATGTAATATGTAAAAGAATAAATGTTATTTATTCTTTTTGAATTTCCTTCAGTTGCATACAGGTTTATAACCTAATTGAAAATCGTAATATGTATTTATGTGTACATATGTATACATTATAGTTGATTAATTCTTTGTGAAAATCAGGTAAGTTCAATAGCTTTGACTTAATTTAGACAAAATTTGGAATATGCTTTAAGAAAGAGAAAATAATTTGAGAATAATCTTTCAATTCAGTGCTTCATGTTAATTAATTTATTACATGCTTTGGTTAGTATATTCTCTTGGAAATTTTTAAACCTATTTTTTCATTATATAGGTAGAGAGCACCTAGGCTTAAATTTGGCACTGTCTTCCTGTCATGTGGACCTTCACCAGACATCTTCCTGTGCTAATGGAACCTGTAGCCACACTTTTGTGTACTACACTGCTGTCACAGATTTTTCTCGAGATGGAGATAGAGTTACAAACATTGTAGTGCAACCAATAGTTAATGAGGATTTTCTGTGGAACAACTACATTCCAGACAGCATCCAGGTTTACAAATTACAAAACTATTATTGCAATTGAAGCTTTAAGAAGAAATGTGCATTTTATCATTATGTCTTATAAACTTTTTATGTAAAACATTTTTTGGTAAATTAGTTTTTAAATGATTCAATTTTAATAATTTTGATAAAAACAATACTTAAAAATTTGTTGAGATTGCTAAGCAATTTTTTATGTATCACTAAGTATAATTAATGATGATATTTACCAAAAATATCTTTGCTTTTAAGATCAAAGTAAAGGATGTCCCAACTGCTTACTGCTATTCATTTACTGACCCACATATAATTACATTTGATGGCAGGTAATTTCCTGAAAGTTTCTTCTTTTAGTAGTTTTGTTTGCTTTGATTTTGTTGTTTTATTTTAAACAGCATATTTTTTTATAATTTTTTAGTTCTAGTCACTGAAATTAGACAGAAAGGCATTACTGACTTGTTTCAAGATACTAGTTTATGTAGATTTTTTTGCCTTAAAATCTAATTCTTAGTAAAAAACATCCATTATTTGCAAGGCTGAACTTGTAAAAGTAAATATTATTACAAATGCAGAGAATCTTTTTTGCTAGACGCTTTTTAAATTTTTAATAATGATTAAATTATTTGCTCTAAAGATGTTTAGAACATTTCCATATGATACTAAAACAATGTTTAAGTTTAGGCAAAATAATTAAACATATTAGAATTATTTTTAAAACTAATTACTCCTAAGCCTTGACAAGAATATTCACGAAAAAACTATTATAACTATTATAGATACCTGGATATTTGCCTCTGGAATTTAAAGTAAAATGGGAAAAAGACCAAAAAGTAATCTAAACTATTTTGTTATTAATATCTGCATAGAAAGATTTAAACTCAGTTATATTCTTCTGGGAGATTCATAATTCTGAGATGTCTGTAAGGAAAATGATAAGAATGTCTTAGTGTTGCATCAACATTTTTTTCATGATGCAAGATGGTTTGTGGTTTGCCTAAAAAAGTGTAATATGATCATTGTCAGTAAAATTATTCAATATGTAGAAACTGTTCTATAAAAAAATTGTTCTCCAATGGTGTCAACAGGTGTTAAGAACCTGAAGGAACTGATCTCACAGGCAAGAATCTTTTATGGCTATAAGTAAAGGCTTAGACATTTTAGTGGAAAAACCTCAAGAAAGCGTAGTAGTGATGAATTTATTCTGACAATTCAACAAGATTAATTATGCAACAAGTAGGTGAAAAGCCAAGTTCTAAGGACTGGGAGTATTGAACAAAACGAACATTCTCTATCCTCATGGAGCTGGCCTTTGCAAAGGTGAAGAGAGATAGAAACACATTTAATAAGTAAAATACAAAGTGTGTCTGAGGAAGATACTTGCTGTGAAGAAAACTAAATTGGGTGGAAAGGGAAGGCTGAAAAGAGGGGTTGCAATTTATATTACAATAGAGTGGTTATGAAAAGCCATTTGGTGAGGGTGACATTTAACAAGTACTCAAAGATAAGGGAGATAGTCACGTGGGTACACATATGGCGAGAAGACCATTGAGCCGGCCTGCCCTGCTCAAGGAGAGCAGCTTGACTGGAGTGGTGAAAGGGAAGAAAGGAGTAGTGGGAGAGATTGAGGCGTTTACAGCTACTTTGTTTCCTTCAGTGCACACAACAAAATGCTCATGATACATAAAGCTATTGCAAATCAATAACATACTACTGTGATATTTTACACGATTTTTTAATGCAATTGCCTTTTGTTAATGATAGGGTATATGATAATTTCAAGACTGGAACATTTGTGCTTTATAAGAGTATGTCACGTGATTTTGAAGTCCATGTACGTCAGTGGGACTGCGGAAGTCTTCACTATCCAGTGTCATGTAATTGTGGGTTTGTTGCCCATGAAGGAGGTGATATAGTCACTTTTGATATGTGCAGTGGTCAGCTACGTGAATCACAACCATATTTATTTGTAAAAAGCCAAGATGTAACCAGGAATATCAAGATAAGTGAATCTTACTTAGGAAGAAAAGTCACAGTATGTATGATTCTTTAACATTAAAAGTATTTTTCCTTTCTCTCCTTTCAGATAAACATCTCTATTAAATTAGGAGCTATCATTTTTCAACATTAGTTTGTTTAACAAAATAGCATTTATATTAACCATCATCTTAGAGGGAATACTTTTCTTTTCACTTACCACACACAAATACACACAACATAGTTAAAATCATGTAAAATTTAAACTGCCATATTTAAGATTTTAGTATGACAACTTGGTGGATTACTTAATAAAATTATTTTTGACAATGTGTAATAAGTAGTATATTAGACAGAGATGACAGACATAATTAAGAATGAATATTTAGGAATAATTAACCAGTTTTTGAAATGAATATTGTGTAGTACTACCTAAGGAATGGGCTGGTAGATAAGTGTAATAGAATATGAAGTCAGGAAACAAACCTAAGCTTATATATTCACTAATATTTTTAATTCTTTTTCCTTTACTCCTGGCAAGCTAATATTTTTTTAAAGATTATACTTCATATCTGTGAGAAAACTATTTGTATTTTCAGGTCATAGCCACTTTCCACTCATCTTTCAAACAAGTAATTCCAAGTCAGTGAAATTTAAATTTAAATAAAAGCATTAAAAATTTAAGTTTATGTTTGTATAATATTTACTGAAGTGAAAAATCATTTTTGAAAATACATTATGTATTCGAATTCCATCACTGAAAACCAAAATGCAAATCAAAAATTGGGAAAATATTTGCTACATATAAAACATAGGTCAGATAGAAAAAACTCATGCATCACTAATGTATAATCAGCATTCTGATTAAAATGAGCAAATAATATAAAAAACCTTTTCACAAAAGAAATAAAACTGATATGTTCAAAAGTACAAAAACCAATAAAAATACGAAAAATTTAACCTTATTAGAAGTCAAATAGATGAATAAATAAATAAAGATTGAACATCTCTCATACAATATCAAGAAGAGTAGAGATAGTACATTTAGTAACAGTCTTTCCAGGGAACATATATATCATATATAACCTGCACCTATGTGTGCTATTTTGCCAAGAAATTTTACTCCAGGAAATTTATTGTAAAATAATAGTTAAGGATGTGCATACCCCCAGTGATGTTTATTGTATCTTTCCTTATAAGAGGAAAAAGTTATGGTTAAGTAGTGATCAATAAACAGGTTTAACTAAAACTCTAAATACAGTGATGTCATATAGTAGAACACTTTGTAGTCATGAAAATGATGGAGTAGGTGAGTAGGTTTATTGACAGGCAAAGATATGCCCAAAATATGAAAGAGGCTTTTGAAGAATTTGCATCAAAATCTTAATTTTAGCTACCTTAAGTTGGTTTGGAATGTAAAATTTGTCTGTTTTTTAAATAATTTAATGTAACTAGCGCAGACCATTTTTGTAAAAAGAGAAAAAAGAGCTATTTTTAAATTTTAAGAAAATTGAAAGGGGAAAAACAACCAGAAGAGCAAACACAGTGGTGTATCTTCAGTGATTTTAGAAGAGATAGCTTCTCCACGTATACAGTACATCAAAGTGGCCGGTCTGGAAGAGGTGATATTCCTGTGATGGGAGAGGTGGTTCACAGTTAGATTTCACAGGCTACTAGGGTCATTCAGCAAACTCTCCTTGCTCAGATTGCCAACTCCTCAAGCTACCTTCTAGTTATAATTTAGCTTCTGATTCTGTTTGTCTACTGGCAGCTAGAGAATGATAATTAGCTGTAGGCACATGTACTCCTCTAAAATTATATTCATCTGTGTAAATTAATTACTTGTCAATCTAATTCTGTATTAAATAATTATTATCAGAAACATTACTTGGTAAACATCTTCCTCAATATCTGTAATGTATTAATTATATAAATTATCTCATTTTAGTTTAAATTATTTAAAGAAAGAAG
>NW_012099277.1:60152-62611 GCF_000951045.1 Mandrillus leucophaeus
AAGACCTCAGTCATGTCAGCTTACCTTCTTTGATACCAGAACTAGATGTCACTTCTGAATATATTAATTCAGGCACTCTTGTCAGAGAGATAAACAAGCATACATCTCAAGAAGAATATAATCTAAATTTCTTTCCACAAGAAAACAACCACATAAACCTGACTAAACTAGGCTTAAATGTACAAAAACATCCTGGAAATGAGAAAGAAGATGCACTAAAATATTTGGACACTAAGAAATATACACAAGGCCAGGAAAGCCCCAGCCAAGAAATGAGGTACAATCGACAAAACAGACGGAAACGGCAAAACTTTTATGAGTTCCTTCCTTTGTTTGCTTTCCCGAGTCTCAGCCAAACGGATCTGGAGGAACTTACTTATTTTTTCCCAGAGGACCACACTGAGGATGTACAGCAAGAGTTTGTCCCCTCTTGGCCCACACCCTCTGGCCTCACCGAGTACAGCACCTTGACCCTCTGTCAGCAGACTCTAGCCAACTCCAGCATAGGAAGGCTCTGTCTTGCTTTTCTCGGCAAGAGAATAGACAGTGTTATAGATATGTGTGTGAAGGATGTTCTGTTAAAAGATGATCTTAGCTGGGCAGAAGCAGGTGTGGCCCTTTTAGAAAATGAATGTGAAAAGAGGATTGTGGAGGAGGGGAAATATAACACAGAAGAGTATGGAACGTCAATTGAAGACATTCTCTTAGTGTTAAAATGTCCCAATTTATGCAGCGGCAATGGGCAGTGTATGGAATGGGGGTGTGCATGTTCCCCAAGCTTTACTTCCTATGATTGCAGTGATTCCTATGGTAAGTAAATACTCTCAAAGTTTGATACTGCATATGATATTTCATTATAAAAATGTATTTGATCTTTATTTCACCCTCAGTATCCTAACAGTGTTTATTCAGATTTTATAGAGAAAACCTCCAAATCATATTAATTAATACACTACTAATTTTCTAACAGCATCTCATCTTATTTGGAGTAAAAGCCAAAGTAACTTATAACAGCCTAGAAGGCACAGTGTGATCTGGCACTCAGTGTCTCTCTAAACTCATTCCCTACTACTGTCACCCTGTCGTTCCACTCCAGCCCCTTTGGTCTCTAAGCTGTCCCTTGAAAATGCCAAGTTCATTTAACCTCAGGGCCTTTACACACAAGTGGGCCCTCTACCTTATAGAGAATCATTATTTTCCCAGAACTCAAATTTAGTATTTTTAAAACACTGTGTTTATATTGTTTTGCTAATTATACTAATTTACTTAAAACTATTTTTTCTCTAACGCATCTATCTATACAGTACAAACTATTTTGTCTTAATATTTTAGACAAAGAAACTAAAAAAACTAATATTTTAGACAAAGCTTTGTTTCCTTTAATAAGTAAACCAGTAACTCCTGATTTCCCTCCCATTATTACCATCTTGCTCTTTTCCACCTACAGCCTTTTCCTTCTTAATAAATGCAAACGTCATTCCTGTTTGCTCACATTAAAAACTTGCAGGCATTTTTGCCTGTCCTTTTCCTTCATGCCTCAAGTTTAATTCATTAGCAGCAAATCCAGCTCCAGCTTCAAAGCATTTCATTTCTTTCCCTGCTACAACCATAGTCCAAGCCACCATTATTTCCCCCTCGGATTATCATGGATTCTCCCAAAACTAATTTTCTGTACAGCAGCAACTAAAGTGACCCCACTGAAATGTGAGTGAGATCATATTGCTCCTGTGTTTATATAGCCCGAATGGCTCTCCATCTCCTTCACAGTAAAGTCCACAATCCCTCCCATGGCGTAGAAGACCCTAGGTAGTCTGAGGTTCCTCTCTCACTGAGTTCATCTAGCATTCCTCCCCCAGCTCACCGCTCTTCAGCCACACTGGCAGCTTTGCTGCTCCTCAAAGGAGCCAGGCCTGCTCCCACCTCAGAGTCTTTGCACTCACTGCTACCTCTCACCGGAGGATTCTCCCACCACAGATCTTTATGATTTACGTTCTTTACTTCTCTGTTCAAATGTCATATTATCAAAAAATCCTCTGTGGTCATTCAAAACAGACTTGTTTTTCTTACATAATTTCATGGTCTTAATCTCCCTTAATATAGTTAATATAATTATTTTTCTATATTCCTGAAAACAATTATGTAATATAATTTATATTTATCTTTTTATTAGTTTTTTTTAATCCTCCCATCTCCATCTAGAATGTAAATTACACGAAGGCAGAAACTTTTGTTTTGTTCATTACTACATCCCCAGTACCTAGAATAATAACAGATAGATAAAAATTACTAAACATTTGTTGAATTTGTGAAAGTATGGACTGAAGTAACCCAAGCTTTAAAAAAAAATTTCATCAAGATTTTTAGGGTTCTGAATACACATGATTTTCTACCCTACCGCTAGTAGAGTTGCATTCACTTAGGTTTTCCCAGTACATAGGCAAAGGGTTTAATAACTTTTA
>NW_012099277.1:65216-68218 GCF_000951045.1 Mandrillus leucophaeus
TAAATAAAGATTGAACATCTCTCATACAATATCAAGAAGAGTAGAGATAGTACATTTAGTAACAGTCTTTCCAGGGAACATATATATCATATATAACCTGCACCTATGTGTGCTATTTTGCCAAGAAATTTTACTCCAGGAAATTTATTGTAAAATAATAGTTAAGGATGTGCATACCCCCAGTGATGTTTATTGTATCTTTCCTTATAAGAGGAAAAAGTTATGGTTAAGTAGTGATCAATAAACAGGTTTAACTAAAACTCTAAATACAGTGATGTCATATAGTAGAACACTTTGTAGTCATGAAAATGATGGAGTAGGTGAGTAGGTTTATTGACAGGCAAAGATATGCCCAAAATATAAAAGAGGCTTTTGAAGAATTTGCATCAAAATCTTAATTTTAGCTACCTTAAGTTGGTTTGGAATGTAAAATTTGTCTGTTTTTTAAATAATTTAATGTAACTAGCACAGACCATTTTTGTAAAAAGAGAAAAAAGAGCTATTTTTAAATTTTAAGAAAATTGAAAGGGGAAAAACAACCAGAAGAGCAAACACAGTGGTGTATCTTCAGTGATTTTAGAAGAGATAGCTTCTCCACGTATACAGTACATCAAAGTGGCCGGTCTGGAAGAGGTGATATTCCTGTGATGGGAGAGGTGGTTCACAGTTAGATTTCACAGGCTACTAGGGTCATTCAGCAAACTCTCCTTGCTCAGATTGCCAACTCCTCAAGCTACCTTCTAGTTATAATTTAGCTTCTGATTCTGTTTGTCTACTGGCAGCTAGAGAATGATAATTAGCTGTAGGCACATGTACTCCTCTAAAATTATATTCATCTGTGTAAATTAATTACTTGTCAATCTAATTCTGTATTAAATAATTATTATCAGAAACATTACTTGGTAAACATCTTCCTCAATATCTGTAATGTATTAATTATATAAATTATCTCATTTTAGTTTAAATTATTTAAAGAAAGAAGTTGCAAGCAATATATTTCAATAAAAAGATCAGTATGGTCCTCAAATTTCAGGTCAGCAATATGCAAAAACCCCTATTTTGGCTTAGAATGTTAAGAAGAAAGTTGTAGTCAAGAAAATCAGTATTTTATTCTCTTTTTATATTGAGGGAATAACTATTTCTTATTTTTAAATAATAGATTTTTCTTAATCCAGATTGAATATTGCTTCAATGTCTTTTATTTCCGTATTGTTTATTTCTGTTTTTCAGATCTGGTTTGCTTCTGGGGCTTTCATCCGTGCTGATGTTGGTGAATGGGGCATGAGTCTAACGATCAGAGCCCCTGGTGTAGATTACAGAAACACTTTGGGACTTTGTGGAACCTTTGATGAAAATCCAGAGAATGATTTCCATGACAAAAATGGGATCCAAATTGATCAAAATTTTAACAATTATGTTGCTTTTATTAATGAATGGAGGTAAGACACTATTTTTCCACTTGCAATTGTATTAATATTAGATTTAAAATGGGTGGTGGCTCAACACTCTGCTTTTTTGCAACACATATTAGGAAAAAATGTCTATATAGAAATTACTATTCTTTCCTATTCTCCATTTGGAAGGATTTTACCAGGAAAAAGCATGTTTGACACACTGCCAATTTCTTTGACGTCACCTGGAAAGCCATCCTATTGTAGCTGTTCAGTGGACACTGCAGCGTATCCATCTTCCAATGATCTGGGCAGTGTTTCTCAATCAGAAATCGTCTCGGGTTGCAAAGACCTCAGTCATGTCAGCTTACCTTCTTTGATACCAGAACTAGATGTCACTTCTGAATATATTAATTCAGGCACTCTTGTCAGAGAGATAAACAAGCATACATCTCAAGAAGAATATAATCTAAATTTCTTTCCACAAGAAAACAACCACATAAACCTGACTAAACTAGGCTTAAATGTACAAAAACATCCTGGAAATGAGAAAGAAGATGCACTAAAATATTTGGACACTAAGAAATATACACAAGGCCAGGAAAGCCCCAGCCAAGAAATGAGGTACAATCGACAAAACAGACGGAAACGGCAAAACTTTTATGAGTTCCTTCCTTTGTTTGCTTTCCCGAGTCTCAGCCAAACGGATCTGGAGGAACTTACTTATTTTTTCCCAGAGGACCACACTGAGGATGTACAGCAAGAGTTTGTCCCCTCTTGGCCCACACCCTCTGGCCTCACCGAGTACAGCACCTTGACCCTCTGTCAGCAGACTCTAGCCAACTCCAGCATAGGAAGGCTCTGTCTTGCTTTTCTCGGCAAGAGAATAGACAGTGTTATAGATATGTGTGTGAAGGATGTTCTGTTAAAAGATGATCTTAGCTGGGCAGAAGCAGGTGTGGCCCTTTTAGAAAATGAATGTGAAAAGAGGATTGTGGAGGAGGGGAAATATAACACAGAAGAGTATGGAACGTCAATTGAAGACATTCTCTTAGTGTTAAAATGTCCCAATTTATGCAGCGGCAATGGGCAGTGTATGGAATGGGGGTGTGCATGTTCCCCAAGCTTTACTTCCTATGATTGCAGTGATTCCTATGGTAAGTAAATACTCTCAAAGTTTGATACTGCATATGATATTTCATTATAAAAATGTATTTGATCTTTATTTCACCCTCAGTATCCTAACAGTGTTTATTCAGATTTTATAGAGAAAACCTCCAAATCATATTAATTAATACACTACTAATTTTCTAACAGCATCTCATCTTATTTGGAGTAAAAGCCAAAGTAACTTATAACAGCCTAGAAGGCACAGTGTGATCTGGCACTCAGTGTCTCTCTAAACTCATTCCCTACTACTGTCACCCTGTCATTCCACTCCAGCCCCTTTGGTCTCTAAGCTGTCCCTTGAAAATGCCAAGTTCATTTAACCTCAGGGCCTTTACACACAAGTGGGCCCTCTACCTTATAGAGAATCATTATTTTCCCAGAACTCAAATTTAGTATTTTTAAAACACTGTGTTTATATTGTTTTGCTAATTATACTAATTT
>NW_012099277.1:69773-77938 GCF_000951045.1 Mandrillus leucophaeus
AAGTTACATAATGTTGACGCTTCTTTGTTAACTTTATTAAAATATCTTATAAACATTTTATTGAAGTACCAGCTCACTATTTCCACTGATATTAAAAAGCTAAAAGAACATCAGGCTTGATTTATGAAAGGCTCTGTATTTCTCGACATGTAAAAACATAAAGAACAGACATTGTTTTTAGCCGAGACGTCTTGCAGAAACTGGATATGAACGTTTCCCTTTTACAAACCAAAAAATGAGGACTAATTGCATTTATTCTTTATATTTTCCTTACCACGGATTTTAGACAGAAAATACCCACCTCTAAAAAATTAGTATTTATCTTTCTGAAGGCCACAGAAACAGACATGATCAGTATGAACATTAGTATATCAAATTATACCTTATTTTCGATTTATTTAAATGGTCTTCCTTGTCTTTGTTCAAATGGAAATTTTATTTTAAGGATAATTCTATGAATTTCAAAAGTATATGTGGATAAGCTGAAAACTTAAGACAGCAAAACATATTATAGCATTCTTCTTACTTTTTCTCTAAATTGATGAAGCCAAATGTGACTCTGAGATTGAGAATTTACAGGAGGTAATAGGTTTGTATGTGTCTTTATCAAGTAATTAAACACAAGTATGCTAACTTCAGGATTTTATGGGTAGAGCCTTTCTAAATAAGCCATGAAATATTTTAATCCCAATGAAGTAATAAGACAACATAGAAAGGTACATGTCAGTAATTTTAATATCACTTAAGTGACTAGACATCATATTAGTCTTGGCAAAATAAATCATATGACATCACATGAAGATTAAGTGATTTGCCAGGAAAGAATTTTGTAGATTTATATTCTCTTGGAAAGCACATTTCGTACTTACCTTCAGATGCATTGTTTGTTGTGATTTACTCTCATACTACCTCCCACTTCCTCCGAACTTCTATAATACAGAGTAAAATCTGGAATCCTCTAACACACTATACAGAACTGTATTAGTCTATTTTCACAGTGCTATAAAGATACTACCTGAGACTGGGTAATTTATAAAGA
The DNA here is from genome assembly GCF_000951045.1 of Mandrillus leucophaeus. NCBI lineage: Eukaryota > Metazoa > Chordata > Mammalia > Primates > Cercopithecidae > Mandrillus > Mandrillus leucophaeus. The sequence continues at coordinate 70,813 of NW_012099277.1, forward strand.
AAACAGGTTTAATTGGCTCACAGTTCCACATGGCTGGAAAGACCCCAGGAAACATAAAATCATGGCAGAAGGCAGAGGCATGCACCTTCTTCACAAGGCGGCAGGTGAGAGGGAGTTAAGAGGGAAGCTGCCACTTTTAAACCATCAAGATCTCATGAGAATTTCCTTACTCTCACGAGAGCAGCATGGGAGAAACTGCCCTCATGATCCAGTCAGCTCCCACTATGTCCCTCCCTCGATCCTTGGGGATTACAATTCGAGATGAGATTTGGATGGAGACACAGAGCCAAACCGAATCAAGAACTACGGAAAGAAACATGTTCACTTGCCCAAACTAAAATTAGAATGCATATCTGCCTATTTCACATTATGCTGAAGTTAAGTCTGTCTCTCCTAGCCCCAGTCTTGCCCGGTGCTGGGTTTTAAAGGCTTTTCTAACCTTTCATTCATACCTCCAGTCAAGCCTGTTTAATGTGCCACTATTTTAGGATCCCCAACCCTACCAACATGGGCCCTGCTCAAAGCCTTGCATTCACTTTGTATGGAATATGCTTGCGCTGCCACTAAGCTAATGTCTTCTCCCAGCTCCCCTGTTACATGTTCAGTCAACATGAATCGATTCCTGCTCACTTTTTTAGTTCAAATTTCAGTTCCCTTTGAAGATTGGGTTCCTCTTGAAAATCTAGCATTTTGGAAATTAGATCATGCAAAATCCTTAATGACTTCCCATTTTATGAAGTAATTTTTAAAAACTTTTATTTTAGAATAATTTAAGACTCACAGAAAAATTGTAAAAATAATGCAGTTTCCAATAATTCTTCACCCAGTTTCTCCTAAAGTTAATATCTTATATATAAACCATATCCGTAAAACAGTTGTTCAAACCAGAAAGTTCACCTCGACACAATACTATTAATGAATTTACAGACCTTGTTCAGATTCTGCCAGTTGTCCCACTAATAATGGTCCTTTTTCTGATTCAGGATCCAATCTAAGATTTTATATTGCTTTTTGTCATGTTTCTTCAGTCTCTTTCATATTGTGACAGTGCTGCATCTTTCTTTATCTTTTGCACACTTGGTTCTTTTGAATATTGTGACCGTGCTCCATCTTTCTTCATCTTTTGCACACTTGGTTCTTTCGAAGAGCACTGGCCATTTATTTTGTGGAATGTTCCTTTTTTATGGTTAGACTGAAGTCATGCCATGTTGTACAATTCTTAGTGCATCAGTTCATGACGTGATGTATCTAATCACGGGCAATGTAGATTGTGATCACTTACTTAAGGGGTTTTTTGCCATGTGTCTTAACTGTAAGCTTCCTGTTTTTCCCATTGTAACTAATAAACGTGTTGTGGGGAGACACTTTTAGATTATGGAAATATATGATAGCTCCTCAAACTTCCTTTTTCCTAATTTTAGCATCCAACTGTAATTTTTGCTTGTAGCAATTATTACTGTGGTATTTACCAGTGGTGATTTTCTATTTCCATCATTTCTTCTACACATATTATTTGGAATTCTACTGAAAAGAAGAGCTGTTCCTTGTTTCCAATTTATTTATTCATTTATTTACTCATGCCAGTATAGACTAATGGAAACTTATTTCATGAATTATAACTCAATGCTATCATTCTTTATTTGACTGTTTAAATTATTCCAGCTTTGACCATTGGGAGCTATTACAGATTGATTCTCATGTCCTTTTAACTTGCTCCCATAATTTTTTGAACAATTTATCACATTCTGGCATCATATGATATTCCAGACTCATATTTTTCCTACCCCAACTCTATAATCAACCATTTCTCTAAAGACTGTAGTTCCATTTATCAAAGAGGGTCATTTAAAATCCAAGACTTGGGTGCAAGGTGTGCTTCTTGTTACAGGGTAGTTATTGCTTCTTGGCCCTTTTAAAGGATATAGTTAGAAAATCTATGTATGGACACTTATACACACACGTAACTACCTATCTATCTGTTTATCTATTTGTCTATCATCTCTATGAGTTGATACTGATACTCCTGATTTCAATGCAGTGCCATAAGGTTCATTCTAGCGTTCTCCTTTCTTTATTTGTAACTCTTTTCTTTACAAGTGAAAACTGGCTCTCATCATCCACAATATATTTACCTGGTTTCTTAATCTAAGTGTATATGTAAGTCATTTTCAGAAATTCTAACCCCTTCCTCCGTGAAAAACAAATTCATGAAACAAGGCCACAATATAAAGGCAAATACTAGTTTCCAAAGTGAGTTAGATTAACTATTTTCCACTCTGTTTAGAGTGGTTATCTGTTTTATTTATAATACAATTAGGTTTTAGAAATATTTGTCTTCCATTTTGAGTTTCTTCCACACTCTGGTTGATTTTAGTTAATTAATTTTTTGGAGGGAATATGAAATATTATCATAGTTCCAAGAGTTGAAGCTATACAAAGGCATACACATAGAATTGTTACTTCCTTGTCGTCCCCGTCATCTGCTTTCCATTCCTCCTTCTTTTCATTAAAGTGTGTTTCTACTGTCATTATTTTCTGGTTAATCCTTACTATATTTCTTTGGTACAAAAAATGGATAGATAACTCTTTTTTATATATAAAGTGTAACATGTTTTACTTACTTTTTTCTACTTTTGTATTAGTAGTTTTAGGCAAGTTTTTAGCTAGAGATTCAACCACTTAAGCATTTCTTTCACTTCCTCTCTTAAAGCAGTCAAGACTCTACAAAATCCTATTTTAAAGTTGCTAATTTATAGGATTAAATACAAGATGTTACCCAAGAAATGGATGGCACATTATGATTTAGCTCTTGTCGACATTTGTAGGCTTGAACTTCTTGTTTATGCTACTACATACATCCCCATCTTTTTCATACACTATTCTCTCCATTCGTGTGAATTGCACTCTCTCCACCTCTGCTCCCAGTGTCCAAATAGCAGTCTCCTTTTTTATTTTCAGGAAGAGAAGTATTTGCTTTTTTGAAGCCTTCTTTGACTCTGCTTGTTAGACTTAATAACTCCATTTGTATTATATCCTATTTGAGTCTCTTTTAATGCAGTCATAAAATTATATGTTGTTTGTCATTTTCTTTGTGATCTTTTTGCACTGAGATATTTTCAGCACATGATATATACTCACAAAATGTTGATGAATGAAAAAGAAATAGAACACTGTATATTCCTTATTTTGGGTAGGCCCCTCGAAACAGAAAGTTGGAAATAATCTCTATATTGCCAGTCATTGGCTGCAGTCTTCTTTCCACACAAGAAACCAAGACCCTTCATTCACCTAAGTGTAGATAATCATGACTACTCTGAGAAATCATTGCCATTCTTTCTCTACACGAGGGAAACCACTGATAGATCTGCTAGGCTAGACTCTGTACACTCCCTTAAATATGAAGATTTGCAACTCACTCTTTCAATCATCAAATCTTCAAAAGTGTAATTTCTATTAGCGGCAGATTAGAGTGATCATGTTTTCCTTTCCTTTTCCTGCTGGCCCACAATATTGAAGCATCAGCATGCTCTATGACAAATTCTGAGTGGTTGAAAACATTTTACAATAATAAATTTCAAAGAAAAATCTAAATCTAAATTTTGACAGCAAAATACAGCTTTTGGTTTCCTACACAGTTACCAGTACCTGGAACATTATTCTGGCTTCTCCTCTTTTGGCACCAATGCATTTTCAATACTGAAAAATAATGCTAAAAGTGTAGCTTAAGCATGATATGTCACTGAGTTATTAAGTAGGGTGAACTAGATAGAGTTTATTTAGTTTCAAATTACTAATAAACTAACGAGCAAAAATATTTATTATAAGGATGGTATATTTCTTAGCGAATCAAGAACAAGAAAGTAGCTGAATTCTCAAGAAAAATCTTGAACTTGGGACTTGAACACCATGAAGACTCAGTATGTGTGCATTTGTGTGTGTGTGTGTATGTGTGTGTGTGTGTGTGTGTGTCTCAATTCGGCTTTTGTTTGTGGGCTTCATTTTCCCATTTCACCATATACTGGCTTTCTCTCCATAGTGAAAAAATGGCCACTCCATAGTTTTGTGTCCTGCAACTCAAGCCATCAGAGGCCAACTGACATGACATCTCCATTGGCACAAAGTTAAAACATCCTGAGTAGTTGAAATATTGGCCTAACTTAGGTCCGCCCCTGCACCAGTCAGGCATAGTCAGGGAGATTGGTCATATAGGAATATGAGAGACCCTGGGAGCTGTGTAGGGGGCAGAAAGGACAGTTTCAAGTAGATGAGGTGTTGGAAGCTTTTGCAGGAGAACTGAAGGAATTTCTGGGCAGAAAATCAATCCACTGTGTGTCATCTATATATCAAGTGTTTCCTCTTGTTACAAAAGTCATGACATAGTGATCCATTGTAGATGACCAATATTGTTAACTTCTTTGACTTGAACCGCCAAGAAATGCATGATTCTTTGGGAGCAATTTGCATCACATTATCATATATATGTTTTCCATTTTTCTGAATAAAACTCACTCTCAATATGACTTTAGTTTCCCTGTTATATATTACATTATACTAGGCATATATCTTAAATTTATGTTTTGATTATATGTAATTTACTAACAAAATAGTTCCATAATTTAACAGAAGTTAATTGCTTTCTCACTATGTCTTCAGTATAATAGCAGTGAATGGATGCCTGGAGAACCCATCTATACACAGACTGTTTTCCAAAATAGCAGAGCTGTTGATTGTCAGCTGCCCAATGATGTTCAGCAGTTTGATACCATGGATCTGGTGGGTGGGAAACCAATTAGGAAGTGGCAGTTGAAGGTAAAAAATAAAAAAACATCTTCGTATTTATAAACAAAGTAAATACTTATATATAACATTTCATAATGAATTTAGAACACTTAGAACAAATCATCTCAACATGGAACTATTATGTTACAGGTATCTAATGATGGTTATAAATTCAGTAATCACAAAATAATGGTCATATATGATGGTGCTTGTCAATTTTGTGGTCTCTATAAAAATGACTCATGTACTGTAAAGGTATGTATTTTTTTCATTTATTTTCACATTTACATCGTAGGTATTTTCTTTTCCTACGCTCTTGGCACATTAATTGTAGTTTTTTCACTTTCACACCAGAAAAACTAATAGAGAAAAGCCTTCCTCAAGTTTATATAAGGGTAACTGAAATTGTTACTCTGCCTGCTAGGAAGAGGTTCCTGCCTTTAACATTTTGAAATGTCAGATTACTTCTAAACAATTGTAAGAGGAAGTCCAGACTAAATTATTTACTACTTCATTCGTACTTACATTGTTTTTTCAGTAGTAATAATGACTTTCCAATAAGAGATCTCATGTTGTTACCTAGTCTTCTTTGCATCAAATGATGTACATTTGGTTAAAATTTGTAGAATGTATAAAGTTAATATTTTTATGGGGAGTATTTCCTGGCAACTAAGTTTATTGGAGCATGTAAATATCTGCCACTTGATGGATTACAGAACAGCAGCGCAGCCTGAGCTGAGTTGCAATCACAACTTCTTTTCAATCTATATCCAGCCTACCGTATTTATCAGAAGGGCTGTCTCATGTGTGAACTGCTGACTCAACAGACTCCATGGATAAAATTTCACTCGACTCTTCAAAGCTGAAGTGCATCCAAATAATATTTATGTACATGAAAATTTTAAAGTATTATTTTTTCTAAGTTTAAAATTTATTTTCTTGAGATTAGTCATCAGACCAAATCTCTGGTTTTGAGAAATGGTTTGATTTTTATTTTTTTCCCAAATATTTCATTTCTGTATATCCATAAGTACTTTGAAAATATTATTATTCAAGATTGTTTTCTCCTCCTGGAGCTATTTTGCTCTAACTTTTGTGCAATTTTCCAAGTGATGTTAAAGGAGATTTCGTAAAATGAGCTAAGTTTATATCTCCTGAATAAAATTTAGTCTTCTCCTCAAGAATACTTGCTACATTTAATGTTCTTTCTGTGCTTATCAGCATCTCTTTCACATGTTTGGTGTAATGATATCCATTATCAAGTGTGGATAATAATGCCAAGGATCCGGTCTAGTTGACTGTGTTCACAGACCATAGTGGGCTGCTAGGGAAACGGAAGATAACTATAATCTAATGTGATTTTATAAATTGTGGAGGAAAAAAAAAGAAGTTGCTTTTATTTCTTTATGAATAAAGTACTCCCAGAATGAGTTCAGCGGTGAAAAATACCAAAAGAGAGATTTTCTCCCATGTTATTTATAAATTATAAGCTATAACTTTGTAAAGGTAAAAGTTATATATACTTTTATTACCTCCAAATTGATCAGTTTTATAGACATTCAGGTAATTTGTTTTCTTATATTCACTTATGATTATGAAGTAACAACATAGATGTATGTGCTTTCTTTGGAATCATCAGTACATGTATTGCCATCCTTCCTTGTACAGTTTTTTTCTATATGCTAACTAAAGGTGGACTTTATTGATGTTTTCTTTTTAAAAATTTTCCATTAGGAAAATGTTTGCATTATTGATGGACTCTGCTATGTTGAAGGAGACAAAAATCCAACCAGCGCTTGTTTGATTTGTAGACCCAAAATTTCAAGATTTACTTGGTCATTTTTAGAAAGTAAGTTATTCTTTATTAATCCAAATATTTCCTATACGAGACATTTTAAAAGTGGTTTTCAGCCAGAAGTTACATAAATGTGTTTAAAATGAATGACCTCTGTGTTTAATTTAGCATCTCTCCTAACTGCAAAATTTACTAAATTTACTTTGAGGATATAGGATATTTATTTTAATATTTGATTAGGAAAGCATATGTAATTTATTAATGCAAGAAATGGGAATTATTAACTCATTTACACACAACTTCCTATGCTTAGCTTTACCTCTGTTCAGTTTTGTGATGTTATTAACCATTTAAGCTCAAAGGCCATGGATTCAGCGCCTGTTAAACAAGGTATCTGGACTCAGTAATCTATAAAGTGCCTTCCAGCACTACTGTTGTGTGATGTGATGAGTATAATATTGGGTACAGATAATGTTGAGATACTTTGTTTCAAATAATACCCCAAACTGCAGTCACGTACCATATAACTTCCTCACTTTCATAAATAGAGTT
>NW_012099277.1:78704-115192 GCF_000951045.1 Mandrillus leucophaeus
CTAATTTTCTTCAGCACTTTTTTTTTTTTTTTTTTTTTGAGACAGAATCTCATTCTGTCTCCCAGGCTGGAGCACAGCGGCACAATCTCAGCTCACTGCAACCTCCACGTCCCAGGTTCAAGCAATTATTCTGCCTCAACCTCTGGAGTGGCTGGGATTACAGGTACCCACCACCATGCCTGCTAATTTTTATTTTTAGTAGAGGTAGGGTTTCACCATGTTGGTCAGGCTGGTCTGGAACTCCTGATTTCAGGTGATCCATCCGCCTTGGCCTCCCAAAGTGCTGGGATTACAGGTGTGAGCCACCATGCCCATCCTGAAATAGCTTCTGTTTTAGTGTGTACACTCAGCCACTGGAAGAATATCTGAGAAGCAGAAGATGAGTATGACTAATGGCTTCCATGTATTATAGTTGGGGAGGCAAGTACAGCGAGAAACGTTCAGAGGAGCCAAAGAAACGAAGCAGTCATGGACAGTGAGGGAGGAATAGAGAAAGGGAGTAGAGGGAGAAAGTGAGGCTGAAAGAAACAGAGTGCAAAGAATTCGCAGCCAGAGAGAGAGAGAGAGTAGTGAGGCAGTCAACACCAAGAAGTAAGTTAAGACAGAAGAGGCGCAGCATCCAGTGTGGACAGTGCATGTGTATTTATATATTCTGTGCTATATCCAAAGTGCTTTCATACTTTCATAATAATGCCTGAGGTCTTGCACCTGTCAATTACTTTCAGATGTCTAAGAATGGAATTGAACTCACTCAGAATGTTAAAAAAATAAAAATGAAAACAGCTAATAGACCTTTTAACAGAGTTCAGTCTTTATCAAAATTCATATCTCTGCGGGAGCTCTCAGAAGTACACTTCATTCCTTTTTCTCACGGGTATAAAGTTAAGTGTTTCCTCTATTACAGACAACCAGCCCCCGGTGATTCAAGTATTGCAAGACAAATTACAGACATTTTATGGTGAAAACTTTGAGTATCAGTTCGTGGCCTTCGATCCGGAAGGTTCTGACATCCACTTTACGTTGGACTCTGGTCCTGAAGGAGCAAGTGTTTCCTCTGCAGGGCTTTTTATGTGGAAAACAGAGTTACTAACTCCCCAACAATTTACTCTACGCCTTAATGATGACTGCGATGCTGAAACTAGAGTCACAATTGAGGTAATCTTTATAATTACATAAGTGTCACTAGATTCTTTTGCAATTTTAACAACTTTATTTGAATTTAAAATATAAGCCATATTCCTAGTTGTAAAGAGCAACAAAGTTATTAAACATTGTATGGAAAATTAAACTGCCAAAACTTTTGACTATTCTTTGTAAGAATTTAAAACCTTAGAGAGTCTCAAGCCCAGAAGCACAGATATAAATTAATAATTTCTTTACTGTTTTATTTTGTACTTCCCTGTAACAAGGAGAAACTCCACCTTCATGAAAGATGTGTGATTAATCTAAGATTGATAATTATACCCTCTTCCATCAAGTGAAAGGGCCTGAGATGTTGAATTAGAAATCAAGATTATAAATACGACTTGAGATAACTAATTGGCAACTATAATTCCTTTCTTTATTGGCTTTTCTTTTGATTATGTCAGTCATGAGCACTAAATACTTACAAACCCTTTATGTGTCCATTGTTTGTTTGAAACTTGGAGCACACTTTTACACTGAAGTAATATTGTGAAGAGCAGCTGCGTTCTATGCCATATTAACCCAGTAGTTCAGGAGATCATTTGCTCTCTACGTTTGTGAATAACCCAGGTGATTAACTGCCATCCACTTTAATGATTTTTTTTTACGTTGTTCTACTTGCATGACAGAAATTGATCATCTTGTAACTTTTTTTTTAAGACAAGTTATCCTTAGTATTATATTGTGGTTTTGCACCTGGGAGTGGGCGTAATTGCCTTATTAAACTATTTTTAATATAATTTTATATTACGTGTGTGTGTGTGTGTGTGTATATCAAATATAAGTGATTTGGTCATACTTGTACATAAACACACATGCCTGTCATGATTTCTGCGGCATAAACGGAAGATAATTTTATTGAAAAATAAGACATTTCCTTTTTTTTTCTTTTGTAGGTGACTGTGAAGTCTTGTGATTGCTTGAATGGTGGATCGTGTGTGTCTGATAGGAACTTTCCTCCAGGGAATGGTGTGTACCTGTGTGTCTGCTTGCCTGGCTTCCATGGTAGCCTTTGCGAAGTCAACACTAGTGGGTGCCAATCCAACCCTTGTGGTCTTGGCAGCTGTATTAGTGGTTTTCACAATTATTCCTGTGATTGTCCACCTGAGCTCAAAGGTAAGATTTTGCTCCTCATAACAAATTAGAAAGAAAAACTCATTGAAACACACATCTACAGATCACTCAAGCAAATATGTGGTCCTAAAGATTTTAGTACACATTTTTACAATTTTAATAATAGTTATTACAAATATAATTACTATCCATATCCCTTGTTCTTGTAAATTGTAAATTCCATACACTATTACAATTTTGCTAATTTTTATAACTGTTATAGCAATGTAGGAACCTGTTTTGCAGGTTTCTAAACATTCCTACCTATAGTTGGTAGTCAGAAGTGTATTAAAATGTATTACTATTAAGATATAATACGGAAAAATAAAGGAGTTATGCCAGAGAAAATACAAAAGTTACCACTTAAGAGAGATTTTACTGATAATTCATTGACTTAGAAATATCATGGTAAAAAGTTGAAATCAAATGAAATGTTAGCATATTTACTAACTCATTAATTGTCCTAAAATGTGTGATTACAGAAATATATGACTGCCAACCTTTAATTTCCCATGGCTTCTTAAAAACTCATATGAGTACTTTCTTTACGTTTAATAGATGTAAATATTAAGTAAGTAAATATATAGTTAATGAGCTGATATTTTTCTTGAAGACACCTATTTTAACAATACAATAGAACTGAGCAGAATATTTATGTGTCTTCTAATTTTCTTCAGCACTTTTTTTTTTTTTTTTTTGAGGCGGAGTCTCGCTCTGTCACCCAGGCTGGAGTGCAATGGCATGGTCTCAACTCACTGCAAGTTCTGCCTCCTGGGTTCACGCCATTCTCCTGCCTCAGCCTCCCGAGCAGCTGGGATTACAGGCACCTGCCACCATGCCTGACTAATTTTTTTTGTATTTTTAGTAGTGATGGGATTTCACCATGTAGGCCTGGACGGTCTCGATCTCCTGACCTCGTGATCTGCCCGTCTCAGCCTCCCAAAGTGCTGGGATTACAGGTGTGAGCTGCCACGCCCCACTTCTTCAGCATTTTAAAACAAAAATTTTATCATTTGGAACTATGAATATTGGTCTCTTTTCTACTCCACTGTAGACTATATTTGAAAGAATTCAAATGTTGATTTCTCATAAATTTTAGTATAATAAGTGCTACCATCCATATATGACTGAATTTATTCATTCAGATGAGTTGTTAAGCATTTCAGAGTACCACATCAACTCAAAAACTTTGACTAAGGACAGACTGACTTTCCTAACATAAACAATTTCCGTAACTAGACTAAACAATTTGGCCTTAAGTTGAACAACCATCCTAAATAACTTTTAAAAATTACTGACTTTTTAAACAAAATTCGAATTATTGCTGTAATATGAAACTTTTTGCCTCAAATATTAATGGAAATCTTAACTCATCTTATTTACAAAACAAAATTGTATGTACTTGAAAGGTCTGGTTTAATATTAAATTGAATATAATTAGTGACTTTATATTTGAGTATACAGTAAGTTTTAAAAATAGCATACTTCTATCCTCATAATGCATAGCAGCCCTTTTGGGGTTAGAAGGACAGATATGAAAAGTAGAAGCTATATAATAAGCCAATTGGACATACAATGTTTTTCAAATTAAATAATTTGAGCTCTTGACCTATATTTTGTACAGGCAAAAATTGCCAGGAGGATGTTGATGAGTGTGACTCCAAGCCTTGCTTTCAGGGAGTAGAATGCCTGAATACCTTTGGCTCCTATCATTGTGGTTCATGTCCAAAAGGATTTTATGGGGATGGAAAAATATGCCATGGTAAAAGTTCTTATTTTCTGCTATGAGATTTTTTTTTTGCTGCATTTAATTATTTTTTAATAGCATAGTTTCTGTTTTTGACTCATGTATTTATTCAGTGTAAATGAATTAAGTGTCATGCATTGAACTAGATACAAAGGATGCAAAAATATGTAAGACATGTCCTCTGACTTAATAAGTAAAGTGTAACAGCAAGGAATATGACTAGTAATTACACAGTACAATAAAGTGTTCTGTGTCTTTTGATAGAAATCACAAAAGGGCTAGTAGGAATACTACAAAGGGAATCTTATCTACCTGGAGAAATAGTGAAAAACTTTTAAAAAAGGAAGTGACTAGACTATACTAGACACATGAGAACTGAATCTGATAGATCAAGAGAGAGAAAGGCATTCCAGGCAAAAGCAACAGCAGGAGCAAAGGGACAGAAGCAGGTAACATCACAGCACTCTGGGCAACCATTGTGAATAGTCAGTGTGCCTGGAATATAGGAAGAAAGGGGGGCTGCTACAAGAGTTAGAGCTAGAGAGGTAAGCAGTAGCAAGACCACATAAAAACCATGGAGACTCCCTTAAAATTTTGAAGTAGGAGAGAAACACGATACAGTTTACCATGTGAGATAGTTTAAGAAGTAGTGTGTAGGATGGACCACTTGTGGGTAAGGAACTGTGTAAATCTGAAGGTGGGAAGAGTTAAGAAAATATTTCAAATATATAGGAAAAAGATGAAGATATACTAACCTAAGATGAGGTAATGATGAAAGGGATACTAAAGAAGCAAGTTGATTGTACTTGGTCAGTGACTGGGATTAGTATGATGAGAGAAAGAGATTCATTAAGTTTTAAGTGTTTGATTTTAGTGAATGGGTGTGTACAATTTGCATTTACATTGCTATGGATGAATCTGCGTCCCCCCAAAATTTATGTGTTGAAGCCCTAACTCCAGGTGTGGCTATATTTGGAGAAAGGAAGTAATTAAGGTTACATGCGGTTATAAGGGTGGAGTCCTGATCCCATAGAATTAGTATCTTTATGTGAAGAGACACCAGAGAGCTTGTGATATATGGACAGATCAAGAAAGCAGCCATCTTCAAGCCAGGAAGAGAGCCTTCACCAAAAACTCAACCAGCCAGTCTGATCACTTTGATCTTGGATCATTGAACCTCCAGAATGGCAAGATAATTTCTGTTGTTTAAGCCTCCCAGTCTGTGGTATTTTCTTATGGCAGCTCAAGCTGACTAAGACATGCAAGCAATGTATTGGAAGAACAAGTTGTTTTGGAGGGGAATTATAATGAATTCAGTTTGGATGCACAGAAACTTTTACTATGGAATATCCATGTGAGCTCAGAAAGGAGGATTAACTTGAAAATACAATTCTTAGAATCATCAGCTATGTCATAGAATTGTTCAGGGAAAACCCTTAGATTTAGAGGAAAGTGGACAAAAAAAAAATTGGTGAGCATCGACATTTTAAAAGATTAAAAGAGAAAAAACTAAGTTACAGAAGACAGTGTTGAAGATCCATACCTTGGGTTTAATTAAGTGAATGGGACCCTCTTTGATGACATTATGTACTAAGGAAGCAGCAGCATCTTGTGCTTCAAATTGGGCTGAGCCTGCCTAGCCCCACAGATATGAGCAACGCAGTATAGGATGGTAAGGGGAATTCTCTACTTCTGCTTCTCACATTTACTCCTGAATATCCCATCCCTAATATTCACACCTTCCACTCTAATAAGTGATCTAGCAGTATTCTTTCCCAGACAGGCCCATTTCTTCAATAAAAACTTCATTCAGTGGCATTTAAGAGAAAAACAAGTTGAACCAAATCCCTTTACACATGAGTGACTAAATACGTTTCTTAACATTGTCAGCGTCATTTGTGTATTGTAGGAAGGGGCTTATTAATACAAAAGGATTTTTGGTTGTTGGTTGTGTTTTCTTAGTTTTATGATAGGCACCAGAGTCAATGAGTATCAACATGAATAAAGCACAGTGATTCTTGAGGTTATTGCTAACTAGTGGGGCACATAAGAATCAATAGCGTGAAGGACAAAGTTCTGTTGGCGAACCCAAACGGGCAAAATTGATTGGGTGGGTGAATGCAACTGAAGGAAAGTGCATTAGCTTGGGCTGCCATAACAGACTGGGGGGCTTAAACAACAGAAATTTATTTTCTCACATTTCTGAATGTTGAAAGTTCAAGATTAAGGTGCGAGTAGGGTTGATTTGTGGTGAGATATCTCTGGTTTGCAGACTGGCTACATTCTTACCAGGTCTTTCCTGCATGTGTGGTATCTCTTCCTCTTTTTATAAGGACACCAGGATTAGGGTGCCACTCTTATGATCTCATTTAATCTTTTACCCCCTTAAAGACTCTGTCTCCAAACACATTCACATTTAGGAGTAGGGATTTAACATATGAATTTTGGGGGGACACAATTCAGTACATACCAGAAAAGTGGGCAGAAGAGATGACATTTAAGCTACTTATTTAATCTAATTTGCAGATTTCCATCCAAGTGGCATTCGTATTGTATGTTCTTATTTGTGGTGCTTTGGTTGTATAATAGTTTAAGTCTCATCTGTTTTTCTTGTTCTCATTTACAGTTGAAACACAGTTTTCAAATAAATTTACTACACACACTGTGGTTCTCACAAGATCTGATAAAAGTATAAATAAGGAAGAGGATGATAAAGATGCCCAAGGGAGAAAGAGGCATGTTAAGCCAACAAACAGAAATGCCCTTAGTAAGTAATGGTCATAGTTAAAATCTAATGACAAGTAATTCCTCTTGTTTGTTTTCTAAAAGACCAACATATTTATTCCTCAGGTATTTTTATTTTTAGAAAGATCACCTAAAGGTTATATAATGCAGTTTAAAATTTATTCCTTCTCTTGCTAATCTATTCAATCATCTGGGTTATATTTTAGAAAAAAATGCATTTATGTACTCTAATGGACAAAGCATCGTTTGAAGTGATTTCGGAGAAGCTAATGGTTGGAAGTGACTATTTCAAACTTATATTTTATAAATCCCTGGAAATTTGTCATCCAGTATCTGCTCAAACCCTAAAAGTGATAAGAAGTTCACTGTTTCACAAGGCCTTACCTGTGTCATAGTGCTTTCTTAATAGCCCTCATTTGGTTCAATCATTCTGTGATTGTCTTCATAAAGTTCTTGTACATTTCACATTGACTTTCTTTACACCTTTGCATTCTGTATTATCAAATGTTATTGTGAATGGATTATCTCTCAAGATATTTTTTATTCCTGGAACCTAGGAAATGTGTCTTGATTTTCATATTATTCCTGTGTTGTCATGTTACTGAATACTCTGATGGTTTATAGTGGATTCTCTTTCTTGATTTTATTGACAGACAATAATCGTTTTTTGCAAATAGGGAGTTTTGTCTGCTATTCTTATTTACTTTCTAGTCTCAATAGTGAGATTTAATTTATACTTATAATGTGCCAGCACTAGGCAGATATTTTTTGTATCTTACCTCATTAAATCCTCATAATAGCTATTTACAGTAACTGTTATTACTTCTATTTTACAGATGACTAAACAGAAACATAGAAGGGTTAAGTAATGTGTTCAGATTATGGAGTTTTAAACTACAGAAGAGAGTTGAGCCTGAGCAATCTAACTGAAGAGACCAGGGTCTCAAACTTACACTCTTATTGCAGTGTAGTGTACCTCTAGTACAAAGCCTGTAGGGAAGGGAGGGCTTTGTTAATGGTATGGGAATTCTTCTCTGGTTTCACTATTGACTATGATATCACTGTAGTTTCTGCTTGATACCCTTTATCCAGTTAATGAATTTTCCTTTTATTAGTTGCTTTTCCAGAATTCCTAGTTTTAAATCAGGAGTGGGTTTTAAATGTTATCAAATGCTTTTTTAGCATCATTTATTACTTGCTATAATTGCAGTTAACAAAGTTTCCTTAGACTAATTTTCTCACAATATTTAAAACCAATAATTAATACGTATTATATTTCAACATCATTATATATTTTCCATATTGTCTTTATGCAATTATATCATATAATTATGTTAATAGATACAAGTCTAATCCTGATATATTTTCCCATAAACGTACTGCTACTTTTGATTTGCTAATATTTCATTTGAATTTTTTATATAATGTCACAAATATATTGACTATATGATTATTCCACTTTAATAAAGTGTTTATAGAACTTTTCATCTTTTTTTGCACATTGCAGCAGTTTTGAAAACACTGTTCCCTTATCTGTTTGGTAAAATTTTTTCATTAGATTATCGCATCATTTTGGGTAGTAAGTTTAGATTGTTTTCCTATTTCCATCAATGTTTTACCTCCTCTTTAGTCAATTTAATCAATTTAATCATTTGTATTTTGCCAGAAAATCATTTGTCACATTTAGATTTCAAATTCTTGTATACAATTACATGTAATATTCTTGTATAATTAAAATTGTCTTCTTATATGTAGCTTTTTCACTTTCCTCATCTCCAAAGTTGTTTAGTTATATTTTTCCATTGTTACGGTTTTTGATTTTTCCTAGACAGAAGTTGCCAAACGTTATCTATTTAATTGGGATAAATTTTTTCAAATAATCATTTAGATTTGTCTTTCTGCTAATTGCTATCCTTTTGCTCTCCTTTTTTATTGATTTGTAGGGTTACTTTATATATTCTGGCCACCTTGTATATTCAGATCCCATACATAATCTGTACTTGAAATTATTGTGTTTATCTCTGCGGTTTGCCTTTATCTGTGTTCTGTTTTTTATGAAAGCATTAAATTTTATATAATCAAGTAAATATATTTTTAAATATTTTATTTATAGCTTTTTAAATAGATACAAGTCTAATCCTGATATGTTTTTCCATAAATGTACTGCTACTTTTGATTTGCTGGTATTTCATTTAAATTTTTTATATAATGTCACAAATACATTAAGGATCTCTCAAAGTTTAAGTTATAAATATGAACTCTTAAATTATCTTTTAGAGCATTTATTATTTTATATTTTACATAGTTTTTAATTCCTTTGAAACTTGTTACTTTATGATATGAAGTAGAGGTCCAATACTTTTTTTTCTTCCAGGTGAATAGCAATTATGTAGTACCATATATAAAATAAGCCACATTGAATTTAAATATCATATTTTTATTTAAAATCCCTTATATGTTGAGATATATTTCTGAGTTTTCTATTATGTTATTTTCTAATAGTCTTTTTCTATACCAATAATACATTGTTTTGATTAGTGTGGCTTTATACTATATTTTAATATCTGTAAGGCCAATATCTTCTCATGATTCTTGTATTCTGTAATTTTTTTTCTATCTCTGATATATACCTTCATAGGAACATCAAATCATTACATTTCAAAAAAAAAATGTACTTTACTAACAGGCATTGGCTAACATATGCTCTTTTCTTACTTTCTTCAATGGTAATTTTTGCAATCTGCAGTTTCAATTCTTCTCTGCTTCTTTGTCCAATTCTCACAATAAACAGATAATAAAAACTCACCTAAGGAGAAGGTTCACGTAAAGCAATTTGGTTCTGGAAGGAGTCCCTTCTGTGTACAGAGGCTGAGGGAAGGGGACACTGACTTGGCCCAGATCATCTAAAGCAGGTCTTCTGGGGAGTGCTAGTCCAGGACCTTTTCTGTATTTTTTTTTTTTTTTTTTGACACTTAATTGTGCTTACCTTATTGCCCTTATTTATTTTTGGGGCTATATTTGGTGCACTCTTGTTTCTATTAGTCTGAACCCACATACTTTTTATGTTTCAGGAAGTCCTCACATTTTTAAAAAATCTTTTATTGCACTTGTTGCCAACTATGTTAAGGATTATTTTTGTTGTTTTTTGGTTCATTTTCTTCTATCTTTTTCTGGTTTTGATTTGATTTGGCTTGGCTTTCTCTGTTTTTATATTTTAACACCTTTGAGAATTGCTTTGCATGAAAACAGTGCAAAATTAAACCCTAAATTTGCAGTAGAAAGTATAACTAGAAAAACATACCTAATCACTGCTTAAAATGTGTCCTTACTCTAAAACTCATTAGATTTTTCGATACCAAATAAGTAAAAATGTGTTATAAGGAAATGAAGTATTTTGGCAGGGAGAAATAAACAATGACACAGCCTTCCCCCCAAAAAAAGACATGTAAAAATATTTTAATTTCTAGTTGAGCAATCAAGAAAGATAGGGGCATAAAATCTCATTTTATCACATTGGGAACATTATTAGAACCGTGGTTCCTTGCCTCTCATATATAATAGCATTTATATAATTTTCCAATTTTTACTTATACATTTAGCTCTGTCTTATTTACAGGCAAAATTACTTACTCCTCTGTGTTTCTGTAGGTTTCATTTTATTTTTGTCACTCTTGTAGTAGTTCTCAATGATTGTTTCATAGTGAATGGCTCACATGTCTGTATCCTTTACAATATTCTAAATTGCTCAGGAATAGGGGCTGTGCTTTCCTTTGTTGTGAGGCTCATGTGTATGAGGTGATCAACAGGTGTTTGTTAGCCATTTCAAAATCTTAATAAAATAAATTATCGTACTTTGACTTTTATACTATTTAACATTCTGGGTTATTTTGTGTATCCCAAAAGATTATAAGCTCCTTGAAGGCAGAAACAGTGTCATGATTTCTTATTAGTACACAGCTCCTACTACAGTGTTCAACAGTGTAGATACTAAATGAAGGAATGAATGAATTAATGTAAAATATTTCATGTAGCAAAGACTATTTATAAATGCTATTGACTCACATTTTTTATTTTTTGGTTGTGTAGGTATAAATTTTCAGCCACCATCAACAGAATATTCACTAATTGGTACAAGATTTACTCCCACTCCCGCTACTGTCAAAAAGTTATTGAGCATGACTAATAACATCTCCCGCTTATCACTAAAATTAATTACAGCCCAAATGGATAATTCAGTAAAGGCCGTTTCCCATCAGATATCAGATTTTGAGCATGTGGATCGTAGTCTCAGTACAAATCTCAGTCTGGGTGAGTTGGAAGTTTCTATGAAGAAAAGCAGCTCTTTAAACATGAACCCAAACAGCACCCATGGCAAAGCAAAGGATGATATCCAGAACAACATCCAAACAGAGATGGGAGGGTATAATTCTCAAATTAGCAGGTCTTCCCAAGATTACACACAGTATGAAGATGAGTTTTTGTCGTCTATTACAAAAGCAATCACTATTTTGCCAGAAAAGTTTGGATCAAACAAAATATCACCTTGTGCTGACTCACCTTGTTTTGTTGGTGTTTCCTGTGTGCCAAGCTCAGATGGTCACTTCAAATGTGGACGCTGCCCCTTTGGGTATTATGGAGACGGTGTCAATTGCAGAGGTAGTATGAAACTCTTCAGAAGATACAAAGAAAAGTATCTAATTCAAGTTTAAGTTATTACAAAAATATGCTTTTCTATTTACTAATTTCTATTTATTCCGCTTTGTTCATTTGTTTCCATTTATTTTATTTATTAATCATTTATACTGTATTCTTACCACATTTTGAAAGAACAAAGGTGGGTTTTCTGAGTTATTTATTAAAATCGTGTTAATATTATAGAGTATTACAACTATATAATATATATTACAAATATATTGGAGTACTTTCTGTGTTCCAGGGTCTGTGGAAACATTTTGTATCAACTGTGTCATGTAATCCACATGAACCCACATATTGGGCAGTATTTTTCCCATTACACAGATGAGGAAACAGAGCTTTGGAGTGCCCACTGAATTTCCTAGCATTAACCAGCTAAGCAGATAAAAGATGTCAATATAGATCTGATTAACACTGTGGTCTGTGTTCTTTTCAGCTCACGGTGGGCATTTAGCACTTCAAATTCTAATTCTGGTATATTTGCTTATTTGCATGAAGTAGGTTTCTCTGTAATCTTTCCAGCTCTTTTAAGATTACAGCAAGTCATATATCACTTTAATTTTAAAGGCATTATTTCTATCTTCTCACAAATATTAACATTGCTTTCTCTGATGAAAATCAACTTTTTGGCTTTGACAACATAAAAGCTGTCTTGTGTTATTGTTTTGCTTTGTGTTTTGGCTTGTTTGAGACTAAACTTAAGCAAGAGAGTTCTTGTGTTCTTGTGTTCTTGTGTTCTCAGTATTATCTAAAGGGGCTATTAGTTAACTATTCAAATTTCAGAGACTTTTGCTTCTATTATAACTAAGTCTGTGGCAATATGTATGTTCTGTTTTAGTAATCAACCTTTTTTTCTTTGATTTTTTTTTAGCCATTTGTAGATATCCATGTGGAAAAAGTAGGGAGTGTGTTGCCCCAAACATCTGCAAATGTAAACCTGGTTACATTGGTTCTAACTGCCAAACTGGTAGGTAACATCATTCATTAGTTTGCATGATACATTTTATTTGGTAATTGATATGTCTAAAACCTGGGCTTTATTTTATACAGCTCTTTGTGACCCTGATTGCAAAAATCATGGAAAATGTATTAAGCCTAACATTTGTCAGTGTCTTCCAGGACATCGTGGAGCAACCTGTGAGGAAGGTGATAATTCAAATTAAAAATCAAATATAAGCCTAAAATATAGCATAATTTTCTTTAAAAATCGTTTTACAAGACAATTCAGTTTTACTGTGTATATACTAAAATATTCTTATCAAAGCTGGTATAGGACTCTACATTTTAAAATACTTATTAAACATAATTTATTCAAAGATTCTAAAGAATTAAATTTCTTAAATCAGAGATTGAAGGAGCAATAGATTATTTGTGATTAGTAAAATTATCCTCTGAAATGATTTGAGGTTTAGTTATAAGGTACTATATATCTACAAATATTTTAGCTTCAAGCAAAAGACAGCTATTGAATGACCTACCAATTATGGTTCAAAGAAAGTGTTAAATGCCAAATAACTAGAAAATGTAAAGTAGTAAGAAGAAATCTAAAATGTGAATTCTTAAAAATGCATCTATAGTCATATAATTGCATTGCTTTGGTTTAAATCTTAAGTGGAAAATGTATGAAATAGCGTTCCTAAAGTGGATGATACTTTAAAGAAATAAGTTGTTTATTTTAAAATAATATGTGAAAAGATAGTTTGGTAGATGGTGCATATAATTATGAAGAAGCTGAGAGCCATGTTAAATGTTTTTATGGCAAGGCAAACTACAAATTAAAGTAAATTTAGGGTGAAATAACAGAAACAGTCAATATAAATGGCATACGAAAATAACTATAGAACTATAGGAAAGCTCTATTTGTAAGGCAGGAATACGTAAGTTCAAATCTCACTTTTCAGAAGAGGGCTAAGGTCCTGTATTTCCTTCCAGTTAACAAAAAGTTTTATTAATCAAAGCATGCTGCTGATTTGTAAGTGTTTCCAGTGTGAATTAATATGGCCAGTCCCACAGACCTAAATTTTGTAGTAAAAGAGAACTTAATGTATTATAAATTGCTATTACAACAAGATTTTATTGTGACAGTGCTTTATAAATATAAACTGACTTTTTAAAAATTAAGAACTGACTTAATAACATAATCTGTTTCTGCAGAACATTGTAACCCACCTTGTCAACATGGTGGCACATGCTTGGCTGGGAATCTCTGCACTTGTCCTTATGGTTTTGTAGGACCAAGGTGTGAAACAAGTAAGCAAAACTCTCCTGCTGTCTGATATAGTGAAACTGCTTCTTTGAATAGTTGGTGGCCTTAATGCTACATGAAATGAACCCAAACTCTAAGTAAAGAACACACATTGATGATTGATGACAACAGTTACCGTCCTGCATAGCACTGGCATCAACCACAGTGGCCATTACTAAGATAAAGAAGTTTGTTTTGGGAAGTAACGTCACTCTGATGCTCTTCATGACCTTTCTTTGAGAAAACAGGAATTCAAATTTGTTAAATTGCATGTAAATTTCTTTTTAAATTTATGTCTATGACTGCTTTCATCGATAACTAATACTTTTCCCAAATAGTCAAGTCTTGTTTACCACTTGGCTCAATGGTTTTCTATTTTTTCCATCTCTATTAACCAAAAATGAAATAAAATAAAATAACTGAAAGTGAGAATCAGAAAGCATTTTAAACCCAAATATAAATTATATTTTAGCTTTCTCTGTGATCTTATTAATTAGCAGATGTGATTGGCATTTATGAGCTAGCTAGATAAAAACCAACAATATGACTACTCCAAGCCTAATCTTTCTTTTTTTTTTATTCTATGATCTCAGTGGTTTGTAACAGGCACTGTGAAAATGGAGGCCAGTGTCTTACACCAGATATTTGCCAGTGCAAACCTGGCTGGTATGGACCCACCTGTAGTACAGGTAAAATGGGAAATATTTTCAATGAACATGTCAATTAAAAGTTATAATATGCCAGTGTCCTGAAGACGTGCACCTAAGAAACGTAAAACTGACCTGACAAGACAGGAATGAAGTTGTTATTTCAGACAGATTTTTAAAACTCTTTCATCTTCATTCCCTTTGTTTTTGTGTTGAACCATATGGTGTCTTGCAGCTTTACTGTTATCTTATCCAACCAATACTGTTTTTGCTTTTATATTTCCCTCATTCACCTACCTTGTGGTGAAGAGAAATGTGTTGAACCTTCTAGGTCTCTTTTAAGTTTTTCATCACAATACAAACACCCTATTTCATTAAATATCTAAG
Organism: Mandrillus leucophaeus; assembly: GCF_000951045.1. NCBI lineage: Eukaryota > Metazoa > Chordata > Mammalia > Primates > Cercopithecidae > Mandrillus > Mandrillus leucophaeus. The sequence goes on from NW_012099277.1 coordinate 93,469, forward strand.
CAATTCTGAATTAAGTGCATACCCTTCATGTTATTCTATTTATTTATCACAGTATCAGACTTGTTTTTTTTTTTTTTTTTTTTTTGAGACAGAGTCTTGCTCTGTCACCCAGGCTGGAGTGCAGTGGCGTGATCTTGGCTCACTGTAACCTCTGCCTCCCAGATTCAAGCGATTCTCCTGCCTCAACCTCCCGAGTGGCTGGTATTACAGGAGTGTGCCACCATGCCCAGCTAATTTTCATAATTTTAGTAGAGATGGGGTTTCACCATGTTGGTCAGGCTGGTCTCGAACTCCTGACCTTGTGATGCGCCCACCTCAGCCTCCAAACGTACTGGGATTACAGGCGTGAGCCACTGTGCCCAGCCTAAGCTTGTTTCTTTGGCAGCAATGTTTGCAATTACCTATGTTTGATCTAATTCATTATAATCTAATGACTTTTTCTCAATGAAAGTGTAATTCAATGTTTATAGCTGGCCAATTATCTGTGAAGCATGATGCAAATGGAAACAAGGATCCGTTTGGTTTTTGCCCTGATTTCAAGTCACATACTGTTAGTGACAGAGACATGGGATACAATTATGAAAAAAACTATGATACAAGTTGAGTTATGATAAGTAATGTTATTGAAACACAGTTCCTTAGAAGCAGAGAAGGAAGAAATTAATTTTGGCAAGTGGAGTGAGGAAGAAAATAGTATTTATAGTAGATGTTGGTGAATGGGTAGGATCTAGGGTGAAAAATAAAACTGGAGATGTCTTTCAGAGCAAAACAAAAATAAAGAAACAAAAACAAAGAATGTTTTTGAGTGTGCTAGGACTTGAGTGCCGTGCCCCCATTTTAACTGGGAAGGCGATAAAGAGGTGTGCTTGGCTACATGTATTTGAGCAGATTACAAACCATCCTGTTAACACTGTTGAATTGTCTTCTCTTAACTTGCAATCATTTCTTCTAGCTTACTGATGGCATTCTGAATTCTAATGATAGCCTCTACATTCTTGATAGAGCAGGAGCACTGTCATCTTGGACAAACACCGCCACTTTAAATTCCAGCTCCCTTTCTAGCTTTTCTAAGCTTAGTGTTATTTGTAAACTTAATGAACATACTTTCAAAGCGATTATCCAGTAATTTCATTTCTCTTATGTTTGGCAAAGTCTAATTAATTATACATTATGGGTTTTACTTGCAGTAAAAATAAAATATTTCATTATGCACCATTTTGTACTTCTGTGCAGCTTTCATTTTTTAAATAATAAAACTTTTATGGTCTCTTTTCCTCCTGCTGTTTATTAGCTTTATGTGACCCTGTTTGCCTCAATGGTGGTTCGTGTAATAAGCCAAACACTTGCCTCTGTCCAAATGGATTCTTTGGTGAACAGTGTCAGAATGGTAATTAATCTTTCTTTGTATGTAAAAAGGGCAAATGGAAAGTTAGACATCAACAGAGCTCTGAGTAAACATGAGACAAGTTTCAAAGGGAAAGATGCAGTTTTCCCCCAGAATTCTTGTAATGTTTCAAGTATGCCCACCAAATTACTAGCTTACAAAACTATATAAAAGTTATTATGTAAAATGGTTATATTTACTCAAAATATTGACGCTCATACCTTGGCACCTCTCTGTGCAGTTTTGTAGTACCAAGGTGTGAAACAAATAAGCAAAGTCCTCTTGTAGTCTATTATAATGAAATTGTGTCATTTCTGTGATACAGCAAAAATGTTTGATTTATAGTCAATCTACTGTCCACTATTATCCCATAATCTCTTTTCACCTTAGTTTCATTAAACATTTATGAAGAATCACCTACGCACAGCACTATGCAAGAAGATACAGAGACATAAAAATGCATTGTTTTTCTCTTTCACGACTTATTATTTTAACACTTTCCCTCATATAGTTAATGTTACAGGTTATTTTCAGAATAATGGGGATGTTTTGAGGGTATGAATTAATGTCAACCAATAATATGTAATGTGTATTTTCTGCATCTTCATATTTTCGAGTTTATAAAAAATATAGAGTAGATTTTTACTATAGAACATGTCAGAGTATTTCCATAATTTAATTCCTAAAATTCAGATGTTCCTTGCCACAATGCACTTTGATTTGCAATTCTATTTATTTTATTTTGGATGTTGGCTAGGATTCTTAGGATGGAAATAAAGCAGAAAAGAAGCCATCACACTAACACAGGATATACGGGCGTAGCAAATCAGTTCCTGTAATTCATATTCTTTTGAAGAAGCAGTTGGAGAAACAGAAATAAGTGAAGACTAAGTTAAGGGAAATCTTGAAAACTAGAAGACTATGGCTAAATCCATGCCAAAGAGTTATATATGTAGTTTTGAATGGAGAATGTAAGGAAGGAAATGAAAACTTTACATCTTTCATGCTACTTGAAGTAGATGTAAGATATAGTAAGAAAATTTGTCTAAAATGTATATGCCAGTTGTATAAGTGGATAAAAGAAGAAATCTCTCAATTATCAAACTGAATTAAAAATTATCTGTTGAACATATTCCATGATTTAAGGGCCAGAAAACAGATTATCATTGTGTGAAGAGAGTAGGTTTTACAATTAGCTTGCCTCCACGACTTTCTTGCTGATATGGAAATTTACTTAAAGGCTCCATGGCTCAGACTTCCTGGCTTTCAAGTATGATCTAGACAGTTGCTATGACATGTAATTCTTATTAGATCTCATCTTCTTGTGAGCCTAAATGGTGGGAAGGGAAGATGGCACACACATTGAAAGTGATTGAATAAAATTAGGTGGAATATAAAGTCATATGAAAAACATATACTGTGTGCACTATAGAATTTTAAAAAAGGAAGATAGAAATTGAGCTAGAAACATCACAAAACAGTTGAACTACTAAACTAGTGAGCAAGGCTTAGGATGTATGGCCGGAGAGATGTTTAAATACACCTTCCAATTTGCTTCACCTCTTGGATTTCACATGGAGAGTGAATCCAATTACTTAGCCCACTTTAGGGTTTGGTGACAGAATGAGGCCTATAGATCTCATAAATAAATGTGGAGGGTGGATTTTCTCATAAACCTCCTTTTCCTAATGTGGGATAATGGGTAGACACGGCCAGGCTTAAATTGTATGCCCTTTGTATGTATTATTTTAATTATATATACTTTTTTGCATAAATAATTTATTTCTACACTCAAGTTTTTGTGGATAATTAATTACAGCAAGATTACCCATCATAAACAATTTGTGGAGCTTTTTTAACTTTTAAATTCCTAACCACAGGCATTTCCTATGGAGTTTTCATAGTAGAAAGAATATATGTTTTCTAATAAATAATAATCTTAAATTGTATGAAGGATAGGGAGTGGAAAATGTAAGAACATTTCTTTAGCAATAAAAAGTATCAATAAAATGTCAGAGAAATAACAGTAGACTCAAACATGAGCCAAAAAAAGTTCAACCTAAAACACTGGAAACTGTTTGCTAAAAACTTGCAGTTATATTGTTACTATGAAGATCTATATTATTTCCATTCAAAAATCTATTTGAAAACAGTAGAATTTTTCTTACAGTTTTTGGAAATAAAGAAAGCAACTATTAATTCAAACTGGGAGTCAGTCCACACTAGTCTTATTAATACCAGTTAATTTGAAATTTATTTTTAAAATACAAACTAACATTTATTTACTTATTATTTAGGAAGAAATTAAATTTTAAATTTTCTAGACAGGTTTTCCTGTGTATTACTTAAAAGAAATGCCTGCATTTAATTTTCATGCCTGGAAGAAACATGAAGTAATCATAACCCTCTCATAAAATTAATACATATTAACCTCTGCATTTCATAAAACAGAATTAAACACATAGGAGCTACCAGTAAGATATATTCAAAATTATCTAACAAATATTCTGAATAAAGCGAAGGATTTATTGTTAAAAAGATTTTTAGCAAGCATTCACAGGAATAAGTCACATATAAAGCTCTGCCTTCATAATCTCAGTAAGTACTCAAAAGTTAGTTTAAAAATGCTTTCTAAGTGTGTGGAAAAGTGTTGAGATTTGTCTATTTTCCACAAGAACAGGCACATTCTTATTTTGAGCTAAGTTTTGACTTATTTTCTGGGTTTTGTCTAGATCATTCCATGCTTTATTGTATAGTGAAACATAAGTTAAAGTTTATAATATATTCATTGTAATATGAAAGACTCAATTTGTTATGAACACTTAACCAATATATTTCAAATTGTGCTAACCCACTAGCAGCTTATAGATATAAGCATTGCATTTCATGATTTAGAAAGGACAGGTTTAATGAGTGATCTTTTATTTTAATAGCACATTTCTCTGCCTTATGGCCACATTGATGAAAAGCACATGATGCAATGTATCATATGTAATAATTGAATATGTAATATTCACAGATTGCTGCCATGTGTTCTTTTAGCTTTCTGTCACCCTCCCTGTAAGAATGGTGGCCACTGCATGAGAAATAATGTGTGCATCTGTCGTGAAGGATACACTGGTAGGAGATGCCAAAAAAGTAAGACATCACTAAATATATTTGTCAACTACAGGTAAAGCAAAGACAAAACTATTGAATTTAAGGGATGACTTTTCATGCTTTTACCTTAAGGCATCTGTGATCCTATGTGCATGAATGGAGGAAAATGTGTGGGACCGAACACTTGCTCTTGTCCTTCTGGTTGGAGTGGGAAACGATGCAACACACGTAAGAGGAATATTCTTAAAACGCTGAAACTTTCGTCTTTCATGGGAATGTAAAACAGAATTTAAAACAAAGAGCATTTTTTTTTCACTTTTGCTTGCTTGGTCTTTTTAAAATTTTTGCATATTTATTCCTGCTTTAGGAGATACCTTTTTGAAACAGAAAGAGTTTTTATTCTTCTGTACTCATTCTTTCAGGTTAGCAGAAGAGGATATATTGTATTTTTCAGTTTTTCTACTGCACTTGCCAAGATAAATAACAAGATAAATAAGTCCTGAAGTCGGGGTCAGGGAAAGGTTTTAAAAAATTACTGACTTCTTGGCCCCACCTCAAACCATCCAGTTCTGAGTTTTCCAAGAGGAGGTAACAGTGCCACTCAGACTGGTTAGCTCCTGAGGGTGGCCGTCTTTATTCAAATGTTTCATTTTTTCCTTTCTATAAATTATTTTAAATTAGCCACTACTAGAATGTTTTGATCAAAGTGAAAAAATGAGAAACAACATAGATGTCCAGCAATTGGAGAAAAGTTAAATCACGACACAAACAGTAGAACATTTTGCAATTGTTAAGGTCACATTTTCCAAGAATATGTAGTGACATTCAAAAGTGTTCTTGATAAAATATTAGGGAAAAAAATTCTTTAATCACTTACCTGTAACTATTTCTTTTTTTTTTCTTCTAATGAAAAGTTTCGTGGGTTATGGATAGGATTTGACTAGTAATTTAAAATTTTAACTTGTTTATATTTCGATTGGCAGCTATCTGCTTGCAGAAATGTAGAAACGGTGGTGAATGCATTGCTCCCAGCATATGCCATTGTCCTTCCTCCTGGGAAGGAGTGCAGTGTCAAATACGTAAGCCCACAGGATGCTTTTCCTACTATATGTTCTGAATTGGAATCTGTTATAATAATTAAAGTATAGCTATAGGACAAATCCATAGGGGGACAAAAACTCCAACATGCTGATCCTTTTTAAAAAATGATTTTAGAAATAAAACAAAAACTTACTAAATTTTATATCCGTTTAAAAGAAGAAAGTGTAGTAATACATATTAATAGTGTGTGTGACAGAGATAATTTCAAATTGTGGTCTGTGCGTTACCAATAAAGTTTCCCCAGGTGGGTCAAAGAAGGTGTTGATATATAGAAGTTTAAATATTATTTCATATTAGAAGATAAATACATATTTATCATGGATACCTTGGAAAATATGGAAATGTATTAAAAATTAATCACTCTAGGCCAGGCGCGGTGGTTCACGCCTGTAATCCCAACACTTTGGGAGGCCGAGGCAGGCAGATCACGAGGTCAGGAGATTGAGACCATCCTGGCTAACATGGTGAAACCCCGTCTCTACTAAAAATACAAAAAATTAGCCAGGCATGGTGGCGGGCGCCTGTAGTCCCAGCTACTCGGGAGGCTGAGGCAGGAGAATGGCCTGAACCCAGGAGGCAGAGCTGGCAGTGAGCTGAGATTGCGCCACTGCACTCCAGCCTGGGCGACAGAGAGAGACTCTGTCTCAAAAATAAATAAATTAATAAATAATAATTTTTTAAAAAATCACTCTAAATGTCACCATCCAGAATTACTTTCGGTTTCTTTTTTAGAGTTTTAGTATATTTCCATCCAATATTAGTCATGAATTTCTACATAGGTGAAATCTTAAGACATAGAGGAAGATCAAATTTTATGCAATTTTGAAATATTTTGTGGAAACTTGCAATAACATGTTAAAATATCACCTATTATTAACTTAATGGGAAAAACTTGAAATTCCTCAAAATATTTCCAAATGGTTAATAATTATATAATTTAAAAATTGATGGCCAAGTGTATTGTAAACTGAAATTACACAGTTTTATTATGATATGCCTTTTTACTAGAAATAACGTACCCTCCATTTCAATGTCTTATGAACCACACCCTTGTTTCCATGCACCAGAAATTTTGCATGTAATTTTTGTGACTCTTAGACCCTATTTTATTAGTAATTGCTATAGTAATTTATACATTTCTTATCCTAGAAAAATATATCAAAGTACTATCAAGTGCTGGTATTTACAAAAAAAATGTGTGCTCAAATATTGATAATCCAAATTGGAATTTAGATGTGATAAAATGCTAGAAAAAAAGAGTTAGCAACCTTGACTTGGGCTGCTTGTTCTGGAGTAAGCTCTATATGGACCATAAGAGAGAAGGATGAGAAGATGTTAAAAGCACATTAATGAGGAAATATGCTTCAGTGGTTGCAGATTGAGATTGTCTGAGCACAGCCTGAAGCTGTGCACCCTGTTTCTGCATCCTGCAGCATTTTTATGTGAATTAAGAAGTCATCCTACTTCAAATTCTTTATTTCGAACTATTGAGAAACTGTCTTAATATATTGATATTTCTTAAACAAAATATGTTACTACCATCTGTTGGAAAATTGTTGTAACAAAAATTCAAATCTATGATATCTATCATGTGAATGCTGTTTTCTTAGCTGTGGAGCCCTCATGGATTATACAACCTGCCCAATTGTATACAGCAGCCCTGATGAAAAGATACCCTGTCAATGTTGCATTTATCTTAAAGGACATATTATTCTTGAATGTGTAAGCTTCAAGTATGTGATATTGAAGCAGTATTTCTCCTGTAAAAATAACTAGTATATATAATTTTATGGTATGCTCATTTTCACTCAATATTACTTGAAAGAATTTATGTCGTTTAAAAACAAAATTTAAAGCAATATATTAAGTTCCATAATTTAAATACTACAAAAATTCCTTTTACCTCCCCACTTATGTTTAACATTTTAGTTATTTACAAGTTATTATTAAGCATTATAAGTATTTTCTTTCTACAGGTAGATGATAACTAGATTGAGATATTGAGATAATTGAGATAGATGTAGGTATTTTTAATTGCCTTGGGAAAGACTTCAAGGAAGAAATGTATGATATAGACAGTATGAGTATCTTTCAGAAATTTTCAGTGGAGTTATTTCACATTAAACTTCCAATGATAGTATAAAAATTGTCAAATTCTCCATACACTACCCGGTACTGGATTGTCTCTTTTAAATTTTTGCTTAATGTTAAAAAACAGATGATAGATGCTATCTTCTGTTAATGCCTTGAGCTCCTCTAGAAAAAAAAAGATATATTTCAAATATTTTAAAATGTCGTCAATGAAATTTTTGCTTCTTTTAATAATATCTTTATAGAATTCCTAAAGTGTTGTTTGAGTTTTGGGTGCTTTGTTTTTGATGTGTACGTGTGCTCTGAAAGATGGGAGTGCATAGAATAGATCCATTCATTGATGGTTCGTTAATAGATTCTTATGACTGCATTAGTGTCCAATCACCATATAGCCTCAGACCACTAGGATAGAATATGTCACAAGCATTTCATGTCAAAAGATGGTCATTCTAAAAATTTGTGTATTGCAGCAATTTGCAACCCAAAATGTCTTTATGGGGGCAGATGCATATTTCCCAATGTGTGTTCCTGCCGCACTGAATACTCTGGAGTCACATGTGAGAAGAAAATACAGGTATTTCAAAGTTTAAAGAGAAAATAAATTTTAGACATTGACATTTGCATATCTCTTCTACTTAGTAATTGCTACTAACCGATGTTTTATTTTCTCTTATTTCCAAAATAAAAAATAAAAGCATTTATTTGCCTCTAAAATTAAAAATTGTATCATTTTTGTGTTATGGTAGAGTTATTATATAAAACTTTGATGTGTTTTTAAGGAATTTCAATGTATAGATATAACTGTCCAATGTAATGCAGTATTTCATGACACTGTAGTTGAGACAGCAAATATTCCACAAAATAGATTCAAGACACTTATCTGTAGAGCCATTGCTATAAAACACATATTTAAAAAGTTTCTGCAATCCTATTTCTTCACAGAAGATTAAACTGCATTTTGTTTGGTCTCTAATCTTAGATTTCCAAATATCAATAGCCGAAATATTATTTCAGTCCTAATTCCTATACACACAAGGGTAGCTCTAATAATCTCTCTCCCTCTCATATAAACACACAGACACACAAATGCAGCAAACTTCTCAAAAATGTCTTAAAGTTAATCTGTAGGAGTTGTAATTTTAAAAGTCATTATATGCTATTTAGTACTTCAAAATGCCCCAGGGTCATGAATATAAAAGCATGCTGGAGTACTAGAATTTGACAACTGATTAGAAATTTTCTTCTTGAAGCTCGATATGGATCAATCTGGCTTGGAGACAAAATGGATATATGTATAGTTTTCTCCGAGCACTGGTGTCATCCTGTAGGATTGGCTCCCATTATGAAAATAACCAGACCGTAATAGGGCTATGGTCTGAAAACTGGAAAGCAAAAGTTATTGAGTACTTATTTGATTAAATATTGTTTGAGAAAAATAAAAATAAAAACTTCAGCTTCCTTGGGTTTGAAGGCAGCCTAAATACATATTATTTGATTTGATTTGATGTGAGATTTTTATGGCACAGAAAACCCTAGGACCTCTAAAGCTTTTTAACTCCACTTTGACAGTACTAAACTAGTGGCTGCTCTATATTCTATTTTATGTATGTATTTGCCATCTGAATCCTTCCTTATATGATCAATAGCAAATCATCTTTATCCCCATTAATGTTGCTTCTGAGAATGCATTTGAAATCACACTAAGGGGAAAAAATGCCAGAAGGCCATGGGGAAGGAAAAGGGGAGAAAAGGCTAAACATGAGCACAATATGTCCTGTTCTACTGTAACCTGCTCTCCCCAGCTTCTAACTTCAATCTCATTCTAGCTTTATTCTGTTGATCACTGGTGTCATTTTTTTTTTCACTTGCTCTTGATATTTCTTTGGCTCCCACACATAGGTTAAAACGTAAATTTCTCTTTAGTGGGGAAAAAAGCAACCACCATCCACGGGTATCCACAGAACCTCCAACTCCATCCTTTGCTCCCGTCTTCCCTACCTTCCCCCAAGGAGGGTTCCGGCTGGCTAACTACCTCCTGGCTCTTCCGCAGGCAACCTGAGATAGTGGATAAAAAAAGAAATGGAGCTTACTGATTGGATTGCTAGAATTTCAATGAAAAAGAATTACTGGCTAGAGACAAGAAACACAGAGAAAGGGAAAATAAGCAAAGAAAGAAAAAGGTGCTAAAGAGGGTGGGTTGATAAAAGGCTTTGGGAAGCATCATAACCTCCTGCTTGTGGCTCAGTGCACTCACTCTGAGCCTGCCACTTAATTTGCTCTGTGATTTCAGTCAAGTTTAATCCCCTGAGTCTCAGTTTTCTCATCTGCAGTATGGCATTAATAGTAGCACCTAATCATAGGCTTATTGTAAGGATTAAATATGTTAATATATGTGAAATACCTAGAATGGTGCCTGGGACATAGCAAGCACTATGTAAGAGTTTGTAACTAATTACATCGAATAGAGGAATAGAAAGAGGTGGAGAAAGAAAAGGATGGGCCATGCATTATGAGTATCAATGGTTTTTTCTTGAGGGATATTAAAACATTAATTCGTTTTATTGGGCATGGATGTTTCTAAGGTGTAACATTTTGCCAAGATGGAGTCACCTAGTATGCAAGCTCCATTTGATTATGACTGCTTGGACCTTAAATATAATCTTGATTAGATTTCAATTTTGTGAAAACAGTATTGAACCTAGTGGCAAACAGAACCAAAAGAGCTTTATGTATCATGTCAGAGGGAAGGAGGCAACAAATAATGAGTATGCATGAAATGATTTTATACTATTCATTGAAACACAATTTCCTTCTTCCTACTACAGATAAGACACCATTGAGTAGCATCAAGTATATGAATTACAAGCCTGTATCTTAAGAATGGAAATGTTTTGTTCAGAAAAAGTTGGAGATAACTTGAAGTTTATTTGAACATCATTCAAAAATATCTTAAAGACTGAAGAAATTAATAAAATACATAATGATCTCAGTTGTAATCATTAGAGAAAAGCAAAGAAGAAATTCAGGTAATCTAAATTTGATGTTGAGATGGGATAGGATATTTACATGTTAAGATGATGTATCTGATATTCCATCCATTCACAATATTTAATAAACTGAGTATTTTCTTAGCCCTGTGACTACGTCTGCATCATTAGTAGTCAGTCAACCTAATGGAAACCACTTGATATCATCCTGATAGATGATGTTTAATTCAGAACAAGGGGCTCACAGGACTATTTGAGGGATGGGGAATGAGGGTTGGGAGCTAAAGATTAGGAAAGCCACTGCTGATCAGAGTGGGTAATAATGAAGATGTTAGGCCAAAGCTCCAAGCAGATTCTTTTCAGAGGCTTTCCTGGAACTGCTACAATACTTGAGAATCTTTAAAAACTACCACCAACTGTCTCAGGCAAAGTGGATTATTCTCAAATTTTTGCTAGAAAGCCACTGTGAATTTCATCTTTCCAAGCATCAAGCTGCAAACACCTCTGAAAAGACTAACGACTTCCTCTTCATTTCCAGCTTCCTACTCTCCAGCAAATTTTTCTTATTGGCAAACTGTGACCCAGAACCACACAGACAAGTGGATTCTGAAAAATGTAATTCCCAGCCTTACAAAAAAGTGGCAGTGGTGTCCTGGGCCCAAAAGTGAGAAAACAGACACCAGACATGCTAAAAGGTCTGCATCTGATTGCTCTTTCATCTTTCCATTTTTTTCTGTACCATGATCCATTTTGGTATATGAATCGAGAGAGATGATCACAAAACCAAATCCTTCTAAAGATATCACAAGAAAAGAGTATGTGGATGCTTAATAAAAGCAAAGTTAAATTACAATACATGAATAGTTGGGGAAGTGAGTAACAACAACAGGGAATACACATATAATTAAAGGATTTGCCTCAGAGATGCAAATAATTGCAAGTTACCTGGGGTTATAAAGTTTCCTTTTTCCTGCTATCTCATATTTTGCCTCAAACATTTCATTTGACTTTCAGAAAACATGTTATTTTAATTTGAACATGACCATCTTAAATCATATACATTTACAAAGGCTCATTTTTCTTTTCTTTTAAGTAGAAAGTTTGAGCATTCCTAAGCCATATCTAACGTGTAAGATAAAGTAAGACACGATCAGAATAAAAGTATTGCTACATTTGCTAAGGACCCTTTAAGTATTAACATCCAATGTCAGAATTAAAGAGTTTTTGATTTATCATTTTGTATTTACTAAAAGGCAGTTTTAATAGATTGCTTAGGAGACCATAATATGAACCAAAAATAAAACTCAAAGCCTCCCAACCAATGGAAAGAACTCTTCTCAAGTAATGGAATTCCAAAGTAAACCTGAAACATGGGTTCAGGACGTCGTGGGAATGGATGGTCAGACGTGCCTCGTTATACCCTCATCCCTTTGGAGTTCAGGCACAACCCGCCAGCGTTAACATCAAAACAGAGACCTTAAAAATAACAAAGCAGATTTTTTGTAGCAATAAGATACCAACATGACAGATAACAGGCCCTGAAATAAAGTATTTTACCCTAAAATGTATTTTTTGACATATTTTGAAATGTCCCTGCAAAGCTATCTCTTTTGGGGAAAATCTACATTCTATAGAGAATCCCACCCCTTTCCGGGTTTTTTCCCTAATCCAGGAGAGAATAAACTAAGAGTTTGACACCTTTTTAAGCCTAATAAGAAACATTTGCAATCTCATCTCTCTGAAGCCTCCTACCTGGAAGCCTCATCTGCGTAATAAGAACCCCTTGGTCTCCACAACCCCTTATTTTAACCCACACACCCCCTTCTGTTGATTCCGGGTCTTTAGATAAACTCTTTCAACCAATTGCCAATCAGAAAATTCTTGAATCCACCTATTATGTCTCCCTAAAATATATAAAACCCAGCTGTAGCCTGACCTCCTTGGGCACATGTTCTCAGCATCTCCTGGGGCCATGTCACAGGCCATGATGACTCATATTTTGCTCTGAATAAATCTCTTCAAATATTTTACACAGTTTGATTCTTTTCATCAACAATAACATACTTCGCTATGTTTTATATTACCAGAAATTCAGAAATACAAATGCAAAATAAATGTTAACACTTAGTGTATACTTAAATTCTTCGGCTTTTGTGAAAATAAGAGTATTGTACTAATATTCTTCAGCTTTTGTGAAAATAGGAGTATTGTAGATAAAAGTGAATGCTTTTTAAATTTCGTAATTAGAATTAAAATACTATGAAAATAGATACATTTTTATATCAGTTTGACAACTTTGCTCAGGATACAATTGTATGAGTAGAAAACAAATTCAGTTTCTTCCTAGTATACTCTCACAACACAACAATCAACACAGAAGGCTTCTGTGACCTCTGGTCAGCAAGAAGTTTGTAGGGGAGTTCTCCCCAATAATTAACCAATTCTGCAGCAGACACTAGCTGGATGTCCTCTTAATTCAATGCAGTTCTGACACTATCTACCTGTAGTAGCATCAGATGCCACAGGTTGAGGGCTCCGTCCCCAATTCCTCAGACTTCCCACCTTCAGATGCCAGTCACATGCCCGAGGTTGTTTTACCTGTGCTTCTGACTGCCAGCTATAAATAGGAGTTCCCACAATCTCCTCCTCTCAGGTTTGATTAGTTTGCTAGAATGGCTCACAGAACACAGTGAAACACATTTACTGCTTTATTATAAAGGATGTTACAAAAGACACAGGTGAAGAGATGTGTTGGGCAAAGCATGTGGGAAGGGGTGCAGAGCTTCCACGCCCTCTCTGGACTCCTCCAGGAACCTCTGTGTATTCAGCTATCTGAAAGCTCATCTGAACTTTGTCCTTGGGCTTTTATGGTGACTTCATTACATAGGCATGAGTGATTGAATCATTGTCCATTGGTGATTGACTTAACCTTCAGCTTCTCTCCAGGAGTCCCCAGCCATCGGTCAACTCATTAGCATACAAAAAGACACTTACCACTTTGGAGATTATAAGGATTTTAGGAGCTATATATCAGGAATGGGATGAAGACCAAATATATATTTCACAATGTCACAACCACATAGCAATTTTATCAATAGCAATTTTATCAATAGTCTTATTAAATTGATTTTCAAGATAAACTTTTTATGGTTTAAAAGTTATAATCGCTTAAAGACTTATTCTGAGATACCTAAACTAATGCAGTCATGCACCACATAATGAATGACGTTTCAGCTAATCACAGAATATATATATATATGTATGATGGTGGTCCCCTGAGACTATATTACAATATTTTTCTGTACCTTTTCTATGTTTAGATCTACAAATACTTACCATTGTGCTACAATTACCTACAGTATTCAAATACAGTAACATGTTGTAAAGATTTGTAGCCTAGGAGCAGTAGGCTATACCATACAGCATATGTGTAGTAGGCTATACTACCTAAGTTTGTGTAAGTACATTCTACAGTGTTAGTACAAATACAGAATTGCCTTATCATGCATTTCTCAGAACATATACCCTTCATTAAGTGACGCATGAATGTACACTAAATTTTTCATAAACATTGTTTAGATCTACGTCAAGAATCTCAATAAAATTAAAATATTAATCAATACACTATCCATTTATAATAGATTTAATGGACCTGCATATGTTAATAATGAAGAAATGCTGTGGTTTACAAATTTTATGTAAAATCATCCTTATGAAAGCTAATGACTCATGGAAATGAAAGTAATGTTTAGAATATAATGCGAGTTTAGAAAAGCAAGTAATATGATAAATTTATGGCAAAAGATTTAATTTTTGGCTTATATCTTGATGATATTTTGCAACAACTAATTTCAACGTATTTTATTCACAGTCTATTTGGAAAATACTTTGAAAATAGTGAGTGTTTAAAAATTAAGCAAAAGTAATTGAAAATACGTAACTTTCAATATTTATCTTATAATTTTATTTATTTATTTATTAGGAATGAGGTCTTGCTATGTTGCCCAGGCTAGAGTGTAGTGTTTATTCTTGCTGAATTCTTATAAAGAATTCAGACTATAGACTTTGCTTAGTTAATATGTTTGACTGTTTTGTGCTTATTCTTGCTAACATTGAAATGAAATACATGATAAAATTTAAAATTTCAGGTTAAAACTATTTGGGGATATTTGGAACCCATAATGACAATATAGACATATTGTATGTATTTTTTCAATTTTATAAAAAATCCACCACAATTATGTAATTTTTGATGGACTTACATGCTGGGGTTTAAACCAAGCATATTTATATTCATCAAATTAATATAGTATTTTGCCTTTATGCCACTTAATAATTTTTTTGTGACTTATAATATGCATGCCAGTTACTTCTAAAATGAGCTGCAGTGGCCTAAATATTAAACAACATGTTAAATAGGAGGAGAAATACAATACAGAAAACCTGAAAGAAGATATACTGTACTGCATATCTAAAATGTTATTAACTATAAATAAGAAGTAAATAATAAACAACATTATAAGATTCTGTTTTTTTAAAAAAGAGGAGAATGGCTATTTGTTCACAGAAAGCAAAGTAGGGAATCTAAGTGGAGCTTGTTAATCAATGTTTATATAGTGGATATTGGGTAGCACTGCCGCTGATGCTTCCTCAATCACCGTTTGCAAAAGATACTGAAAATATCAACTCAATTCCTGTTTGTAGAAAGAAAAGTCTGGCAAAATTCCTAAAGATTGCATAAGTCAGGTGGTTGCAGTTTTCTGTATCTATAATCTCAGCTACTTGGGAGGCTGAGGCAAGAGGATCACTTGAGTCTCTGAATACTGTGAATCGCTACTGCATTCTAGCCTGGGCAACGTAGACCCCATCTCTTAAAAAAAATTGCTTAAGTCTTAATACATTTTCCTTCTCTGATGAAGTAGATATTTGTAAACAGCAGTAAAGCAAGTGTGCTAAAATCACTAATATTTAATGTTGAATAAGAAGACTTATTCCCAGGTGACTTATATTTTTCACCTAACTCAGCCCTTAATTTCAGAAAACAGGCTGCACAAACTGACCTGTTGACAATTCTTGTCAAGTTTATTTCCCCCAGTTTTCAATTTGCCTCACAAGGACCTTATCACACAACACTTAAACTCTTTGATGATGTTGAAAACTATGGGCAGCATTCTTGACACTCTGTTTCCTTTAAACGGTCATTCTTGTAACGGCCGGGAGAAGTTTGCAGCAGACAGAAACGTTGGATTGCTACCTATCCCTGGCAATGAAGAGTAGGAAACTACCCTCAGTTTTCCTAATTTTCTATCTTTTTCCTAACAGCCCCACTTTAATGAAAACTGCCTTCCCTTTTCCAGGTGGGAGCCATCGAGTTAAGGTTTTTTTTTCTTTGATTCAACTCAATAAACATGGTGGTTGATTAAAACGATACAGCATTCAAGACAAGAAGTGAGGCTGGGTTTCATGGGAGCCAGGAAGCAATCAAAAGACTCATTCTTTTCTCTTCTGGAGCTGCATGGATTGTCTCTTGTTGGCTTCCCTGTAAAATTTTAATTCTCTTTGCCCATTGCTGTTCTTTATTGATTTTCCTCAGGATTCAATGTGGCCACCAGATCAATGTGATGATCTTTCTGTTCCAATTACTGCCACCCATTGACTAGAAAACATGTCATTTAGTTCAGAAGTCTTGAATGAGAAAAATCTCAGAGAAATTGGTAGCACTGCATGGGCGTGAACCAGTGACCATCCCTAGGTAATCAGCCCAGATCAGGGCCAGCAGAGTCATGGAAGATGGAATTGGTTGTTTGCTAAGTTGTGGGGAAGTTCATCGTATTAGTTCATTTTCACACTGCTGATAAAGACACACCTGTGACTGGGCAATTAACAAAAGAAAGAGGTTTAATGGATTCAGTTCCACGTGTCAAAGATTTTCAATTTTTGCTTTATTTTATTTATCGAAGGCAGGTAAACTAAAACTACTGTGGACAAATATTTCTGTCAAAAGACTGCTAGGTATGATAACCTCTTCACTCAGCATCCACTTTATTTTTGTAATTATTCAATAGCACACCATAAAAATCAGAAGTGCTCTCCTGAGTGGAAGTAGACCAATTATGTGATTATCAATTAAATAAATTAAGTGGGGATAATTAGAAGAAAGAAAACCAAAATGTATTGAGCATGATAGTAGGGATTTTAATTAATATTAATCTTTCAGACACTCAAGTTTTTGAGAGAAAATATTTCTCTCTATTTTACAAATGACAACACCAAAGCCTAGAGAACTCCAATTGTTTCTTAAATACCCTGCTGCTTACACTTTGCCGTGATTGTATTTGAATGCATATCTGACACCAAGTCCTATTAACTACATAATATCATCTATTTTTAGGAAAAGCGAAGAATGTTTAATGACTCAAGATCACTTGATAATTTATTAAAGATATTTCCACTTTTCAATCCACATTATGGATTGATAAAAATATGACTGTTAAAATGAGGTATTTCATTTATTAATTTATTGGACAAAAATATTTTGAAAAAAACACACTTCAAGAAGAATTTGTGAATTACCAGTTCGTTTTGTTCTAGCTGTGGATATACATTTGTCTGTGGAGAGGTGTCTACTAAGAGCACCATGTAGAAATAGAACTGGCGGCAGGAGAGCAGCAGGACACATTGCTCTGAGGCTTCAGAGTCGGGTGCACCTGGACTTTAATTCAATTCCAAATCTTGGCTCTACCTCACCACAGTTGTGGACTTGCACAGAGAGCTTTACCACCTTCGATACATGAATTCCCTCATTTGTAAAATAGGGATAAAAATATTTATGTCATAAGAATACTGTGTAATTTTAAATTTAAAATGAGAGTATTATTGATATGCTGTGGCTCTGCGCGTGTCCCTACCCAAATCTCATCTCAAACTATTATCCCCATGTGTCGAGGGAGGGACTTGGTAGGAGGTGCTTGGATCATGAAGGTGGTTTCCCCCATAATGTTCTCGTGATAGTGAGTGAGTTCTCACGAGATCTAATGGTTTAAAAGTGTGGTACTTCCCCGCCCCGCCCGCCCTCTCCTGCTGCCTTGTGAAGAATGTGCTTGCTTTTCTTCCGCCTTTCGTCATGATTGTAAGTTTCCTGAGGCCTCCCAGCCATATGGAACTGTGAGTCAGCTAAACCTCTTTTCTTTATAAATTAGCATCTCAGGTAGTTCTTTAGAGTGGTATGAAAATGGACTAATACAATTGTAAATAATTTTTCACAATGGTTGTTATCTAAATCCCTAACACATGTGTTTTATTATTTTTTGTTGTTGCTAAAAATGAATCAGTCATACCAGCTGAAGAAATGACAGGAAGACTCCTCTGTTTGGATTTTAGAGTTTTCCAATGATTACTATATATTGGTAATTTTGTTCACTGATTAACTTTAAAAAGCACTAATTAAACAAGATGTGAGATTAAAAACAAAATAAAATATGCAAACATAAACTTTAAATCAACTCTGGCATATAAGTAGTAAGAACCAGACTAAGACGGCTAAAGACAGCTGGCATATAATGACTGAAATTGAGAGTTAAATGTGAACCTGTGTTCTAAGTAGTTTACCAGGGTTAAGTTGATTACCCTCCGTATTCACCTGTGTAGTTCTTTAGACTCTAGCAATCAGCCTCCAAAAAAACCCCTTTTGACCTTAGTGGGCTCTAGGCACTTTTGTCTTCACAGATCCCTCTTTCCATTTAAAAATATCAAAACGTATATTTTATAACTGGGCTGATTTAAAGATGAATATGTTAATATCATATATTAAAATAGTTTACTTGACCTAAAAGTTTTTTAATACTGATTTTAAAAGACAGGAAACATTTTTGTGGGTCTTTAAAAATACCGTGGGCCATAGTTGATGTACCTCCCTCACTGACCAAAATGGGGCCCTTCCTGGCAAGAGTATTGTAGTCTTAAGCATACCAGTTCAGAGACTACAGTACTCTATCAACGGCTACCGCAGATGCTTTGAGAGAATAAAAGAAAGGGAGGACAAAGCAGGTAGCATTCCGATTTATTTTTTTATTGTAAGGACAGACTTATACATCATTGTTGAAAGAATTTTAACCTGTTTTACACTTCTGTAAAATTGTTTCTACTGCCAGGTGAAATTAGCTTATTTTGCCTGCAGATGGTGCTAGATCCTCAGTTCCTAAGTAACTCATTTTGATAAGAGAACATATTAAATATTTAAGGCAAATATGACATTTTTCAAAAATAAAATTCTTCATAATTAACATGACATCAGTTTTTCCTGTGAGCCTAGAGTCTTAGTTATACCTGATAATCTCCAATAATTATAGCCACTTGTCTGAGAGCAGTTAAAAATTCTCATTGTGCTTGTAAAAGATACCACTTTCCTTAGAAGATTTGGTGACTTTCTGAATTTGTCTGAGATTAAAATTTTTCTAAGTAGTATTAGGTTGGGCAGAAACTGAATTTGTCTGAGATTAAAATTTTTCTAAGTAGTATTAGGTTGGGCAGAAAACATTTTTTACTTCCTGTATACACTGAACATGGAAAAGTCAAACTCTGAAGATAGCCAGCACTTTCAAATATTTTAAGATTATACCTTTTCCACTATCACTGAGAAATAATAAGTCAATATGTAGCACTCCCTGACAGAAAATAAAGTCTTTTTAAGGAATAATGTTTTCTTAAATATGCTTCTTCTTGACACCATAATTTTGTCTGAAGTAAGTGGGTTTCTCCCAACTATGTATCTGTACATGACTGTATCTAGTCTTTGATTTGAGACACTATGAGCTTGAGAACAATAATAAAACTTAACCGACATACACATTATAGTAAGAATTATCCAAATTTATTTTCTAATTTCATAGATAGATGATATACAGGTGATGATAGATTAGATATACAGGTGATGATAGATCAGACATATAGGTATAGATGCAATGTATATAAAGTAGATTCTATTATCAAACTTTAATCTTCCTCACCAACGAACTGGTTATAATCCTTGTTAACATGGTCAAGTGATATTGTTAGGGTTTAGTTTGGTTTCTTCTTCTAAGATCTCAAGATAATCATCTGTACTTTCTTTACTGTTTTGTTTTAATGCTACCCAAGCTAAGAGGTTCCTTTCTTAGTTGAGGGCTCTGATTACTAAATGAAGGGAAATTGTTAGGGCTTGCTTATTTCATGGCTCAAAGTTGTATCTTTAGGCACCAAGACCTGTCAATTATTTTTCGTGGACAACTTTGATGCTTCCTCCTATGTTAGTTAATGGAGATGGTGACTGCGTGATACTTCATCCCCCTAATCTGTCTGCCTATTACATCAACATTCTCTGATGATGCATTCACACTGCTGGTTGATACTTTCTGACGACTGTAGGAGGGTGAGGATATTATTTTTCAACCCTCTTCTTGTGAAAATAGTCAATTATTTCTTGGGTTTTGACCTGAGATCTATCTCCCCATATCATGGAGTCAAGCCATTTCCAGTTCAATGCCGTAAAATACCCCGGCTGCAGCATTACAGATGGAATAAATTAAACATTACAGACAAATATATTCTGACCACTCATTTCTAATAGTGGCCTACACAGAAGACTTGAAGGAGACCAGCTGGTTCAATCCAAGAAAATATCGCAAGGCAGCAATAGAGTTTGGTGTAACATGTGGGTATTTTCACAAAGAAAGTTACATAAATTATAGGCAAATATTTTGAAAAATATACTTTTGTTTTATTTTTATTTCCATAAAAAAATAACTAGAGGAAACGGAATTTTGTATTATCAGAACAAAACCTAATTTATTCACTTTGAGGGTCGTCACTGGGCTGTCTGCCTTGCTCTGTGTGTAGAGCAAGGGTGGGATTTTTCTAGATTCAAGAGGGGCAATGGACTAGAAAGGACAGAAGGTAGTTTCCAGTTAATGATCAAGTCCTGATGCATAATATGCTCAAAAAAAGCTTCCAATCTTAGATTTGCACTAGAAAGGAAGAGGGTGCCAAGGAATTTGTTTTTTTCTTCTCAGATGAGAGAACAGAGATCTCAGAGTAATGCCTGTCAGCACTGCTTGGGTGACTTACCTTCCAACCACTGTCAGACAATTAAGAGGAAATTTATATATCTCATTGTTTTGAGCACTATTATTGTCTTCCAAGTGGGTAACTATTGAGTTTCCACCAAAATGCCAAAATTCATTTCTAACCTTTGTGGGCAGGCAGATTACAGGCTCTGCCAGTACCTATTAGTAAGCAGCAGTAAGACAACTTGCTGGAAAAAGAACGTTAGATTTCCCCACCATCAGGGAATACTAAAATGATGAGCATGGTTGAAAAATAAATGAGTAACCAGTTTTTAGCTTCTAATAGAACTCATGCTGAAAATACACATGTAAGATTTTAACTAATTAGGCCTCAAGCTCTTTTTAAAAGCCACATTGCAATTAATTAAAATGACTGCTACTCATTTTTTAAAAAAACAGGGTAAATTTTTTATTATACCTACCAAACTGTCAGAGAAAGTAAACATGCTTAAACTCCCATATTACAGTTTTTGTGCTGAAATAGATAAACTACACGATCAACTTTCTTTTTTCTCAAATTTATTTTTTCATTGACATAAAAGTATAGGTATTTGCCATGTACAACACGATTTGTAGTATACATACATTGTGAAATGGTTAAATCTAGCTGGTGAATGCATTACTTCATATAGTTGTATTTATGGTGAGAACACATAACATCCACCTTCTTAGCGTTTTTCTTATTTTTAAGCTACTTATTTGAGTTGAAGTTGTCCTGAATACTTCAGCTAATATTTAACAATAATTTAATTATTTATTTAATTAGATTAACAAATACAAATTAAAATCAAGATGTGTAACCTTTCATTGAGGACCAAACTTAGAGTTATTTCCCCTTTAAGAGCAGTGCTATAAAAGGAGTCCAATCAGTGGAAATTTAGAAATAGCCATTTAAGAGAGACAATGCTTAATTAGAGCAAAATTCTATCACCAAAAACATTTATTGTAGCATGGTTTTTAAT
>NW_012099277.1:115242-230873 GCF_000951045.1 Mandrillus leucophaeus
AGAGATCTCAGAGTAATGCCTGTCAGCACTGCTTGGGTGACTTACCTTCCAACCACTGTCAGACAATTAAGAGGAAATTTATATATCTCATTGTTTTGAGCACTATTATTGTCTTCCAAGTGGGTAACTATTGAGTTTCCACCAAAATGCCAAAATTCATTTCTAACCTTTGTGGGCAGGCAGATTACAGGCTCTGCCAGTACCTATTAGTAAGCAGCAGTAAGACAACTTGCTGGAAAAAGAACGTTAGATTTCCCCACCATCAGGGAATACTAAAATGATGAGCATGGTTGAAAAATAAATGAGTAACCAGTTTTTAGCTTCTAATAGAACTCATGCTGAAAATACACATGTAAGATTTTAACTAATTAGGCCTCAAGCTCTTTTTAAAAGCCACATTGCAATTAATTAAAATGACTGCTACTCATTTTTTAAAAAAACAGGGTAAATTTTTTATTATACCTACCAAACTGTCAGAGAAAGTAAACATGCTTAAACTCCCATATTACAGTTTTTGTGCTGAAATAGATAAACTACACGATCAACTTTCTTTTTTCTCAAATTTATTTTTTCATTGACATAAAAGTATAGGTATTTGCCATGTACAACACGATTTGTAGTATACATACATTGTGAAATGGTTAAATCTAGCTGGTGAATGCATTACTTCATATAGTTGTATTTATGGTGAGAACACATAACATCCACCTTCTTAGCGTTTTTCTTATTTTTAAGCTACTTATTTGAGTTGAAGTTGTCCTGAATACTTCAGCTAATATTTAACAATAATTTAATTATTTATTTAATTAGATTAACAAATACAAATTAAAATCAAGATGTGTAACCTTTCATTGAGGACCAAACTTAGAGTTATTTCCCCTTTAAGAGCAGTGCTATAAAAGGAGTCCAATCAGTGGAAATTTAGAAATAGCCATTTAAGAGAGACAATGCTTAATTAGAGCAAAATTCTATCACCAAAAACATTTATTGTAGCATGGTTTTTAATGCTAAAATGTAAAAATTAATAAATAAAATTATAGAATGATTGTGATAAATTATAACAATTATAAAATAATTAAATATTAAGTGACTATTAATAGGAAAATAGTTACATCATTATATTTCAAGTCATGAGATTTCTATATAGCCAATAAAGCAATCGTTAATGTAGAGTTATATCTCATATTGTATGAAAATGACTTTGTTAGAGGAAAAGATGAGAGAAATATTTCAGACAATAAATATAGTATACTCCAATTTAAAAATGCATATGTTTGCATATGATGGGGCTCAGAAAAGAGTATCTTAAAATGAAGGCCTCCACAGCAGCCTCAGAGCAGTTTTTTTCTGACCTTTTCCTGTTCCCCTGTCTCTCAGTCCTGTTCTCTCTGGAGGATAGCCATAAAAACTAGAATCCCTCTTCCCCAAGGCAGGTCACAGAAACCAGAGCCCCCTTTCTCCAAAGCCAGTCATAAAACCTCATAATATTACTCTAATTTTCCCTTGCCTTTCTGTGTAAAAACTGGCCATAAAGAAATTATCTGACACACCTTGTTTGACTGTAGATCATGAGACCCCCATTCTAGAGAGGGCTCTTCCTCACACCAAGGAAGGAATGCATGCTCAGAAGAATCTAGACAGCCAGTTTCCCCACTCAGCCCATTTTCATTACATCTTGCCCTTTTTGTCCAATCATGTTTCTACATGGCTATCCATAACCTAAACATAAGCATGGACAATTTCTTCTGTATCCTTGAGTCTTCTGAAAGCTCCCATGTATACGTGTTAAATAAATTTGTATGCCTTTTCTTCTATAAATCTGCCTTTTGTGAGTTGATTTTTCAGAGAATCTTCCAAGAGCCTTTGGCCCCTACACATATATGTAAATACACATACGTTTTTAATATTATAGAAAATGTCTAAAAAGACTGGTACCAAACACTTAAGATTGGTTACCTCAGGGGAGTAGTTTAAGGGGTGATTGAAGTAGATTTTATGTATTACTTTATATGTATTTGTACTGCTTAAAATTTTTACAGTTATCTTAAATGAGTTTCATAATGTATCATTTGCAGAATCTTCAATTAGCCTTAAACAATGCAACTTTTTGGAAATACCCATTTACAGACATTAAGAATAACATGAGTTGAAAATTAAAGAATCATTGCATTCTTTTTCTTAATTCAAAAGGGGCAATAAAATTTATAAAAAAGTTAATATTTATATAAAATTTTAGTTGTATTTGTAGTTATACTCTTTTCAGAGTAAACGATTTTGACATTTCATTATTGCAGATGTATTAAAGTTGGAAATTATGTATTTAAATTAAGGGAAATGGTCTACAGTCCCACCAGTGTTATTGTAAGATTAAAATTAATTACACAGAATTTTTGTATCAGGCCAAACTGGACAGGTAATCAGTCATAAGCTAATGTTATTAGCTTGATTCATGTTATCAAACTGTATTTCTGATAACACCAGACAAGGGGGTGGTGGGAGAGAGACATACTACATATTAAAATCATAAAACCAAGTTCTTTTGTTTGCATTAGTTTAAATATTTACAGGTCACATTTATGGCAGAGAGTTTAGAATTGAATAATTTAAGCAAAAATCTCACATTTGCCTAAATTTGTGGAAGCAAATATACCATAAAATAATGTTTCCTACTTAGAAGTTTGTAGAGTGCCTTTTATGTAAAAATTCTGAAACTTTTAAAGGACTGAATTTGAGAGTTCAAATTGAATTAATGAACATTTTATTTTAAAGATAGAATTAAAATGCACTGTTCAGTTCATATAGGTAATTTGAGGTGCACAGGGAATGATGCAACTTTCCCAACAACTCAAATCAGATGAAATACAATGGTTAATTTTCAGTAAAAACTGGAATTATCGAGAGGTCAGTCTCATATAGGTAGAGGTTTGTTTTATTTTAGAAGATGATGACTACCTTTTTTTTTTTTTTTGAAAATAGTGACATTTTATATATACAAAAGAAAAGAGTACTACATCTGTAAACTGATAAAGCATAACAAAATAGACACCCACAATTCAATCATCCATTTCAGAAATATGCCAAAGTCAATACAATTGTACTGATGACTTCTTTGCTTCTATTAAAATCCTGCTGTATTTTGTGTTAATCACCTGTGCTAGGCAACCTCTAAGATGGTCCTAAATGACCCCTCCTTTCCAGTATTGACACCCTTATGTAATCTCTTTCCCTACAGAGTGAACTAGACTTGTTAGAAATGACTCACTTCTAACAAATACAATGAAACAAAAGTAGTGAATGCTGCTGCTGATATTAGGTTATAAAATAACTATAGCTTTCATCTCTCTCTTTCTTCTTCTCTCTCTCCTTCTCACTTTCACTCCCTTTTTCTCTTGCTTGCTCTAAGGAAATCCAGTTGCCATGATGTGAGTTTGAAGTTGTTCTATAAAAGGTCCACAAGGCAAGGGACTGAGGGAGCCCTCTAACCAACAGACAGGAGAAATGAGGCTCTCAGTCAAAACAGCCCTGAGAGAATAAAATTGGGTCAAGAACCACATGAGTAACTTTGCAGTGGATCATACCCAGGGCTTGTCTTAGATAAGACCATAGCCAACACCCTTACTGCAACCTCATGAGAGATCTTGAGCCAGAGGCACTCAGTTAAACCAACCCTGAATTCCTGACCCAGAGGAATTATGAGATAATAAATGTGTGTTGTTCTAAGCTACTACATTCTGCAGTAATTTGTTCATCAGCAGTACATAGCCAATACATTATCCTTGCCTTTTATAAAGTTTTGTTAAAGGATGCACAATATATTAATTTCTGTTATATTAGAACTTTAAATTGTCACTCAATTCTTTTTATTTTTAATTTTTGTGAGTACATAGTAGATGTATATATTTATGGGGTACATGGGAGACTTTTATACAGGCATATAATGTGTAATAATCACATCAGTGTAAATGCAGTATCCATCACCTCAAGTTTGTATCCTTTCTTTGTGTTATAAACAATCCAGTTATATTATTTTAGTTATTTTTAAATGCATGATAAATTGTTGACTGTACTCCGTTGTGCTATCAAATACTAGATCTTATTCATGCTATCTAACTACATTTTTGTACTCATAACCATCCCTGCCTACCCACCTCCCCCATTACCTTCCCCAGTTTCTGGTAACCATCATTCTACTCTCTGTCTCCATGTGTTTAATTGTTTTGAATTTTAGCTCCCACAAATAAGTGAGAACATGCAAAGTTTATCTTTCTGTGCTTGGCTTATTTCACTTAACATAATGACATCCAGTTCCATCCATGTTGTTGCAAATGATGGGATCTCATTCGTTAAGACTGAATAGTACTCCGTTGTGTACATGTGCCACATTTTCTTTATTCATTCATTTGTTAATGGAAACTTAGGTTGCTTCTTAACCTTGACTCTTGTGAACAGTGTTGCAATAATAAACATAGCAGTGGTTATTTTGCTTAAACTGTTCTCCATAGTGGTTGTATTAATTTACATTCCTACCAACAGTATACAAAGGTTCCTTTTTCTCCACTTTGTCATCTTTATTCATTGTCGACTGTCTTTTGGATAAAAGCTATTTTAACTAGGGTGAGATGATATCTCACTGTAGTTTTGATTTGCATTTCTCTGATGCTCGATGATGCTGATCACATTTTCATACACCTGTTTGCCAATAGCTTTGGCTATTCTGGGTCTATCGTGGTCCCATATACATTTTAGGATTATTTCTTCTATGTTTTAAGAATGCCATTGGTATTTTGATGGGGATTGCATTGAATCTATAAATTGTTTGTGGTAGTATGGACATTTTAACAGTATTGATTCTTCTAATCCATGGAATATCTTTCCCCTTTTTTGGTGTTCTCTTTGTTTTTGTTCATCAGTGTTTTATAGTTTTCAATATAGAGAGCTTTCACTTCTTTGGTTGTTTATTTCTAGGTATTTTATTTATAGCATTGTAAATACGACTATATTAATTTCTGCTTCAGATTGTTCACTGTTGGTGTATAGAAATACTACTGATTTTTATGTTAATTTTTGTATGCTGCAACATTACTGAATTTGTTTAACAGTTCTAATAGTATTTTTTTAATGGAATCTTTAGAGATTTTTTTAAATATAAGATCATATTTGCAAAAAAAGATAATTTGACTTGTTTCTAATTTGCATGCTCTTTCTTTCTCTTGTCGGATTCCTCTAGTTAGGAATTCTTTAATTCTTTATCTTGCTAATTTTTTGCTTTCCTAAGCTTTTATTAATTTAAAATGTATTGAAACATGTCTTTATTATTTTATATTTGTCTACTTTTCCCTGTAGTTTTATCAAAATTTTCTTTCTATGCTTGAGGCTATTAAATTGGGTGCATACAAGTTTATAGTTTGCTAACTAAGCCTCTTAGACAGCATTGCATAGTGATTAAGTTCAAGGACCCTGGAGCCAGATTGCTTTCTGGATTGAATCCAGACTTCTCTCCTTATTAACTGTGTGACTGAGCAAATTGCTTAAGCTTCCTTCATCCATTGCCTTGCTTGAAAAGATGGAAAGGTAAATAGAAACAATACCTACCTAATAAAATTGAAATGAGAATTAAATAAGTTAATACTTATAAGCCTGCTTGTATGCCTACAACAATGGTTGGCATGCATTTAACATTATATAAGCTGTTTCTAAATAAAAGCTCTTTATTCCTAGTAATACTTTTGCTTACAGGTCATTTTGATTGATATTGCTATAGCTATCCTGTTTTTTAAATAAAATATTTTTCTAATTAATCTTTTTCTACTGTACTTGCAAACTATCTTAGGTTTTATGTGTACCACTTAAATTCAATTTCAAACTGAAATTCCTTTGTAAATACTAGGGTGGAAAGATATAATACGTATCCTCACCAATCATAAAAGTCACAGCCAATATTCCTATAACAGAAGACAGGTTAATGAGAGAAAATCATAATAACTTTATTTAATCACAAGAGGCTTCAGAAATGAAGACCCAAAGACCCAAGGAAAACTATCTCTTTTTATACTTAGGTTCCATGAAAAATGAACAGCCACGTAGGAATGTAACTGGATAAGTGTTTCACCTAATATAAAAGAATATAATCTATTGGTAACTGAAGGGGGAAACTCACAAGTCCTATCTGTTCTGATTCTTAAGCTCTCTGTGTAGCATTTCTTTCAAGTATTGGATGGCACTCCTCTGAAATGAGGATCTTCAAGGGAGAAATGAGAAGTGTGAGTGACGCTTCTGGGTTTTATGGTTTGTGTGTGGGGAGAAGAGTTCTAGTTCCTATGACTCACTTTGAAGAAAAGGAACTCTGGTTTCTATGAATTGCTTAGGTGAATGAAGATGGGCTGGAGACAGGAGGGTGGGACAAAGTCAGACCTTCCTTCTGAGGTCCTTCCAAAGCCTTTCTGTTCAGTGTGCTTAGCACACCAACACACCTTACTTTGGGTTAGTCTGCTCTGAGCATTCTATATTTCAACTGAAAATAATTAAATTATTGTGGTTAAAAATACGTTTTGACTTATTTGCAACATTTTGTTTTGTGTTGCTTTTCTTTTGGTATTTTTATCTCCTTTCTTGCTTTATTTTGGATTGATAGAGATGTTACATTTGTTTGATTCTCGGTTCATCTTTTTTCTTTAACTGACTTTTGGTTATTACCCTTGAAATTCTCATAACTAAGAAACTAAATTAAATCACTGCTATCTTCATTTCAAAAATATGACTCACCAGTTTAACTCAACCCTCTTCTAAGTTGCATGCTATTGTTGTAAAGTATTTTATACCCTAAATTAGAAATTATTGCTATTACTTTATACAGACAATATTTGCTTAAATTTAGTTAAGTGTTGTCCAATTTTCTCACCATTCTTTCCTGACCCTTGACTTTTTGGAATTACTTATCTTCCTCCTTAAGGATACACATTTCAAAGCTCCTTTAGTTAAAGTTTATTGATGATAATAATTTTGTTTTATCTTAAAATCTTACTATTAATCCTTCATATTTGAAAATAGTTTTGCTGGATACCTAATTCTAGGTCAATGGTTCTTTATTCCTATATATCCAAGTGATTACTCCATTGTCTACAGTTGAAAATTTCTGTTATCAGTGTTGTTACTACCTTTTATTGTAGCTATTTTTTCCTTGTTTCATTTTCTGTAGTTTGACTTCAAGGTATCTGGATATCAATTATTTACATGCTCTATAATTATTGTGTTTCCTGTATCTGTGGATTCATGCCATACCTATTCATAGGGTTTGTTATAAAGATTAAATTAATGTCCAGTGCCATGGCACATCGTAAATACTATGTATGTGTTTACCATTATTATTGAATAATCATTACTTTTAATCTCCTTTAATATTGCCCCACCACCCCCATTATTTGTATTCTTTCCTCTAGAATGCTCGTTAGAAATATAAAACATTTGTTCATTCCAATCTTTGTGTCAATTCACTAATCTTTCCTATTTTCTAAATCCTTGTCTCTGTGCTGCTGGGCAATTTCTTCAGACACTAATTATCTTTCTAAGTTGTGTCTAATCTGCTGTTTAACCTATCTGTGCTGGTGGTTAGCACATGCCCACTTTCTCCCTGACACTGTCCACTGCATATTGATCTCTATAGAGTGCCTCTTCTAGACTCCCTAATGGGGACAGTACAAAAGGAGTCAGCAGCAGCAAATCTAGGGTCAGGGGGAGAAAGGTATCAGGGTGTTTAGTCCCTTCTCTCTCCCTGTGTTAGCAGAACACTTGCATTTTAATAGAGTTAGCATTTTATTTGTGAAGCTCAGATTTATTCTTTGATATATGAAAGAAACAAAGGATATTTTACTTTAACCAAGATGAAATAGAATTCTGAAGAATCAAGACCAATTCCTAAATAAATTTTGTTTCTTCTGAATATTGCCATGCTCATCATCACTGAGTATTCTATGTGAAATTGCTTCAAAAGTGTTAAAGATTAATAAATGAATTCTTTTCTACTCTAAGAGAGGCTGAACAATTCTCTTTAGACGTAGCACATCTGGTAACAGAATGGGTATTGTTGATTGAAGATGTGGAATCTGATTACAAAAAGGAAAAACGTTTATAGATTGACATACTGTGATCAAAAGCTTTCGGAAAAGGAAAAAATACAGAAAAAAGTGAATTTTTGAGTGAATGTGTTAATTTCCCTTACTCACATAGAGTTAGATAATAATCACAAAAAAGCATTGCTACTTAATATGGTTTGAATCTAT
Source organism: Mandrillus leucophaeus (assembly GCF_000951045.1). Taxonomy (NCBI): domain Eukaryota; kingdom Metazoa; phylum Chordata; class Mammalia; order Primates; family Cercopithecidae; genus Mandrillus; species Mandrillus leucophaeus. The sequence goes on from NW_012099277.1 coordinate 123,519, forward strand.
ATCCCCACCCAAATCGCATACTGAAATGTAATCCCCAGTGCTGGAAGTGGGGCCTGGTGGGAAGTGATTGCACCATGGGGGCGGTTTCTAATGGTTTAGCACCATTCCCCTAGTGCTGTTCTTATAATAGAGATCTGGTTGTTTAAAAGTGTATAGCACCTCCCTGCTTTCTGTCTTCCTCTTGCTCTGGCCATGCGAAGTGCTGGCTCTCCCTTGCCTTTCGCTGTGACTGAAAGTTTCTTGAGACCTTCCCAGAAGGTGCTGTGCTTCCTGTACAGCCTGTGGAACTGGGGAGCCAATTAAACCTCTTTTTTTTTTTTTTTTAAGACGGAGTCTCGCTCTGTCACCCAGACTGGAGTGCAGCGGTGTGATCTCAGCTCACTGCAAGCTCTGCCTCCCGGGTTTACACCATTCTCCTGCCTCAGCCTCCAGGTAGCTGGGACTACAGGCGCCTGCCACCTCACCCCGCTAGTTTTTCGTATTTTTTAGTAGAGACGGGGTTTCACCATGTTAGCCAGGATGGTCTCGATCTCCTGACCCCGTGATCCGCTCGTCTTGGCCTCCCAAAGTGCTGGGATTACAGGCTTGAGCCACCGTGCCCGGCCCTAAATCTCTTTTTTAAATAAATTATCCAGTCTCAGGTATAGCAGTAGCAATGTGAAAACAGATGAATACACTACTTTTCCATACAGTTTAATTGTTTACTTATATACAATTACTATAACATTAATACGTATGTAAGTATGGTTGAAAGAGCAGAGAGGTTGGCTTTATAGACAGAAAGGGGAGGAGGAAAGCAGAAACAGAACAAAAAGTCATTGGTCATTTCAAATCTATTTTCCTTACAAAGGTTAAGTAGAGGGACTTTCTTATATCACAGCTAAAACTGGCTTGTTTGTGGATTTGGCTATTATCTCTCACTCTCCTGTTTTCATGAAAGGTCAGATGAACAACTTAGTTTTGGCTTGGTGGAACTTCAGCATAAGAGACTAGTGTAGAAGCTCAGTCCAAACCAAATGGCCTTCTGTAATTTTATTTTATTCTATTTTATTTATTTATTTTTATAGAGATAGGATCTCCTTCTGTTGCCCAGACTAAAATGCAGTGGTGTGATCATAGCTCATTGCAGCCTCGAACTCCTGGGCTTAAGCAATCCTCTTGCCTCAGTTTCCTGATAAGCTGGGACCACAGATAAAAGCCACAATGCCTGGCTAATTTTTTATTTTTTGTAGAGACGAGGCCTCCCTATGTTGCCTAGGCTGGTTTTGAACTCTTGGGCTCAAGCAGTCCTCCCAGCTCAGCTTCCCAAAGTGCTGGGGTTACAGATGTGAGCCACTGCACCCAATCTACCTTCCATAAATTTTGCTTAAAATTCCTCCCTCTCAGTGAGAGTGTGACTGAAACTTAAATCATCAATGCTGCTCTCAGTCACCATCGTTTTGGGTTTTGGTCTCAGCATGTCTTGGGAAAAGCTATCCACAACATGAAGTCATCAACTTCTTATCCTGGTTTGCAGGTTGAATGTCTCTGGTTATTTTTAAATTCTCTGTGTAACTCACACATCAAACATGAGATGTGTCCTTGAAATTTACATCAAGTTGTCCAACTCCAATTTATAGGGCTTCAGGAACAGAGCGAGTTCTTGTAGAGTTGAAGCCAGATATTGGAGGAAATATAGTCAGATATTGGATGTAGCTAGATATTGGAGGAAAATAGAATTCAGGATCCAGTCTAGTCCACAGGTAGATAACAAAAACTCAAAAACAATAAGCAGGGCTACAGTCTAATAACAGGTACACTATAGTTTTTCTTCATCAATATAATTTTTCTCTGAACAGTGACTCCCCCACTTACACCAAAGATAATCAGAGTTAGACTAATTTTGTTTGCAAAATAAGTCTAGTCTCATGAAAATTGGCCTAATTATTTAAGTGCACCAAGAACAGTAATTGAAAACATAGCCCTTTTTGTCCAAGTTTGCTTTGCTAAACTTTTGATAAGCAATATCAGGTTGGACTTCTGAAGACCTCTTGAGGCTAGAAAGCCAAACCAATGCATACTTGAGACCTTTCCTGCAGTACCTATAGACTCATTCTATGTACATTCTGAAATGTGGCATCCAAGTCCAAGGCTTGGAAATACAGTCAATATTACCAATTATATTTTCTTATGAAGAAAGCATATTTTTATTGAATTTATTAACATATATTGCCATAAAAGAATACTCATGAATAGTTTCTGGATTTTGGAGGGATTAGATAGGAAAATATTTCGATTTTTGATCACGAAGGTATACCTTAGCAAATTGCTGTAAGCTATAGATAGCTTTTTAAAAAGTTTCTTTAAATCTGAAAAACAAAATGTTAACCAGCAATATTTCAAATTTTAAAAGCCATAAAAATCCGTATTTTCCTTATAATTTTTTTATGTTTTCAAACTGAAACATATTTAGCTTCTCTACATCACATAAAAGCAAGATGCCAAAAAATGTACACTTTAAACTTAGATTCGGCAATTAATATTTCAGTTTAATTTAGAAATGACTTGAGTATTTCATGAATATCTATTACATATATTAGCATAACGTTAAGAGTTCAAGTTATTGAAAAAGATATGATAACTTCATTTATAAGTTTTTTTCCCATTTATATTAACCTAATTTACTTGTTCTTAACAATTATGCTTGAATTGCTTCTTCAACAAAACTAGCCATTGAAGAAGTTTGGAAAATGTTGTGCAAAATATGTTGTTTTGGTAGATCGATTTTTGGGCCTACCTCATTTTATCATACTTTGCAAAACTTTACAAATACTGTGTTTTTTACAAATTGAAGGTTTGTGGTAACCCTGAATCAAATCTATTAGCAACAGTTTTTCCAACAGCATATGCTTCATGTTTCTGTGTCACATTTTGGTAATTCTTGCAATATTTCAAACAATTATATTTGTTATGTTGATCTGCAATCAGTGATCTTTGATGTTACTATTGTAGTTCTTTTGGAGTTCCACAAACTGCACTAATATAAGATGGCAAATTTAATCCATAAATATTGTCAGTTCGAACTCCTGCAACAACAGGCAGTTCCCTCATCTCCTCCTTTTCTCAGGCCTCCCTCTTCCATAAGACACAGTAATATTGAAATTAGGCCAATTCATAACCCTACGATGGCCTCTAATGTTCAATGAAAGAAAGAGTTGCACATATCTTACCTTAAATCAAAAGCTAGAAATGATTAAGCTTAGTAAGAAAGCCACGTTGAAAGCTGGGATAGACCAAAAGCTAGACCTCTTGTGCCAAACAGTTAAGCTGTGAATGCACAGGACATTTTTAAAGAAAATTAAAAGTGCCACTCCAGTAAACACATACATAAAAAGAAAATTACATAACCTTATTTACTGATGTGAAGAAAGTTTTAATAGTCTAGATAGAAGATGAAACCTGCTACAACATTCCCTTAAGCCAAAGCTTAATCCAGAACAATACCCTAACTTTCATTCTGTGAAGGCTGAGAGAGGTGAGGAAGCTGAAAATGAGATGTTTCAAGATAGCAGGGGTTGGTTCATGATGTTGAAGAAAAGAAACTGTTTCCGTAGCATAAAAGTACAAGGTTAAGCAGCAAGCCCTGATATAGAAGCTGTATCTAGTTATCTAGAAGATCTAGTTAAGTTCATTCATGAAGGTGGCTACACTAAACGAGATATTTTCAGTGTTGATTAAACAGTCTTTTATTAAAAATAGATGCCATCTAGGACTTTCATAGCTAGAGAGGAGAAGTCAGTGCCTGGCTTCACAGCTTCAGAGGATAGGCTTACTCTCTTAGGAGCTAATGCAGCTGATGACTAAGTTGAAGCCAATGCTCCTTATTCTTTCTTAAAATTCTAGGGCTCTTAAGAATTGTGCTAAATCCACTCAAGATAACTAGAATTAGAAGTGGAACCTGAAGATGTGACTAACTTGCAGTAATTTCATGATAAAACTTTAAAAATCCAAAGGAGTTGGCCGGGCGCAGTGGCTCATGCCTGTAATCCCGACACTTTGGGAGGCCGAGGCGAGTGGATCACGAGGTCAGGAGTTTGAGACCAGCCTGACCAACATGGTGAAACCTCGTCTCTACTAAAAATACAAAAATTAGCTGGGCGTGGTGGTGCATGCCTGTAATCCCAGCTATTGGGAGGCTGAAGCAAGAGAATTGCTTGAACCTGGGAGGTGGAGGTTTAGGGGTTGCAGTGAGCCGAGATTGTGCCACTGCACTCCAGCCTGGGTGACAGAGTGAGAGTCCGTCTCCAAAAAAAAAAAAAAAAGCAACTGTGGGCACGATGGTGTGTGCCTGTAATCCCAGCTACTTGGGAGGCTGAGGCGGGAGGATGGTTTGAGCCCAGGAGCTCTGGAATGCAGTGTGCTATGCCCATCTGGTGTCTGCACTAAGTTCGGAATCAATATGGTAACTCCTGGGAGCAGAGGACCTCTAGGTTGGTTAAGAAGGGGTGATCACCTGATGGCCCCCTGACATTCCTGTCAGGGAAAGGCCTCTCTTGCCCTGCACATGTCTGCCTAGCTACCTACTCTAACAGTTTCTATTTTAAGAAACAGAATCTTCTGCTTTTAAAACAGAATTCTAAATTCTAGATTCAGTAATCTAGAACTTAGATACTAGATTACTCAGTTTATTTAGGGTGGGCTCCATTAATGAATAGGGCAAATAAGCATTTTCTATGCCTGGACTCCACATGGATAACTCTGAAAAGGAAGCAAACCTTCTTTACGGGAGGGCCAAAATTGCTTTTTATTTAGCTTTCTTTATGCCTTTAGGGAGGAATAGTAACTAGGCTAAAGGTTGGCAGATTCAATTTTTTAAATCAATTAGTCTCTTAAGCTTTTCAACTGCCTTTTGTAAACAAGTCTTTTAAAAGATGCATTAAAAATTTTACTGTAATATTTCTAGAGGCTTCCACACATCAATAGGAATCCTTGGGTAAGCCTAATTTGGTACTTCTCATTTTTAAATGCACTTTTTAAAGTACAGTACTGTTCATCTGGGAGGTTCTATATAATGGCCAATGTAATTCTCAATTATCTTAAAAAAAGATTTTGCCTTTTAAAAAAAGCATCTGCAGTTACCAGTGCCTAATATTTATACATATAAAAAGCAGGCACAGCTGGAAAGTGGAGTGGTCAGTTCTTTAGGAATTAAAGATCTTGTTTTTATTCTGGCCGTTGGGTCAATCAGAGCAGAGATAAAAGCCTAAGATGAAAACACCAGAGCATTGTGTATTCTAATACTTTCACAGAGTACCTCATTGCACAAAGTTTTCTTGAAGCTGATGGGTGACCTACATCAACTAACCCATTTTTATGACCATGGGAGTCTTATTTTTGGTGGTGACTGCTCCAGTACTTCTTAAGTGCCTATTCCATGCCTGTTACTGGTAATTAGTCAGGCATGAGCATGGCAGGAGAGAGCTCCACCCACCACCACTGCTACCCCCACCAGGAATGTCAGGCAATCATCAGGTGATGGTTCAGGAGCTATCACACTAGCTCTCTAAAAATAATTGGCAGCCAGTGCCAGGGAGAAGCAACTTCCTGATGGTTGACAGTTTTCAAACTAAAGTGATAATTAATTGCAGGCAGCAGGGAGAAACAATTTCCCAAACAGATAAAAACATTTGACATTGGTAGTCAGCTTCCAATAAAATCTCAAGAATTGGCCAAGTGAGCTCAGGCATGCGCATTGAGGGACAAAATAGCGGAGTATGACTTCCTGGGGGCATTCCACAAGAAAAGGGAAGAAAACCCAGGTGAGCATGCATATAACTTCCTAAACACACGGTGCATGCTCACCTCCCAAGCATAAGGAGGGCACTGCACATGTGGGCAGCTCACCTTTCAGTAAGAATGAATGGAAAGGGATGCAAGAGGTCAGAAGTGGGCCCTCACATAAAAGTCTTAGGATCGAGGTTAAATGGGGACTTTTAACATCGCCTTCACACTGCCCCATTGGGTCTCTTCCAAATGTACTTTCCTTTCTTTCCTGCTCTAAAACTTTTTAATAAACTTCCACTCCTGCTCTGAAACTTGCCTCACTCTTTTTCTGCCTTATGCCCCTTCAGTTGAATTCTTTCTTCTGACAAGGCGAGAATTGAGGTTGCTCCAGACCTGCACAAATTTGCTGCCACTAACATGCCCACCAGTCAAGTTTGTGTCTTTGGCTCTGAGATTGCCTTGACCAACATGGCTAATAATTATTCTCTACCTAAGTATGCAAGAAAAAAAGAACAAATTTCTGAAAACTTTCAAAAGCCAAAGTTCACACTTCCTGTGGTAATTGCCATTTACTGCTAGTTTCTGTCTTAGTCAAACACCTGAGCCCTCCCTATAGAACCCAATCCTGTTTCTGTTGTGACTTTCACTCTTGTCAGTGACTTGTCAACCATAAACCCCAACATTGGTACTCTTTTACAGCACAATCTAACCCTGAATTAAAAAGCCAAAAAGATCTGGGTAGGGGGGACACTCAATGCAAACAAAGTCGAGTCTGACCCAAAATGAAATTGCAACATGTAGCGCTCCATAAGGAAGAAAGGGGATCCGTGAAGGGGTCAATGGTGCCTCTCCTGTGTTCCTCAATAAGTCTCATAAATTTTCAGCAGTGCTGTAGGTCTCCTTCTGGGAACTGGATACTGTCAAAAGACAAAATTACAACAAACTTAGTTTAAATATCCTAACTGGCTTTTATTTGCAATTTTAGAATCAGACAACACATTATTTGATAAAATAAAATGAATATCCTGATGAGCTGAGCAAGACAGAAAAGTGCTAAAGATAGCAGAAACAGAACAAAAAGACAATTGGTGTTTTGAAGTTGCTTTCCTTGTAAAGGTTACTTCCTTTTGCTGGCTGAAACTGACCAGTTTGGAGATTCTGCTATGAAGGAAATAAAAATATTTTACCCCAAAATAGATTTCTTTGACATATTTTGAGATGGCTGTTCAGAGAGACAGCAAACTGAAATAACTCTGAAGGGCTATCTTTTGTACGAGAGATTTGCATCTATAGAATATCTACATTAGTGAATCCAGGTTTTCTCTGAGCCCTCTCCTTGTCTGGATCTAGGAAAAATTAACTGAGAGTTCAACACCTTTAAAGGTTTTTAAAAGCATTTACTATCTATTCTCTCTGAGGGCTGCTATCCTCAGAGGGTAGGTTTCATTTACACAACAAGACTATCCTTGCTAGCCAGGCCTCCTCTTCTCCCCCTCTCATAACCTGCTTTACCACCTGTATTAGTCAGTTTTCATGCAGATGTTAAAGACATATCTGAGACTGTGAAGAAAAAGATTTTAAATCATCTTACAGTTCCACATGGCTGGGGAGGCCTCACAATAATTGCAGAAGGCAAGGAGGAGCAAGTCACATCTTACATGGATGGCAGCAGGCAAAGAGAAAGAGAGCTTGTGCAGGAAAGCTCCCATTTTTAAAACCATCAGATCTCGTGAGATTTATCCACTATTATGAGAATAGCATGGGAAAGACCTACCCTCATAATTCAATTATCTCCCACCAAGTCCTTCCCATAACACATGGGAATAATGGAAGCTACATGATGAGATTTGGGTGGGGACACAGAGCCAAGCTGTATCACCCCTTAACCTGTTTTGCCAACAATACAAGCCCTTATTCTTTCTGTAACCTCAGGATGATATGAAAATGTCTGAACACCATTCCAGGGTAGGGTAATTACATTGTAGTTCTCCCGTGTATGATTGGTAACAAATCTGTATGCTTCCTCTTCAATTTGTCTTTTGTAAGTTGATTTTTCAGTGAAACTTCAGAGAGTGAAGGGAAAGTTTTCCTCTGGCCCCTGCAGCTATAATCTCTCTCCTGATTTCTTGAAAGATCAGATAAACAACTTAGTTTTGGCTTGGTGGCTTGGAACTTCGGCATAAGTAACTTCATTTTGGTTTGGCCTATTGGGCATAGTATAGAAGCCCAGTTCAAATAATAGCTTTCTATAAATGTTACTTAACAATCATTTTGATGAGAAATGACAAATAACTAGGTCAATTTGTCCAACTGCAGGGCCCAAGGGGAACCCTTGTAGCCACTCAACAGGTTCACTTTGCCCAGTGCCCAGACAGAGCTGATTTATCAAGACAGGGGAATTGCAATGGAGAAAGAGTAATTCATGCAGAGCTGGCTGTGTGGGAGACCAGAGTTTTATTATTACTCAAATTGGTCTCCCCAAGCACTAGGAAATCAGTTTTTAACGATAATTTGGTGGGTAGGGGCTCAGGAAGTGGGGCATGCCAACTGGTCGGGTTGGAGATAGAATTATAGGGGTTGAAGTGAGTTTTCCTTGCTGTCTTCTGTCCCTGGATGGGATCGTTGAACTAGATTGACCTTCTGGGTGGTGTCAGGTGATCCATCAAGTTGCAGGGCCTGCAAAATTTCTCAAGCACTGATCTTAGGGTTTACAATAGTGATTGTTATTCCTAGGGGCAATTTGGGGATGTTCAGGCTGTTGCAGCTGGAGGCTGCGTGATCCCTAAACTTTACTTTCTAATCTTGTAGCTAATTTGTTAGTCCGACAAAGGCAGACTGGTCCTTAGACAAGAAGGTGTTTTGTGTTTTGTTTTGTTTTGTTTTAAGAAAGGGCTATTTTTGTTTCAGAGTTAAACTATAATCTAAATTCATTTCCAAGGTTAGTTCAGCCTATGCCCAGGAACAAACAAGGACAGCTTAAAGGTTTGAAGCAAGATGGAGCTGGTTAGGTCTGATCTCTTTCATTGTCATTTTTTCCTCAGTTATAATTTTTGTAAAGATGATTTCACCCTTGGCCCACTGAAGTTTTGCTGAAAAACCAACTTGCAAAGGGCAGATTAATAAAAAAAGGCATATAAATTTATGTAATATGTATGCATAGGAGGCTTCAAAATGAAGACCTTAGCCCCAGTGTGGTACAGATGCTTATGTATCATCTTGAGGTTGCAGAAAGAATGTGGGTTCAGAACCTGGCCCAAAACAGGTTATGCTGGTAAATCAGGTCTTAGTGGCAAGACAGATTCTGGGAGGGAGGGAAGAAGAAGCTTAGCTAGTAAAGGTGGTGGCATTATATAGATGAGGCTTCACAGGCAGCAGCCCTTGGAGAGAATACATGGTAAAAGTCTTTTTTCAGACTTTTGAATGTGTCAGACTGTCAGTTATTCTTTCTCAGTTAATCTGGATAAGAGAAGGGCTGGCTGCATTAATGTAAAGTCTCTTGCAAATGCAAATTTCCCCCACAGAAGACAGCTCTGAAGGGCCACTTAAAAATATGCCAAATTAATATCTTTTGGGGTAAAATATTTTTATTTCCTTCACACTCCAAAATCCACTGTACCCAGCTCCCCATTCTCGAGTCTTCCTTCTGACCTCATTGTGCTTTTAAATAAATGACCAGAAATAAAATTATAATAAATGCTGATGTGACAATTGTTTACCTTAATAAACATGTTTCTAGTTGTTAGGTTGAAGGTGTCTTAAATTATGGTCAATATTTCATCACACGTAAAACATAGTTCAGCTATCAAATTATAGAACATTTAAATTGGGAAAGAAAAACATCCAGTTAAGATCTGGACTCTAACAATCCAAGAGGCTAAAAAGTTTTAGTACCTATGTTTTGGAGTTGGTAAATTAAGCTTGTCTTAGAAGTTTTAAATTTAAGGAGAAACTTTAAATTCAGGGTATTGTTGGCTACAGGACCAATGTATTTCTTTTGAAAAGACAGTGAATGAAGCTTTGCTTCTGTGGGGGCCATGGCCTTTGGCCCCTGGAGGTTCACTGAAAATCACTGATATATGAGGCAGATTGATTAAATAATGGGGGAGGTCAGAGAGGCCTTGAGGTTTCTTCAGCTCAACATGACAAAACATCATATTTTGGGGTATTCGTTTTGTAACCACCCAGCAGGTTCTGCTTCCCACTGCCTAGACACAGCTGATTTATCAAGACCAGAAAATTGCAATAGAGAATGAGTTTAATTCATTCAGAGCCAGCTGTACTGAAGACCAAATTAGTTTTATTATTACTCAAATTTAGGAGAGCAAAAATCACCTAGTGGCCATCAAGCAGACCATCCAAACTCAAAACTCCTTATCTGAAAAATTTAGAAGTAATTAGATTTCCCTATTATCTAAAGCCAGCAGCTGGTACCAGGCTTCTTTTGCAATAATTTATAAGTAACCAAAATTTCTATTCATCTCTGGAATGCATGTATGTTGAGACTCATAATGTAACCTTTACTGACATTAGGGTTACAGGATTCTTTCAGTGCTGCTTTTGCCAGCTGGAAATCTCTGTGGCCACTGTGACCTCTGCCTGGGGCCTTGATTGGACCCACCAGGCTCACTCTGCCCACTCAGCCTAGTAGGCTGCACTTGGTTTGTGCCCCGCTCCAGATCCCACACCCATCATGGGATCCACACTCATCCTGCAGCTGCAATGGTCATGCCACAACCAGCTTCCACCTTGGGCACCAGCATCTGGATGAGGGGAATGCAGTGGCAACTAAATCTCAAAGATGCCAGCAACTGCACAGCTCTGAGGAATGCTACAGATCTTGCCCAGCAACTCCCAGGGTCCAAGACCCCAAGAAGTGTTACAGCTCTCTCTCATTCCTGAAGCTCAGCAAACAAGGACATGTCACAGCACATTCAGTCCCACTGCTCACAGCTCAGTAAAGGGGGACATGTCACAGCTCATTTGGATTTGCCACTGCAGGTTGGAGAATGGGGGCATGTGACTCTCAGCAGTTTTTTCACTCCTGTTGCTCAGCAAGTGGGAGTGTATGTTACAGCTCTTTCGCACCCACTGTTCAGTGGATTCTGGGTTCTTGTCCCATGACCAAGAATAATGAAGTACGTGGACACTGGAGAGTGAGCAAGGCAGAGGATTTTATTGAGTGACAGAAAAGCTCTCAGAAGTACGTGGACACTGGAGAGTGAGCAAGGCAGAGGATTTTATTGAGTGACAGAAAAGCTCTCTATGTGAGAGGGAATCAGAAGTGGGTAGCCCTTTGAGAGAGGAACCAAAACTGGGTAGCCACCTGTGAGGCTGAGTCCAAGGTTTTTATGAGGGAGTACATGCCGATTGCTTCATGGGTGAGCCTGGAAGAAGCAGTATTCAATTGGCTAAAAGGCATCAAGGAAGTCCTCACTCTGGTTGTGGACTCCACCTGGAACTGGAAGCTCAGTTCTCAGGCTTTAGACTGTCCTTGGCTCTACGGTCAGGTTTCACTGGGGACAGGACACTGTCTGGCTAGGAATTTGACTGTTTTCTGTCACTCTCAATCCCCCCTCTGAAGAGGTACGTCTAACTGACATTATGACAGGGATGGTGACAGGTCTAACTGCTTCATGTTGACAGGGGGTGTTGTTTTTGGGAAAACAGCAGTCAGATGTCTCTCAGAGGTCTACCTAAGGGTCCCCAGTAAAAAGAACCATCATCCGAGGCTCCATTTCCATGACCATTTGGAGTTTGATGGTCTCTAGGTAAGAAGAAACAAATTTTAAAAGGAGGTTAACTATGCATGGATCAAATATGAGTATTAATGAGGAACTAAAAGGAAAAAAAATGAATGCCAAAGGTAACAGAAATAAGAAGTAAAATAGACTAATCATTCTGAAAACGATGTTTTGATCAGAGCTGTTTCACCCTGGTGAAAGTAAGTCTTTAATGGTGGCAGAGAAGCTAAACTTTAGAAAAGAGATGGCTTTTTAGGGGAATAGATAATCCCATAGGCTTTCAGGATTAAGGGATCTTTGGCAAAGATGCCTTATGGTGAGGAATAGAATGAAGGCAAGAACAACAAGCATAGGTGAGACTATAAAGAGGCTATCCATAAAATGTTAGTGACACTTATGTTTTGTGATCTTTAGCTTGAGGTCTCCAATTTCTTCACACTGGTGCTTCAGGTGCTCCTCTGGGTCAACAGAGGAAATTCTGTCACTTTCCAAGGTCTTTACTCAAGTATAATGAATCCAAGAATCTATTCCAATGACTTTCACTGCTGAAGGAGCACAGAGAAGTACAGTGTGAGGTACCTCCCAATATGGGCAGAGACAGAGAGAAAGGGAAGGAAGTGCCTTGATCAGAACTTAGTCCCGTGGGTTGAATAGAAGGGGCCCTAGTTCCTGAGGTTGGGCTTCTGACAGTTGTTTTAGTTCCTGTTGGAAATGGGCCAAAGAAGTTACATGTTTAATCAAACCGGAGGTTTCTTGGTTTAGTAAGAAATCATTGATGAGAAAAAGCCATCTATATATCTTTTTGAAAGGGATTAAACCCAGCTTCAAAGGAACATTTCTGGAAAGAAAAGTAATCCAGGGGAGATGAGTGTCTTGAGAGACAGTTTTCTGAAATGCCTTTTGATAATATCATTTGTCTTTTCTACCATTCCTGAGGATTGTGTTCTCCAAGCACAAAGAAGATGGTATTGTATGCCTAGTGCCTTTGAGACCCCCTGGCTTACAGCTACCTTGAACAAGGGACCATTATCACTCTGGAGGTACATAGGGAGCCCAAAGTGGTGAATTATCTCCTTAATTAGTACTTTTATCACTGCATAGGTTTTCTCTGTTTGACATAAAAATGCTTCTACCCAGTTAATGAAGGTATCTACCCATACCAGTAAGTACTGGATGTCCCTTATCTTTGGCATGTGGGTGAAATTCATCTGCCAGTCTTCCCCTGGGTAGCCTCCCATTCTTAGTTTTTCAGGGGGGAGATGCTGTCAATTGAGATTATTTTAAAGGCAAATCTCACAAGCATTAATGACCTATTTCACTATTTTTAGCAGATTTTTACCTGAGAACAACCTCTAGGCCAATTGATATGTTTTATCCTTACCTAGGTAGAAGGTTTGTGAATGATTTTAAGAACTTTCCATTGGCTGGAAGCTGAAGATGAAGTTTGCCATCTTCTGACTGTAGTTATCCTGAGGACTGAAAGTTGTATCCCCAAGAGGTGGCCCATTCTATTTCCACAGGATAATATTGATGTTTTGTTTCTCTTGTGGAGCCCTCCCAGATCAGAGGGACCTCAAGTGGATCATAAATCTGGGACCCTCTCACTGCCAATTTAGCTGCTTTGTCTGCAAACTTATTTCCTCAGATATTTCATTCCATGTTGGTGGCCTTTAAAATGTGTTACTGGCACTTCCCATGGGAGGAAAACTGAGAAAAATAGTCTGTTAATTTTTTGATAGTATTTAATGGAAGACCCATTTGCTGTGAGGAAATCTATCTCTTTCCAGATAGTGGCATGGGTGTGGAGGACTAGGAAAACATGCTTAGATTCAGCATAAATGTTAACTGCTTTCCCTTTGCTTAATTCAAGTGCCCTTGGGAGGGCAGTTAGCTCAGCTAGTTGAGTACTTGCACCCGAGGAGAGGCATGCTCTCAGTAGTGTCACTCAGACTGACTATTGCATACCCTGCTTTATGGATCCCTTGTTCTACAAAAGAACTTCCATTCATAAAGAGAATCCAGTCTGAGTTCTCTAAGGGGGTTTCTTTGAGGTCCTCCTTGGCCACATAGGTTTGCACTACTGTTTGCAGTCATGTTCAAGCTCCCCAGATTCCTTTGGGAGGAAGGTGGCTGGGTTGGGGATGGACAGGTTCTTAACTGGACTGCAGTTCCCTCTAATAGCAGAGCTTGATATATGAGGAGGCAGTTGTCCATTAGCCAGAGACTCCCCTTAGAAGACAGCAGTCCTGCCACATTATGTGGGGGTATAAATGGTTAAGTTATTCCCCATGGTTAACTTAGTAGCCTTTGGTATCAGCAAGGCTACTGCTGCAACTGCCCAGAGGTAGGCTGGCCATCCTTTAGCTACCAAATCCAGCTCCTTGTTTAGCCTATGGGCTGCTGGGCTGGACCTCAGACCTAGGTTAGAACTTCCAGGGCCATTTCCTTTCTTTGTGGTATATAAAGATTAAAAGTCTTTGCTATGGGAAGACTAAGGACAGGTACCTCAAGCAAGCCTCAAGCTTGTTTCAATTGGTCAAAGGCCCTTTTAGTCTCTTGTTCCCAAATTAGGGAGTGAGTCTTAGCTGCCTCGGTCTCCCTTATTAGGTGATATAAGGGATGAGCTATTTCACCATAGCCAGGTATATATAATCTGCAGAGCCCTGTAATGCTCAAGAATCCCTTCAGTTGCTTGAGGGTTTTGAGGAGCGGAAAGGAGGAGATGGGCTTAATTCTTTATTCCGTTACTGCCCTGGTCCCCTCTAACAAGACTAGACCTACGTACTTCACTGAAGTCTAAGAGAGCTGAGCCTTAGATTTTCAGACCTTATATCCTCTGTTAGCCAGAAAATTAAGAGCCTTACTGTCCTCCTGAGAGATTTCCTCAGCTGGGGCACAAAGGAGAATGTGATCTACATATAGTAAAACTTCAACCTGAGAATAAACGAATTCGGAGATACTTTGACAACTCCTGCCCAAACAAGTGGGGGCTGTCTCTCAATCCCTGAGGTAACACTGCCCAGGTTAGTTGAGTGGTCTGATTGAAGGGATCCTTGAATGCAAACTAATATTGGGAGTTGGGGTGTAACAGTACGCATAAAAAGATATCCTTTATGTCATAGAGTGTGAACCATTAGTTCCCTTAGGTATTTGAGTGAGCAGGGAATAGGGTTTGGGAACCACCAAGTGAATTCAAACCACAGGCTCATTAAGGGGCAGAGGTCCTGGACCAATCTCCATTCTCTGTTGGGTTAATGTACTTCCAATACTGGGGTATTACGAGGGTTGTTTCAGGGTTTGAGGAAGCCCTGCATTCTCAAGGTATCAATGGTGGCTTCTAACCCGTTCCTAATTTCTGATTTTAGGGATATTGTCTTTGATTAGGGAAGGAGGTAGGGTCCTTAAGGTGGATCCAGATCGGTATGGCAGTTGTGGCTCTGCCAATTTTCCCTTGAGTTGCCCAAGTTTCTGATTTAATATTGGTCTCCACTAGGAGGAGACAAAGAGTCTGTCCTGGAGCCATAAGATGGTGGTTCCCATACGAGCTAAGATATCTATGCTCAGCAGAGGTGTTGGGCTTTCAGGCATGTTTTAAAAGGCTTGGGTAAACATGAAGTCTCCCAAACTACAGCTAAGAGGTGAGGAAAAATATTGGGTTAAAGGCTTTAGCTGACTCCCAAGTTGGAGGCACCTCTGGTGTTTGGAATTGCCCTTTGCAACTTTTAACCAAGCTAGGCCCTTGTGAAAAGGAATATAAGGTATTTTTTTCTCCAGAGTCTGAGGGTCAAAGGAGTCCCAGTGATTTCAGGATGCACTCAAAAGGAATACAGGCTGAAGATGGTTTGTTACTCATTTGAAAGAGAGGGTAAAAGGCATCTCTTAGCTCCTTTCTGTCTTTCAGTGAAAACCCAGGGTATATGCAGAAAAAAAAGTGTCCTTTTCTTCCCCAAGTCTTAACAGCCTCTATAGGTGCCACCCTTTCCTTCCCTGAGTCTTGGTAGTTTCTATAGGTGCCATGCATGAATACAAGTGCGACCTCCACTCATGAAGTGGGAATAGTCAGTAGGGGTAGTCGCCCTTACCTATGCTGTACCCTAGCCTTCTGCTGTCAGTAACCTTTGGGTTCCCTAGACCTCATCTGTGCTATGGATGTGAGCAAGTTCTTCACCCAGGAAATGGTAAGGCCTAGTTGGCAGCAATAGTCATGCTCACCTGCACTGCACTCTAGTCTTCTGCTGTTGACTGCCTCTGGATCCCTCAGATATAATTTCCTTTCTAGGGCTCCAAACCAAAGCTTGGAAAATATATTGGAGTGATGTTAAAGTGAAGCTGTAAAACCAGGTCCTCCTCAAACAAGGGACAGAAAGTGAGTCCCAGGAATTGGCCTAATAAGATGTCTCCCAAGAGGAAAAAATTAATCCCTCACATAGAAAAACTCTCTGTATTCACAGGACTATGTTGACTGCTAATGTGGTGGGAAAACATAAAAACCTTAAGTGCAGGGGAGGGAAGGTGCCTGGGGAAAAGTAGTATCTTGCCCTATGCTAATGAGTTTCTTCAACAGGGGAAAGAAAACTCTCAATCATTACATCCTCCTTGCTTCTAAAAATAGACAGAAAACACATTGTTCTGAATTACACTCCTAATGACTAAGCCAAATGCACATTCTACCCACTTGTATTATCTCTGTGCTTTGCAACAACACCGTTAACATTGAATTAATATATAAAGAAGAGGTAAAAGCCATGAAAGAAAGAAGGATAATGCCATAGGAAAGATTGGAGGTCCTAATGCCAACACTCTAATGGGATGTTGGGGACTGGAGTCAGTCCAAGGGCTTTTAGATAACATGTCTCTTATACACATCTAGATGTGTATTGGGTAACATCAAAGTATAGCCTCAGCCAGGTAATTGCCCCAGGAGTTCCTTCCAATTCCATGCAATGGCTAGACTTCCATGAAGGAAAACTGGATTGAAACAAAGCCAACGTTCCCAACACCCAAGGGTGACGGGCGATTGAAAAAGTCCTCCCTAGCAAGCCTGTACTCTGAAGACATGCCATTCACTCTTAACTGGTTAACAGAGGCCCAATGCCTCATATGTTTTTGGAAAAAAAATCTGAAGAAGCCTTGGAATGAAAGTGAAAGAGGTCCACTGTTGTTCACTCTTCTGTCAATCCCAGATGAGCCCCTAGAAATGTTACAGGATGTTTTTCAGTGCTGCTTTGCCAACCAGAAATCTCTGCAGCTGCTGTGACCTCTGCCTGAAGCCTCACTGAGGCCCACTGGGCTCACTCCACCCACTCAGCCCAGGAGGCTGAGCTTGGCTCATGCAATGGCCCAGATCTCATGCCCGCTGTGGGATCCATGTTCAGCCTGTGGCTGGACTGGGCAGGCTGTAACCAGCTTCTACCTTGGGCACTGGCATCTGGATGAGAGGAATGTGATGGTGCCCCAAAGTTGGATATGCCAACAGCCATAGAGCTCCAAGGGGTGTTACAGCTCTCGCCCTGGGAGTCCCGAGGTCTGAGTCCCCAAGAAGTGTTACAGCTTACTCTCGTTCCTGTTGCTTGCAGCTCAGGGAATGTGGGCATATCACAGCTCCTTCGGTCCTGACGCTTGCAAGCTCATTGAATGGGAGTGTGTCACAGCTCATTTGGTCCCATTGCCCACAGCTCAGTGAATGGGTGCATATGGCACCCAGCAGTTTTTTCACTCCTGTAGCTTGGTTAGTGGGAGTGCAATTAAGCACTATTAGCTCTTTTCACACCTGCCATTTGGTGGGTTCTAGGTTCTTTCCCCATGATGAAGAGGAATGAGGTATGTAGACAGTAGAGAGTGAGCAAGGCTGAGAAGAATTTTACTGAGTGACAGGAAAGCTCTTGACATGAGAGAGACTGGAAGTGGGTACCCCTGTGTGTGAGAAGGGGCCCAAAAGCAGATAGTCACCTGTGAGGCTGAGTCTAGGGTTTTTATGGGCTTAGAATTGGGGAGTGCATGCTGATTGGTACATGGGAAGGCCTGGAAAAAGCACCATTCAATTGGCTAAAAGACATCAAGAAAGTTCTTACTTTGGTCACAGACTCAACGTGGAACTGGAAGCTCAGTTTTCAGGCATCAGGCTGTCTTTGGCTTGAAGGTCAGGGTTCAACAGGGACCTATTCGTCTTCCTCGGAATTTATCTGTCTCCTGTTGCTATTATCGAGACATCAAAATGTCTACAAGTGTAATCATTTATCATGACCTACATGGCTGCTGATATGGTCTGAATTACCCTTAAGATTCCACTTTAAGGTCCATAAATACTGCTAAGTAAAAATCCACTGTGGCACACTCATTCTTCTCTTGCTCAGATGCCCTGCTGCACTCTTCTGCAGTGTTCTTTCTTTCTTTCTTCTTCTTCTTTTTTTTTTTTTTTCAATAAAACTTTCCTTTCCAAACCTATACCATTGTGGGTAAATTCTTTTTACTGTCCACAAGCCAGTCATTTTCCATTGCTGGGGCTCTAGTACATCACCCAACACAAATCAGTCTTCCAAAAAGTCAGGGATCAGGGTTTTTAAGGATAATTTGGTGGGTAGTGGGATGGAAAGTTGAGAGTGCTTATTGGTCAGGTCATTGAAGAAATCATAGGGAGTCAATGCTGTCCTCTTGTGATAAGTCAGTTCCTGGGTGGGGTTCATAAGACCAGTTGAGGCAGCTTATCAATCTGAGTGGTGCCAGCTGATCCATCTAATGCAGTGTCTGCAAAAGATATTAAGCACTAATCTTAGGTTTAACAATCGTGATGTTACCCCCAAGAGCAATTTGGAAAGGTTCAAAATCTTGCAGCCTTTAGATGCATGACTCCTAAACCATAACTTCTAATCTTGTAGCTAATGTGTTAGTCCTGCAAAGGCAGTTTAGTCCCCAGGCAGGAATGGGATTTGTTTTGAGAAAAAGCTGTTATTGTCATTTCAAAGTTTAACTATAAACTAAGTCCCTCCCTAAGTTAGTTCGGCCTACACCCAGGAATAAACAAGGACAGCTTGGAGGTTAGAAGCAAGATGAAGTCAGTTAGGTCAGACCTCTTTCACTGTCATAATTTTCTGTTATAATTTTTGCAAAGGTGGTTTCAGTTTTTGAGCCTCAACACTTCAACGAAATTATATATTTTCAATGTGCAGAGGAAATGGCAAGTATGAATATTTCTAAAACTAAATGCAGTTTATTCTAATTTTAAGTGAATTGACTAGAGTATAACATGAAGAGAGTGTGGAACAGCACTCTGTATTGCTTAAAGATACAGGGAACAACATAAACGATAGATCTGTCTAAAAAATGTATAACTGGACTCAGTAAACTAGATATCTGTTATCAATTATTAAGGATGCATGTAAAGGGAATTGTTCAACATACTTTCCTTCCTTCCACTGCCTTATAGTCTTAAAGGTTCTTTGTTCCTTCTGATTTATTGCCCTGTTTATGTATTTCAGCCCCAGAGTCATAGTTAAGGGGACAGCTAAAATTAAAGAACTAAGGAATAGTCTGTCAGTCTTTGCCCCGGGGTAGAAGGCTGCTATAAAGCAAATGAAAAATGAAGCATCATTAAGAATAAATTGTAGGTTTTGAGTATGTTCCTTTATTCTCAAAATGGGTTTTCTTTTTTGAGAATAGCCTCTTTCCATTTGAATTGGCTTGTATTATAAGCTGATTGTGGCATTCTGTTTTCTTCTGAGTCTGCCCAGATGTTCCCTTCATCTACAGGATAAATTTCTACTTCATATACAAAGCTCTGTATTTTGAAGCCCTATCTGATGAGTTAGGTTTCAAAGTCCTAGAAAAGTTTTCAGAAATTTATGACAGTTATTTTTGTTAAATCTATGCTGTGCTTTCAAATATGAACATAACTTTTGTTAAATTTTTGTTTTATTAAGCTTTGAAAACTTTTTGCATAAATTCATTGAATTTTACATTTAAAAGCAGCATCTTTATATTAAAAATTGTAACCTTAATATTTAGCTTTAAAATGTGTTTTAATAGCTCTTTTTTACTTTTTATTTCCACTGGTGATTAATAAGAAAGTTTTTAATATTTAATTTCTTTATAAATGTATTTAATTGATGAATATAGAAGACCATATATAAGTATGAATTAAACATCACACGGTTTTGACTAACCCCTATTGACTCCAATAGGGATGGCATTATGTCCAAGGGGACGGAGGAGACACAGACCCAAAAAACAAAGACATAGGGTTTATTGAAGACTTACATATGGGGCAGTCTAGGAGTGGTGGGCCAGACAGGAAGACCGCTACTGTTTGTAGCATGCAGTTTACATAGCATGCAGTTTACATAGCAATTTTCACTTCGTACCCTCTACCTAGCAACATCCATGTCTAGTTCAAAACAAAAGGCCTCTTGATTCCTTGCATATCCTGCAGTCCACAAAATGGACCAGGGGTTCAGATGTCCTTCATAGAGAGAGTAAACCTCTAGATTGGCTGCTCCCGGGTTCCTTGGCTCAGAACTCTGAACCAACAATCTTCTTAGACCATAGAGTATGCTTAAATTATTGCTGTCAGGTGCATCTGCTATACACACACAGAGTCAGAAATTATGAATACGCATTGATAATCATACACAGAAAGCGAGAGGAAAAAAATGCAATCTTTCAGCATCATTAAATATACTTTTAATCAAAATTTTCTTTTAATAAGTTGAAACAAATTGATTTACTGTATATATTAAAGCATTCAAAAGAGAATATCAAAAGGGACAATTTGTCTATCACATATGTATTTCTGATTCATATTCATATTGGTCATAAGAAAAAGCCAATTGTGTCAATGTCATTTAGTCTTCTATCTTCTGAATGTTCCTTGAAAGGCATTGTATAAGAGCTTATCAAATAGATAAACAGTAATTAGTCAAGAAACATACTCGGTTTTATACTAAATATGTCAGAAATTTGGAGTATAAGGCTAATTTCACAGATTAAGAAATGTTGGGTTGGTATGGCGGCTCATGCCTGTAATCCCAGCACTTTGTGAGGCCAGGGTGGGCAGATCACTTCAGGACCGGAGCTCAAGACCAGCCTGGCCAACATAGTAAAACCCAGTCTTTACCAAAAATATAAGAAATTAGCCGAGCATGGTGGTATACACCTATAATCCCAGCTACTCGGGAGTCTGAGGTGGGAGAATCCCTTGAACCTGGCAGGCAGAAGTTGCTGTCAGCTGAGATTGCACTGCTGCACTCCAGCCTGGGGGACAGAGCGAGACTCTGTCACTTTTTTTTTTTCTTTTTAAGTTAATGAACTAAATTTGAAAAAGTTGACTAGGCACAGTGGCTCATGCCTGTAATGTAATCCCAGGACTTCGAGAGACTGAGGCAGGCTGCTTGCTTGAGCTCAGGAGTTCGAGACCACCCTGGCCATCACGGCGAAATCCCATCTCCACAAAAAAATACAAAAATTAGCTGGGCGTGGTGGCATATGCCTGTAATCCCAGCTACTTGGGAGGCTCCCAGCTACTTGGGAGGTGGCGTTTGCAGTAAGCTGTGAGCCAAGATAGTGCCACTGCACTACAGCCTGGGCAGCAAAGTGAGAACCTATCTCACTCTCTCAATAAAAAGGAAAAAGGCATTTCTGGGTTCCTGTTTATCTGTTTATGATAGCTCAGAATGGTCTTTTAAACTTTAAATAAACTTCTTAAATCATAAATTGACATTCATGAACTGTTTTAATAATTTAAAACATGGCTATATTGAGAAAACGAGAGGGATTCTTAAAATGAAGGAAATGACTAATAAAAGTAAGTGTAATCTATATTATATGTACTTTAAAATGTATGCATGGTAAATGTGTTATATATACACTAATATGCAATAAATAAAGATAAGATAAATTCAGAGTAACCTTTTACACGTTACATAATTAATGTGACAAAAGCTCAGTTTTTTTTTTTTTTTTCTTGAGATGGAGTCTCGCTCTGTCGCCCAGGCTAGAGTGCAGTGGCGGCGATCTCAGCTCACTGCAAGCTCCGCCTCCCGGATTCACACTATTCTCCTGCCTCAGCCTCCCGAGTAGCTGGGACTACAGGTGCCCGCCACCACACCTGGCTAATTTTTTGTATTTTTAGTAGAGACGGGGTTTCACTGTGTTAGCTAGGTTGGTTTTGATCTCCTGACCTCGTGATCCGCCTGCCTCAGCCCCCCAAAGTGCTGGGATTACAGGCGTGAGCCACCGCGCCTGGTCGATAGAAGCTCAGTTTCTATGAATGTGCTCAGATTCAAAATTATTTAAAAGTCGCCTCAATTTGGGGACTTTATAGTAGGATCCAATAGTGTTTCTAGTCACATATAAAAGATAATATATTTGACCCATCAAATTTATGGTATAAAATAAATACTAGCACATGGGTTATTATGGAATCTTTACTGCTATTCTACTATAACATTTTTACGATATTATTTTTCTATACAACTCACAGAAATATCAAAGTAACATAAAATTATGTTTAAAAAAAAGTGCACCAATGCTGGGGGTGGGTAACAAATGTTGTTAAATCTAGCACTAGAACTAGTTAGTGTTCAGATACCTAAATATTCACTAAATTGGGGTAACAACCAAAATTCTTTGTTAACAGCAATCCAAGAGGCACAACGCAAACTTAACATCTATTTTTTATTTCCAAAATTCTAGTGAACTTAATTCATTATATAGATGGTCCGCAACTTACGATGGTTCAGGTTCTCAAATTGATGATGCAAAAGCAATACACATTCAGTAGAAACTGTACTTCGAGTATCTACACAATTGTTTTTCACTTAAAGTACGGTATTCAGTAAAGTACAGGAGAAATTCAACACTTTATTACAAAATAGGCTTCATGTTAGATTATTTTACAAACATGCTGAGGACACTGACATTAGCTTAGAGTTGGGCAAAATAATCTAATCAACCTTGCTTTCTATGTAGGTAGGTAGGTAGGCTAGGGCAGGCTAAGTTGTGATCTTGGGTAGGTTACATATATAAAATGTGTTTTCTATTTAGAATATTTTCAATTTATGGGTTTATTGGGACATAACCCCATTGTAAGTTGAGAAGCAGCTATATTTTAAAAGATATTAAATTTTACGCATGAACAACATGGTGAAATTGCATCTCTATAAAAAATACAAAAATTAGCCAGGCTTGATGGTGTGTGCTTATAGTCCCAGCTACTTAAGAGGCTGAGGCAGGATCGCTTGAACCCAGGAGGCAGAGGTTTGAGTAAGCTGATATTGTGCCACTGCATTCCAGCCTGGAGGACAGAGTGAGACCCTGTCTCAATAAATAAATAAACAAAAATAATAAAGATATTAAATTTTAATTTTCTATGAGATTTAATGTGAAATATTTTCTGACTTCTGGAGCACATAGTAAAATCTAGTTACAAAGTGTTCGTTATAAATCTGTACAACCTTTATGTCAGTGTCTCTGAATTCTTTGGAATATACATTAGATAAAATCAAACCAATATTGCATACTCTTTGCAAATTCCTGGGTGGAGTAGTTGATGCTGTTGTTTTATATTTTCTGGTCATTCCTTTATGTGCACATGACATTAACCCAAGCATTGTACTACTTTATCTTCCCCTCTCCAACTAAACCAATAATACAATATTCGCAGGAAGCAGAAATTTTGCTGAATGATCATGCTGCACCTGGAAAATAATAAACCTTAATTTATGTATGCTCTTGAATACTTTTAGAGCCACGCATACCACTAAGGGTTTCTTAATTCACCATTTTACCTCACATTGACTTCAGCCTTCCACTTTTTTATTGCCTCCTCTTGTTTTTTTTTTTTTTTTTGCTGCTTTCTCTGGCCTTTATCTTTTCTTTTGTTTGCAAGAGCAGAAGGGAAAAAACGTGCTCTCATTTTTGCCCTCTCTTTCTCTCCTGCAGAGTAGATGAGCTTTCTCTTTTATTGCCTCGGCTTCTGTAGAATAATACCTTCCACCTCAAATTGCTTAACAAGGTCTTTTCCTTAACAGTGGCAATACCTTCTTAGTAAGGGTTTGGTTGGAAACTGTTGAGATTAAATGTTCTCCCTACTGTGCATATTATTAGTAATTACATGGCATAGAGTTATTTATAAGTCTACTGTTTCATCTGAGGAAATGTAAAATTATAGCACAGGTAGAAGAAAAACCTAGGCCTTATTCACAAATGAGGTGCAAACAGAAGACTGGGGCATTAGAAAATCATCTATTGTAGAAATGTCAATGGGATCAAACCCAGGAAATTACAGAAGCCATTTCTTCTAGGTCTCAATATCTGAACATAGCTTGCATGTCCTAGAAGCTGGTAAGAGGCTGATGCCCAGACTCCTGTCATGGCAGGAAAGGCCATACAGGAGACCTCAGCAAGAACAAGAGAATAATGAAGACCATCCAATAGCCCAAGCACCATGCTATAGTATATCATCCTCCAAATCATGTCCTGACAGCTAGAATGTCTTCCTTCCTCTCCAGGTTTGTTTATTGTTCTCTCGATGCTCTAGACTGAACAACTTTCAGTGTCTGAAAAACCACAGACCTATTTTCATTGACCTGTTCAGTAAAGATTCTAGTTTTATTTTCTCAGTGTTAACTTCCTGGCTTGTCCAGGTAGCTCAAGTATTTTCATTCGTGGAGTCTTGTGCCTATTTTTAACTCTCTGTTGTTACACTATATTGTAAACTTCTAGCTCCAGTAATTATGCCTTGTGTATAGGAGGTGACCAGAAAACGGTGGATCTATGAAAGAATCAACAGGACACTTTAGTTCCATTGAAAGAAGACTGACATAAGATTTTTTTAAAATCAAATTAACACCTATACTATGAAAACATGATTTTCTTGAGGGAATCATACTCCGTTTTAGAAAACACACTTTTGAAACTTATAAAAAACTTATAATTTTTATAGGAAAGAGTATATGTGATTCCCATATTAATTTTTGCTGATTCAAGTGCTGTTATAAATTTTAAAAGGAGGCAAGACCCTCAGTCGTCCACTGCAAATTGTCAAGTCATTAGTTTTCACCAGGCTGAAGACCTGAATGAGAGTTTAGGACTTTCACCAGGCTGAAGACCTGAATGTTCACCAGGCTGAAGACCTGAATGAGAAAGAGGCCCTGAGACAAAATTAAGTCACTTTACAAGAATGTTGTTCTCACTGTTACTTGCAGATATTCCTTAGAGAAGACAACTCCAAATTCCTTAGAGAAGTTAATTCCAGCAGTTTTGGGGTACAAAGTTCTAACTACCATTCAGAGGAAGCTAAACATTGTTTCTAGTTTTTGAGTTAATCATGAGTAGACAATTGCAAAGAGAATCTACAAAGATTTTCAAATGTACAACATGGAGCCAATATTTGAACAGAAAATATTTTGTATATTCACAATAGCAGATATAGAATTAAAATCGATATCCCAGCCATATTTATTGATATGTGATCTTTTCTTTCCAATTATGTTGTCTAAGGCAAATGCATCATCACAACTTTTACATTTCCCTGTGGTTATCCACCAGTATTCTTCAGTGCTTTTCCAGTACTGTGAAGGAAAGAAGTGGCACACAGTGGATATACAGGAAGTAAACTCTCCTTAAATACCTTCTGGCTTTTCTACTGTGCACTGATGTGAGAACTGACTAAAGACAGTTATGTTCTTCTTTGTATTCCTTAATAGCAAGTAATATCAACCAAGCAGTTCCACATTCCTTGTGGTATCATATTCCATCTCACTCAAGTGCCAGTGATATTATATAAGTCTATGCATCATTTTCTACCTGTAAGTAATTCCAATTTACCACAGGTGAAGGTCTTAATGACACTACAACATCCCAGGGATTGATTCTATTTACCACTAGCAATGAGACTCTGTTGGCAGTTAGCTGGTGAGTAATTCAATTCCATCATCTTATCCAAGGATTCACTTTTGGCATCACCTGTCTTAATTTTATTTCTCCCCACCCCAAGTACACCCTGAAACAAGAATTTGAGTACAACTACTGTACTGAAAGGTGGTCTTTGGTTAGCACTTATAGGGTAGTGGATAAATGAGCCAAAGAAGGAAAGAAAGTCAACTAATAACTTTACTGTTGTCAACTGGAATGTTGTCTCACACAGTGTTGGACTCACACCTCAAACTTACCTAAAATCTGAGGGAGCAATAGCATTTATGTACAAACTCCCATTAATCATGTTAGAGGGATATTTGAGGGAACTGAAAGGAAAATGTTATTTTCCTGGTATTTCAGTCTGTGTGGGTAGAGAGCAGCTAGAAAACTTCCTCTGACAAAGGAATGCACATGCTGACAATTAGAAGTAAGGCTAATATACTACAGTGACTCTGTGAACAAGATGGAGAAGCAGCCAATAAGAATACTTCTCGACTTATGTAGTCCCAAAATATCAAGGTGAACGCAAGACTGATGTCAGCTGCTACAATGGAGAAATCACTGATCCATGGCCCAATTTCTAGACCTGATTCCTTTTTCATTCCCAATTGGAAGAGATCCTGGGTGCTATTGAGGAAAATCCCTGTAACACCACAAGAGGTCTGATAAGTGTTTCCTTTCTGGTCTCCAAAGGTATCTGTAGGGGAAGAAAAATAATTTTTTTAGATTCTTAGTTAAAATGAATCCCTATGACAAAAGATAGATTAGCAAAAAAAAAAAAAATGTTTATTAGCATCTATATTTCCTGGATGGCACCATGAAAGATAATGGAAGACACCTAGGTAAGGAGTAGTTCTCAAAGAGTTGGCTTTGAATTCCAGCTTATATAGCATCTTTGACAAAGAATAGTTAATTATTAGAGAAACAAGACAAAGGAAAAGGACCTTGAGTCTCTAACAGCTTGTGGGAAGGTAAATAAATAGCAGATAAAGGCTAGTTAATAAAGCTTGTCAGCGTATATTCTTCTGGTATCATCTCCAGGGGTAAGGGTCTAAAGTTGGCTTCAGTGGTTAACCTCTGTTCTCCCTGGTAGAACGGGGTGCAGGATACCTTCTGTGTCTCTAAATCCGTGTCCTGCTTTTAGGCAATTAGAGGGAGAGCAGAGAGCTTTCCTACATCTGCTTCTCCATTGTCTTCAGCCCAGTAATTTTTCATTTTTTGAGGTTAAATATTCTGGTCTCCCACAGATGTGTGATATGGACCCAGACAATTACACACTGAGGGAAGGGAAATACTGAGAATTTTCAAAAACTGTTGGGTATTGGGTTTAACTGCAACTGATACTGAGGACCATTTTATGGCAGAGGAGGGACAACAAAGTATATGACCATCAACTCTACTGGTCATACTATATATCTGATAGCTCAAGAGCTGACAGGCTGCAAACATTTTGAAATGGCCTTGTAAGTGTCTGGTTTTAGCCTGGGGATGATACCCTGAATGGCTGGGGTTTGGGATGCTGTCCTTCAAGTTGCTGTATATACTTTAAACCAAAGGCCATTATATAGTGTTATTTTCTCAAAAGTTAAAATGTGTGAGACTGAGTCCAAGGCGTGGGAGTAGCAGTAGGTTCTGTCATCATAACTGCTACTGGCTCTCTTGAGGGAATGTGTGTTATTCTCCCACAATTTTAGCCTCTGCTGTATTAGAGTTACTAGTTTGGGGAGGTGTTTGGGGTGGAAAGCTTCTATCAGAGGACACAGTAAGAGGTTGGTTGGTTGGTTGGTTTTTTAACCCAATCTTTTGCTGTGGTTGTCACCTGGATGTTTTAGATTCTTGATATCAGAAGACAACCAGGCAAAGAGTTATCATACTAGGAGGGGTAATTGCGCCTGATTATCATATAATAGATAGAAATAAGGTTACTTCTGCATAATGGGGGCAGGAAAGAATACATCAGAAATCTAAACCATTCTGTTGGATACGTTTTGCTGCTCCATCACCCCTAGTGATAATAGTGAATGGACAATTGCATCAACCATTGCCTGTAGAGAGCAAGGTCATTTAGGGCCTCAGAATTGAAAGTTTGCTCCTCCACGCAAGCCACAAAAATCAGCTGAAGCATTGGCCTATGTTGAAGAAATCTAGAATGGGTGATAGAAGAGGAAGATGATGAATATCTGGACTATACCAGATGCTGTTAGTGTCTCACCTAAATACACTTGGAATGAACTATTTTTACTCCAAAGACCTGACTTTCAGCAACTGTATCTCTTTACTAGTGTTGAAGACGTGTATTAAAAACAAAATCTTCTGCCAACCCCAAATCTCTATTACAGAGGTAGTAAAGAAATAAAACAGTTTTATTACTGAATAAGTATTAAAATAGAATGTGATACTCATCATATGCAATCTACAAATAGATTGCAAAGACAGGAAGCTCACCCTTTATATAGTCAACCAGATACAACCAGTTTTATACATGTTTTTAAGATAAGCAATAACTAGTACTCAAGAGAACTTGACAGCACCATTTGTCACATATAGTCCCCAACTTTACCTGGTAATTGGTGTGACTGTCTATATGAGCTAATTGGCTTTTTTTTTTTTTAGAGGAAAAACAAACTTCTCACATATGTACTACAGGGGAGGTAGTTTTACAACTTGGAGCAAGGGGCCCACTTAAGTTAGGCTCCCACTGTCCCAGAAACTGGGAGTTTGGAAGGCTGTCTCCGTTGATGGTTACATTTTAAAGAGGTGTCACCAGGTCCCTGAGAAAGATATTCCTAGGTCATAAGGTCCACAAAAGCCTGATTCAGTTTCTAAAAATATTTATATACATTTTGAAAATATGAAGTAAGTACTTAAATTTGCTAAGTTTTCTAAGGTAAATGTTCTGACAAAGCAGGAGGGGCAGAAAACCTCTTTTTATATTTTTAACAGGTGGATTAAAATTTAAAATTTTTAATTCATACTTGTCCTGATATCTGATTTTCCCTTGGAGTTGGAGCCCATATTTCTTGTGTACATGGTAAGATAACAATGCCAATAAATTAACACACCTCTGATGCAGCTTGTTAGAAATGCAGAATTCCAGGTCCTGCCAAAGACATACTAAGTCATGATCTGCATTTTTAACAAGACTTTCAGGTATTTTGTATGCACATTGCAGTTTGGAAAGCATGATAAACATGGAGATTATATATATCATATAAATAATATAAACATAAATATGTATTTATATATAACATATTTGTATTTATATAAATGTATATTACATATAAAATATATTTATATACATTTGTATATGAATATATTTGTAAATTTGTATAAAGCCCTGAAAACTCATTTGTGTTTAAGAATTTACAGAGGAATTTCTCTCTAGTTTAATATGTGTAAATATATAAAATATGTGCATTATATATAATGGAATAATCTATGGATGGTAGATTATATGCATCTATATGGTAATGTTGAAGTTGCATTATATATAAATACATTATATGTAATGCATATAATCTATAGATTGTATGCATCTATATGGTAATGTTAAAATTACATTCAGCTGATGATAGCAGAAAACCTAACAATTGTAGCTTAACAAATAGGAATAATTTTTCTGACATAACAATTTCAGAGGTTGAGAGTCTGGGTGTGATACTGTGGTTCTACGATATAATCAGTGGCCTGGGCTCTTAATCTTTCTGCTCTATCATCTAGGCATTCAGTTGCCTTTCTCAGTCTTGCTGACTCATGATCCTACCATAGTTGCTTATATTCAGGCTTACATCTGTTTCAGGCAGGAAGAAGGAGGACAAAGCAGTGCCTCTTTGGGAAAGCAAAAGTGTTCCAAGGAATCATCAACTTTTGTTTTACAAGAAAGAATTTGTTAACTAAAATCAACTCCAGAGTAATTAGGTTATATAGTTGGACACATTTTTACCACAAACAAAATTGAGGTTTTGTTAGTAAGCAGTAAAAAAGAATAAATATTGAGTAGGCAACTAAAAGTAATTGCTACAAAAAATACATTTACATAGGTAGACAGTATTTTTTCTTAGCACAAAGTTATAATTTAATTACCCAAAATTATAACTAGTAAGAGTAATTATAATATAATTATTTTTATATAACTATACAATATGTAATTACATATAAAGTTAATGTAAATAATTATCTAATCTATAAATCACCACTTTATGCTACATAGGTATACATTTAAACTGTTTTAATAATAAACCACACATAATCAGTTATCACATTGATAAGGAAAGAATTCAGCACTGTGATGCTGGATTGATGTACAGGATTTAAAAATACTGCAAAAACAGAAGTTCTAAATGTAATCAAAATTTAAAGAATCTTAATTGTAATTATTTTTCAGTATCTACTATTCTGGAATATGATTTTTTAAAATTAGGAAATGGGTTAGGGGTATGGTATAACTAGCAAGAGATAAAACTACATATATAAAGTTCACTTTTCTTTAGTATCAGAACTTGTTCGAAAAGCTACAGTGCAATAAAACTTCAACTGCAAACTGAGGTTAAGCTATTTGTCAGAGAACATCTATTTCTAATTTCAAAGGCTATTAAAATCAATTGAGAAACTCTGTTTCACCATATCCTTTCATTCCACTTCATAGCACTCATATTGAATCCCACAGAACTTGGACAATCATGCCAAGCCAGTTACCGTGCAGCAACATATTAAACTCTGTTGGCTTATTACACAGTCATTAAGTAGATTAATTTTTTCTAAAGTGATTTTCATATTTCTGATTAAATTTTTCCATGATATTATTTAAAAACTTATGAGACACATCAGAGATGTGTGATAAAGTAAATTAAACCTAAGTTAAAACCTCATTTTAAGTATTAACATTTTATACTTTATCCAAACACTTTTAATACATTTGCTCCTGTGAGAGGGTACTTCTTTTGAGATATTCATTTTTGTTTTGTTTCCAGTGACATGCTTTATATCTTCTGCATGTCTCTACAGTTACCTGCTCTATCTTTCTCTACCTGGTTCTGTGTCCCAGGAGGCTGAACTCAGGAGAAATCCGTGATTTCTTTGCCCACAGGCTTTGGTTTCAGTCCATTGGACCAAGCTCATAGATTGGAGGCAGGGAAGAGAATAATGTGAAGATATCCATTCATGCATATGTCTCCATGCTTTATCATGTCTTGCTGTCTGGCCTGCTATCAGGAAACCTCCTCTATATGGCTTCTGCTGTATCTCATATTAGCTACCTCCCCTGGCCTCTTTAAACCTATGACTAGTATTGGTACTCTGTTGTTATTTCCACAAGAGTGGTGCATGATCCCTTGAGGCTTTTTCTAAACCATGCTTTTACCATTGTGAAGAGTCGTTCTATAAATTCCCCTTCATGACCAAACTTGAGTACATATGTGTTTCTTACCAGGACCCTGACTGATTTAATTGTTACAGTTATATTTCTATTTTCTACTCCAACAACCTAGAAAAGTTATAAAACTCAGAAAATTACCTTAGAATGTATAACTCTATAATTACTATACTTAATTTCTTTGGATATGTACTTCTGCACTTGTAAATCCAAGATAGATTACTGAAATTCCTCCTTAACAGATATAATAACTTTTTTCCTATTTCTTCAAATCACTTTTGACATTTAACCATACTTCCATTGACAGCATACATATTAACAAGGTTTTTAAAAAAATATAGGCTATATATTTTTTCCCTTTAAATAGTTTTTAAATTAATTTACTAAATTTGTATAAAGTCCTGAAAACCCATTTCTCTTTAAGGATTTATAGAGGAATTTCTCTCTAGTTTAAATGTTTTGATTCCTAATTAAAAATAAAATAAGCATATAGTGTGGTAAATTTTTATACTATTTTATGAGTATAAGAAATAAAATTAAGTATTGTAATCAACAGCCTGTTAATTTTTGTGGTTCAGTAATAAAAGCTTAGATGTAAGAAAAATATGTAGTAGTTTACCTTGGGAAAAATCAACTTCATTAAAATAATTTAGGGTCATTAAAATATAAAGTAATTCATATTTTTTTTACTATGAATAAATAGCAAACCAGTTAAGATATTACTTGCAAAAACTTTAAAAACTATTAAAAAATGGATCAAAACATCCTCAGTAGTAGCTCAAACCTCAAAATTGCTATAGGAAGGGACCTAAAGATGGCAGACTAGGACATCTGCCACTCACTTTTTTTACAAACAACAAAAATCAAGAAGATCACTAGGATTCAACAGAGAAGTGACAGGAAATATCTGAGACACAGAAGAAAAGGGAAGCAAGGAAGCCAGCTCTGCCAGGATTGGCTGAGAGCTGAAAGTCTTCCCACTTCAGGGAAACAGAGTAAGTGAGAGATCTTCAGCAGTCCACATTGCCACCATGTACTCCTGCAACCATAGTCATAGGTAAGCTCCTTTACCATTAGAGGCCCTGAGACTACAATAGGGAGATGGTGAAAGACTGCACAATGGCATTTATTCCAGACAGAGAGCTCACTCTGGGTCCCACACCACCTCAAAATCCTAAGCAACTACAACATGGTGCCATTTTGAGAGCCCAGGTGCTACCACACTGCATCCTGCCCTGGAGTCTAATAGTCCCTGCATCTTCCCATCCCTGAAGCCCCACTGGTGTTCTCTCATGTTCACCTGAGGGGCTGCAGCAATGCACCATCAGTTGGACCTAGCAAAGGAACAGGGAACAGAGTCTGCAGCAGTTTAGCACACACAGTGTCCTGCACCCCAGGGAGTAGGCTATATAGCACAGTGGGAGGCTGTCTCCAGAACAAAGGGATTCAAATTACATGCTTCTCAGAGACTGAAACCCCGCCTGATCTAGCAGAAGAAACAATTTCAGCACTGGAAGACAGTTTCAAAAGGTAAAGAGAAACCCCAAATCATAGAAAACATGTTTAATAAAATAATACCTGAAAACTTCCCAAGTCTAGCAAGAGATTTAGGCATCTACCTACAGGAAGTTCAGCGATATCCAAATAGATACCAAAAAAAGGTTTTATCCATGGCATATTATAGTAAAAATGTCAAAAGTCAAAGAGAATTTTAAAAACAGCAAGGTTAAAGCATCCAGTCACATATAAAGAAACCCTGTCCAAATAACAGTGGATTTCTCAGCAGAAAACTTACAGACCAGGAGAGAATAGGATGATATTCAAAGTGCTAAAAGAAAAAAAAAAAAAAACTTTCAGCCAAAAATACTATACCAAGCAAAGTTATCCTTCATAAATGAAGGAAAAATAGTTTTTCCCAGACAAGCAGAAACTGAAGGAAATTTTCACTAGACCAACTCTACAAAAAATGTTGAAGAGAGTTCTACACCTGGAAGCAAAATCTACCTACAATGTGTACCATCATGAAGATACGTGAAAGTATAAAATTCACTAGTAGACTAAACACACAAATGAGGCAGAGAAAAGTCTCAAATGTTACCACTACAGAAAAACACCAAGTCACAGTGATAATAGAAGAGAATGAAAGGAAAAAAGGATATATAAAAGAACCAGAAAACAATGAACAAAATGGCTGAAATAAGTCCTCATATTCCAACAATAATCTTGAATATAAATGGATTAATTTTTTTACTAAAAAGATATAAAATGGCTAAATGGCTAAAAAAATGTGATCCAGCTATTTGCTGCCTGTAAGAAACTCATTTCATTTGTAAAGACACCTAGAGACTGGAAGGGATGGAAAATGATGGTTTATGCAAATAGAAACCAAAAGCAAGTATGAGTAATATGTCAAACAGCGTTTAAGTGAAAAACAGTAGATAAGAGACAAAGGATGTCATAATGTAATGATAAAAAATCAATTTAGCAGAAGAATATAACAATTCCAAACACATATGCATTCAACACCAGAACACACAGATAATAAAGCAAACATTATTAGATATAAAGGGAGAAATGCGCTCCAATACAATAATAGTTGGGGACTTTGATATCCCACTTTTAGTGTTAGATCACCTAGATAAAAAAAATTTAAGAAAAAACCCATTGGATTTAAACAACACATTAGACAAAGTTGACCTAGCAGACATCTATAGAACATTTTATCTTATAGCTTCAGAATACACATCCTTATCATCAGCACATAGCACATTCTTCAGGATAGATCATATTCTAGGACAGAAAACAAGTCTCAACAAATTTTTAAAAATTAATCAAGTATCTTCTCAGACCACAATAGAATAAAACTAGAAATCAATAACAAGAGAAACTTTGGGAACTGTACAAATACGTGGTTATATAATATTCTTATGGCTGGGTGTGTTGGGTCATGCTTATAATTCTAATGCTTTGGGAGACTGAAGTGGAGGATCAGATGAGCCCAGGAGCTGGAGACCAATGTAAGGAACACAGTGAGATCCCATCTCTACAAAAATAGTGAAATAATTATTGGGCATAGTGGCACACACCTATAGTCTCAGCTACTCAGTAGGCTGAGGCAGGAGGATTGTTTGAGCCCAGGAGTTTGAGGCTGCAGTGAGCTGTGATTATATTACTACACCCCAGCATGGGTGACAGAATGAGATCCTGTCTCTACAAATAAACAAATAAATAAATAAATAAATTAGTTAACAATTCACCTCAAACTATTTCAAAACCTAAAGAGAAAGGAATTCATCCTGACTCATTCTATGAGACCATTACCCTGATACTAAACGAAACAAGGACACACACACAAAAAATGAAAACTACAGGCAAATATCCCTAACCAATATAAATACAAAAAATCTTCAACCAAATACTAGCAAACCAAATCCAGTATCCCATCAAAAAGTTAATACACCATGATCAAGTGAGATTTATTCCATAGATGCCAGGATGTTTCAACATATGAATATCAATAAACATGATATATATCACATCAACAGAGTGAAGGACAAAATACATATGATTATCCCAATAGATGCAGAAAAAGCATGTGATAAAATCCAGCATTTCTTCATGATAAAAATAACCAACTGGGCACAGAGGTAATACATGTCAATATAATAGAGCCCATATAAGACAAATCCACAGCCAACATTATACAGAATTGGGAAAAGCTGAATGTCTTTCCTCTAGGAATGAAAACAAAACAAGGGTGCTCACTTTCGCCACTCCTGCATAGTACTGTAAGTCCTAGCTAGAGCAATAAGGCAAGAGAAAAAAGCGAAAGGTATATAAAGTGGAAAAGAGAAAGTCAAATTGTCCCACTTTGGAGATGGCATAATCTTATACTTAGAAAAAACTATTCCATCAAAAAACTCTTGGATCTGATTTTTAAAATTCAGTAAATTTGCAGGATTCAAAAATCAACATATAAAATGAATAGTGTTTCTATAAAGTCATAATGAGATAGCTGAAAAAGAAATCAAGAGGGCAGTCCCATTTATAATAGCTACAAAAAATACCTAGGAATAAATCTAAGGAGGTGAAAGATCTAAAGGAAAACTGCAAAACACTGATGAAGGAAATTGATGAGGACACAAGTAAATGATAAAATTCCCATGCTCATGGATTGAAAGAATTCACGTTGTTAAAGTCACAGTACAACCCAAAGCAATCTACACATTCAGTGTAATCTCTATCAAAATACAAAGGTCATTTTTCATAGAAATACAAAAAAATTAAAACTTGTATGAAATTGAAGAGCTCGAATAGCCAAAGCAATCCTGAGCAAAACAAACAAACAAAAAAACTACAACAAAAAAAACAAAGCTGGATGGAGGCATCACACTTCCCGAATTTAAAATATGTTACAAGGATATAGTAGCCCAAATAGCATGATATTAGTATAAAAATAGGAACACAGACCAATGGAATAGAATAGAGAATCCAGAAATAAATCCATATTTACAGGCAACTTCAAGAGCATATTTTTGAGAAATAATATTCTCTTCAATAAATGGTGCTAGGAAAAGTGGATATCTCTAGGCAGAAGAACGAAAATAGACCTTTATCTTGGACCATACACAAAAATCAACTCAAAATGGACTAGAGACCTAAACAAGACTTGAAACTATAAAACTACTAGAAGAAAACATAGGGGACACGCTACATGACATTGGTCTAGGCAAAGGTTTTATGGCTAAGATTTTAAAAGTACTGGAAATAAAAACACAAATAGGAGTAAATTAAACTAAAATGCTTCTGCACAGCAAAGGAAATAATCAACAGAGTGAAGAGACAATCTGTTGAGTGGGAGAGAATATTTGCAAATTATTTATCTGACAAGTGGCAATAATTCCATTAAAAAGTGGGCAAAGGACATAGACATTTCTCAGAAGAAGATATACAAATTGTCCACAGGTATATGAAAAAAATACTCAACTTCACCAGTCACCAGAGAAATGCAAATCAAAACCACAGTGAGATATTGGCTTATTCCAGTTAAAATGGCTGTTATTAAAGAGATTTTAGAAAGAACAGATTCTGGCAAGGATGCAGAAAAAGGAAACTCCTGTACACTGTTGGTGGAAATGTGAATTAGAACATCCGTTATGTATGGAAAACAGTATGGAGATATCTCAAAAAAAAAAAAAAAAAAAAAAAAAAAAAACCTAAAAGTAGAACTGCAATACAATACAGCAACCCTATTCCTGGGTATTTATCCAATAAAAAAGGATATCAGTATATAGAAGGGATACTTGCACGCTCATGTTTATTGCAGCACTATTCACAATAGCCAAAATATGGAATCTCCCTAAGTTTCTTACCTAACAGATGAATGAATAAATAACATGTGCTATATATACACAATGGATTACTATTCAACTGCTAAAAAAATAAAATCTTGTCATTTGTAGCAATGTGGATGGAGCAGGAGGTCATTTTGTTAAGTGAGATAAGCCAGGCACAAAAAGACAAATATTGCATGTTTTCACTCATATGTGGGAGAGAAAAAAGTTTATCTTGTTTAGGTAGAGTAGAATAATAGTTACCAGAGGCAGGGAAAGGTGTGTCAGGGTCGGGGTGGGGTAGAGACAAAGGCAAGTTGGTTAATAGATACAAACATATAGTTATACAGATTGAATAAATTATAATGTTCCATAGCAAAGTAAGGTGACTATAGCTAACATCAATGTATTTTATGTTTTAAAATAACTAGAAGAGAGGACTTGAAGTGTTCTCAACACATAGAAATGATAAATATTTAGGGTGATGGATACCCTACATGCCCTGATTTGATCATTACAGTTTCTAGGCATGTAACAATATCATATGTGCCCTATAAAATATACACATATTATGAATTAATACAAAAAGTTTTTAAATTGCTACGCCAACAGTCCCCTCTTGTCTGCAGGGAATGCATTTCAAGCCCTCCAGTGGATGCTTGAAACTGTGGATGGTAGCAAACTTTATATATACCGTTTTTTCCTATATATATGTAACTATGATTAAATTTAATTTGTGAATTAGGTGCGGTAAGAGATTAACAACAATAACTAATAAAATAGAACAAGTATAACAATATACCGTGATAAAAACTATGTGAGTGTGCCTTTTTTCTTTCTCTGTCTCTCTCAAAATGTCTTCCTGCACTGTACCATGGGTAACTGAAGTGTAGAAAGTGAAAGTGTGGATAAGGGAGGACTATTGTATTTTAATACAATTTTATTTATACAGGTTGAATATTCCTTATCCAAGATGTTGGGGATCAAAAGTGTTTCAAATATTGGAATATTTGCGTGTGTACAATGAGATATCTTGCAGTTGGGACCCAAGTCTAAACATTTATTTATGTTTCATTTATACCTTTTACACATGGTCTAAAGGTCATTTTATACAATATTCTAAATAATATTGTGGATGAAACACAGTTTGTGTACGTTGAACCATTAGAAAACAAAAATGTCACTATCTCAGCCACCCATATGAACCATTCCTGACTGTTTGGCATCACCATCATTCCTGACTCTGAATTTATATTCTCAGCAGAATATTCACATTTTCTGACACTTATTCACTCATTATTATAATGAAAAAATAATGTGTTCAGAATAAATAAAAAGCACATGGAGACAGTAATTTATAAGGAATAGAACTACCAAAAATACCCACATAAGCTCTTAAACAACAGCAACAACTAACAACGGTAGGCTTTTGGTCTCTACCTGCAATGCTGTATTTTGACTGAAAGGTTACTGTACAATTTTTTTAAGTAGAATGAGAAGGCACTCTTCTGAATGACGTTTTAAAATATTTCCTCTAGAGTCATCTGCCACATTAACAATGTTTTTTGTCTAAGTAGTCTTTTTTAAAATTTATAAACAGACATGACTTCTTGTTCTGTTATGAATGCATGATGCTCTACCACTCCTTCAATAAGCCCATTTTCACCATGTCATCTATAGACACTTTTCCTGCAGTATCAACATCTTCGTCATCAATATTATCACACTCACCTTGATTTGGACCCATTTTGACTCCTCATGATCAGTCAATGAGTGAAGAACTAGTGCCTCATTATCAATGTTAAAAACATTTTCAATATCCATTTCCAGGGCAATAACACCAAAACAATGTTTCATTAGCATTATAGATTTGTTCTGGAATCAGATTTTCATCATGTGTTGGCAAACTCATCAATGAATTTCTCTACTACTTTGTGATCAGAAGATGCTTTAACATCACAAATCTTAAAAAATTTAAAGCTGTGTCTTTTCATAAATGTCTGCACCCAGCCTGCTGAGTGTTCAGTTTCCTTCGATTTTCAGTTTATCATGATAGATCTTTGCTTGTCTTATGATCAGCATACCATTAAGTTGCATGCGATCACTGCAACACTGATGGATATACTCTTTCAACACATGATTCAGATCTTCAGTTTTAAATTTGGGCAGTGGTTTTCTGTTTTTCATTAACTTCTGTTCATCACTTTCAGCACAGAATTTTAATTGTTTACCTTTCTGTTGCTTCAAGTCATATGTGGTGGTCATTCCAACACCACGCTCCTTTAAAATACATCTTATATTTAAATCACTGTCCAGTTTCTCCAATAACTTAATTTTCTGTTCTATAGATAAACATACATTCTTCCTCTTTTTCTTACCACTGTTATATAGGAATATCTGCAAGTTTTTTATTTTTGACATTTTCAACAATATCCGTATACCACAGAACAGAGAAGAAACAAACACTCACAGTGAGTAGTGAACATAGATCTTGGCCCCATGTGGCACATCATGGGGAACCTCTTGTTGGTGCGTCTGACTTGCACATGTCCCATTTTATTACCCTTTGTGGATGTGCTTGCATGGGGGAATCTGGGCATGAGTGGAAAAGTTATATCTTAGCAGAAGTGGGCTGGGTGGATCTTTTTAACCTTGGGTACACTGAACAAATTTGGTGTTATGTGCTTTCATTTTCTGTGGCCTATCACATGAGATAAGGTGTGGAATATTTTATATGTGGTATCACATCAATGCTCAAAAAGTTTTGGATTTTGGAGTATTTCAGATTTTCTATTTTTGGATTAGGGATGCTTAACCTGTACAATGAGACTGTCATTGTCTGTTTGTGCTGTTATAACAAAATATTTGAGACTGAGTAATTTATAAGGAATAGAAATTTACTTCTCACAGTTCTGGAGTCTGGGAAGCTTAACATCAAGGTGCCAGTAGGTTCAGTGCTGAGTGAAAGCTGCTCCCTCTGCTTCCAAGGTGGCACCTTGAATTCTGTGTCCTCATGTTATGATATCCTTGGGGTGTCAGTTCACCAGCCAGA
This sequence comes from Mandrillus leucophaeus, assembly GCF_000951045.1. Classification (NCBI taxonomy): domain Eukaryota; kingdom Metazoa; phylum Chordata; class Mammalia; order Primates; family Cercopithecidae; genus Mandrillus; species Mandrillus leucophaeus. The sequence continues at coordinate 162,690 of NW_012099277.1, forward strand.
AATTTCTGTGGCCAGCAGCACGTTTTTCTGAGTTTTGCTCTGGCCTACTGGGCTCGTTCCACTCACTAAGCCCAGCAGGCTACACTTGGCTGACACTACTGGCCTGGATACCATACCTGCCAAGGGCAAGCCAGGCACAGAGCAGCAAGGGGTGTGTGAGCAAGTATGGGGTCCAGCCACTGTGCACAGTCAGACATGCTGGCTGCGGTGGGGCAGGCAGTTCCAGGAACTGGCATGGGTGCTGGCTCCCTGCGGAGTTGCAGCTGGACCAGGTGCACCATAAGAAGCTTCCTTGGCTGACACTGGGGAATGCAGTGGCACCCAGATGCTTGGAGATGCCAAGAACCTCAGAGCCCTAATGAGGGTGTCAGAGCCTTGGCTTGGGGAGCTCCTAGGTCTGGGCCTTTAAGGGCTGCAGCTCTTCTTTCCTTCTTGTCACCTGCAACATTGTGAGCAAGGGGTGTGTTTCAGTCCTGTTTGTGTTATAGCCCTTTCAGCCCCGCCATTTGGCAGGTCCCTAGTTCTTGTCTTGCATACAAGAAGAATGAGGTACACAGACAAGTAGAAGGTGAGCAAGATGAAGAGGAGCTTTACTGAGCAATAGAACAGCTCAGAGGAGATCTGTAGTGAGTAGCTCCTCTCCACAGCCAGGGAGTCCCAAGTGTTCAGCTCCTAGCAGAGAGGGTAGCTCCTCCCTACAGCTGGTTGTCCTGTCATCTCTTCTGTCTCAACAGAGAGGGTGTTACCTCTTTACAGCAGTTTGTTCTGCCATCTCTTCTGCTCTCAGGAGAGAGGGTAGCTGCTCTATGCAGCTGGTCATCCCCTCATTTCTTCTGCTCTCAGCAGAGAGCGTAGCTCCTCTTTGCAGTTGGTCATCTCCTCATCTCTTCTAGGCTGGCTGAGGTCTGGGGCTTTTATGGACCTCAGGGGGAATGAAATGCATGCTGATTGGTCCATGGATGGTCATGGGCAGGCCCCCAAAATGCACCACAAATTCCCACTCAGGTCTGTGGGACCAGCAGCCTGGCCCCCAGGCTTCAGGCCTTCCCCAGCTTGAAGGTAGCGCTTCGTTGGTACCCACCCCTTTCTGCACAGGAGTCTGTAATACCTCCTGCTCCTGTTCATGGCACCCACATTGTTCATGCTGAGAGGCACCTGCAGGCCAGTGTCAGGCTGCCCTCAGCCACTGCTTGGCCTCCCTCTCTTGCTTGTTGGTGTCCAAAGTCCAGAAGGGGCCTGGCGGCGTGTTAGCACTGTCCCGAATGTATACTTACCTGGTTAGGTGGCAGTAGCACCCAGGCTTGGCCTCAACTTTGCTCTGTGATCAGAGTGGGCGCTGACAGCTGGGAGAAGCCGGACAGTGGGAGCAGGCACTTCTGAGCCTGTGGTGGGATGAGGAGTCTTCCCAGGCTACCAAGAGTACAGAGGTGCCTAGGTCTGCAGCTATGGCTTGGGCTGCCGCAACTGTGCCTGGGAGGGCAGGCCTCCTGCCTGCTTCTGGCTTCCAAAAGCACAGGGGTGCCCAGGTTGCAGCCCCGACTTAGACAGTTGCAATTGTACCTGGGGAACTTCTGCCCTGCCAATTTGGAAGGTGCAGGGCTCCTGCTTGTCCCCGGCTCCCACTGGCTCCATGGAGCATGCAGCCCCATCCATGCCTCCTCTCTGCATTTTCCTTGCAGTGGTGGCAGGCAAGGTGCAGGTGGTGCAGTGGCCTCAGCCAACCCCACACAAATGAACCCTATGTTCCTGAGGCCAGTCCTGTGAGTCCCGGTTGCACCTTTGGCCAGGTGCTTGCGGGCTCCGGGACGCAGTGGGGAGTAAGGTTGAGGCCGCGGTGGAGGACCTGGGTCTGCGAGCGGGTCCTGCCTGGTTGTGCAAGGGTGTGAGTGGTACAATTGGCTGCCTTGGGGAAGTGGGACATAGGGGTCCCACTGCTGCTCCTGCAGCAAGTCCTGCAGCAATTCCTGCCACCACTGCCTATACCTCCCTGCTGCAGCCAGCATGATGGCAGCTCCGTATGGCCCGCTGCTGCCATCATACACATGGGAGAAAAAGCAAAGGGGTAAAAAGGGCCTAGCTAGTTTCCTCAAGTCCTTTTCTAAGGGTACTAATCCATTCATCAGAGCTGAGCCCACATGACTTAATTACTTCCCAAAAGGGAACATGAACATTCAAACCATAGCAAAGACAACATTTGAAAGACAAGTAACACATTCTATAACAGTAGGTTCAGCCTCTTGGGTAGGCAAAACTAGAATTGACCTACATGATATAGCTTGAAGGTGTCTTTCCAAAGACATTTCTTTTTACTAGTCTGTCTTAAATTCCAATTAAAAATTCAATCACACAACATATATTTATTGATGATCTACTCTGTGTCACACATTGTTAAAAGAATAGAAAATACAACAGAGAACAAAAACGAAGACATGCCCATTTTCGTTAAACCTTAAGAACTACCACTTGAATAAGGTTTGTCCTATATATGTCCTGCTTATGCTATTATGGACTTAATATTTTTTACTTTTAGAAATTTATATAAGAAAAAAATTACATAAATTTAAGAAATAAATTTAAATTTATGTAATAATGAAATCACTTCAATATGTGTTAAACAGGTAGTATTTGCTCTTAATAGAGAGTGAATGTAAATAAATTAGGCAAAACTTTTTTTTGAGATGAGATCTTACTCTCTCCTTTACTGATTGATTGATTGATTGATTGAGATGGAGTTTCGCTCTTGTTGCCCAGGCCGGAGTGCAATGGTGCCATCTTGGCTCAACACAATCTCCACCTCCTGGGTTCAAGCAATTCTGCTTCAGCCCCACGAGTGGCTGGGATTACAGGCATGCGCCACCATGCCCAGCTAATTTTGTATTTTTTAGTAGAGACAGGGTTTCTCCAGATTGGTCAGGCTGGTCTTGAACTCCTGACCTCAGGTGATCCGCCTGCCTCAGTCTCCCAAAGTGCTGGGATTACAGGCATGAGCCACCACGCCCAGCCTCTTCTTTATTAATTAATAGATTTCAGTTTATCAGGACTACAATCATGATAATTCTGAGTTTACAGAATGCTCTCTCTTTAAAGGGGGAGGAGGGGAATAGGAAAGTGTTAGAGAGGTATAAAAGGCTACCATAAACTAGGACCTTCCCCTTCAGGTAAACAAAAAGATACTATGTAATTCGTTTTTTTTAACGCAGTGCCTCTACAATAAAAGTATTATCACTATGGCTTTGAGGATTTATTGTCCTATGAAATCATCTTCTTATATTACTTGTATTGTGAAAGTCACTCTAGTTTAATTGATATCATTGCAGGATAGAAAGCCTTTCCCTGAGATGTTTAAGGGTTGGGTAGAGTACCATAGAGGAGTTACAATTCACTAAGGCCTTGAATTTCTCATAGTCTAATAAAACAGAAAATGTGGAAAGAGTTCAAAAGTAAGGAGGAAAAGGACTTACTTCACAACTGTGCTTTTGAACCTGCTAGAAAACACAAGATAAGGTAAACAGCAATTTCCATTTTCAAATTTACAAAACTGTTTACTTCCATAGGTAGTTAATATAGTCCCAAATTACACTTGATTTTAGGAAGTTACTTAACTGAGGTGTAACAAATAGATTGATAGATGTATACATGCATGCATATATGCATGCGTGTTATGAATTTATTATCTTTTCTGAGAAAGTAAGTCCAATTTGAAATGGTTATTAGGGGAGAAACAAACCCTGTCATTGATGTGCTAGACAGTTTGTTTGTCCAACCAGAAACATTATTTCCATTCTACTGTGTGTTCTGGAAGACTGAACTTACATGAATTCCATCAACAAATTCCCTTTCCTCTGTCATCCTGTTCATTTGGACCGAAAGGTAAGCTCCAGCAGGAGAATAAATGAAGGAGAAAAATGAGGTCTGAATGTGTTTTTTCTTTTCTGGCATCCTTTTCGTGGGATGAATCTCCTGACTAAAGATTTCAGTTCTTGTCAGGAATTCCTCTTAAAATAGCCCTCTCTAATTTTTTTTTTTTTTTTTTTTTTTTTTTTTGCCACTTCTTTACTAAGGGTGGTGTTAGTGCTGTAATTTATTAGTCCCAAAGTATAGCACGAATTATTGTAGTTTCTCAGTACTACGTCTACCTACTTGTAAATAGCCCTTGCATTAAACACTCCTCTAATTACCCAAGTTGAATGTATTATTTTTTCTTTTTTCCTGCTAGGTCCCTGACTAACTCGAACAATCTTATTAAGAACTTCAGTGGTTTGGGATCAAGTATTCAGCATGTAGAATTAATCTTTCATAAGAAAACCTAGTTTTAAAAATGCCACTTTATATATCACAGAAAACAGATATTCTATACTATCATTAAGAACCTGGATTCTAGCTGGGCGTGGTAGCTCATGCCTGTAATCCCAGCACTTTGAGAGGCTGAAGTGGATAAATTCTGTGAGCTCAGGAGTTCAAGACCAACTTGGGCAACATGATGAAACCCCATCTCTACCAAAACATACAAAAATTAGTCAGGTATGGTGGCATTTGCCTATAGTACCAGCTATTCAGGAGGCCGAGGTCGGAGGATTGCTTGAACCTAAGAGGTGGAGGTTGCAGTGAGCCAAGATGATACCACCACACTCCAGCCTGGCCAAAACAAGAGACCCATTTCAAAAAAAAAAAAAAAAATTAAAAAAATGTGTACTTACTCTCAATTACATTATATCTTACAGTCTTTTGGGGAAAAAAAGTTACAGAATAAAACAAAAAATTGCAAAAGTAGATAAAATGTTCTACTGATTAAAATACATATTAAAATATAGTTTTCTTGTAAAAATTATTTTTAAAATTTTAGGGTTGGTTCTGGTTGTTTTGAAGTAGCTGGAAACAGATTTAAACTCCTATTGGGAACACAATACAAGCTGGAAAAATATTTTAAATTTAAAGAGCAATAATTTGCAGGTACTGAGAGACCATCATACAGAGTTATAAATCTTGAGATAAGATAAGATGTGGTGAGCATCCACATTCACTGACTTTCTTGCTCAGGTATTTTCTGACCAAAAGGTAAGAGCTGGAGCTTACCTATTGGTCCAAATGATATCAACCGAGGAAAATAGAGCCCTATCAGTGCAGTCTCAAGGAAATAAAGGCTACCAGAGTACAGTTTCACTGGATTAAAAAAAAAAAATCAAAGATCAGAGTTTAGAATTACATAGAAAACATTACTGACAGAGGTTAAAGACCTAATAAGCAGAGATACAGATGATATCCTGGATAGGAAGAAAATATTTTAACATGTGAATCTTCCCTAAATTGGTCTGTAGATTCAACATCATTTAAAAATTCTGCGTTTTTTTTTAGTGGAAATCAAAAAGATGATTCTAAACTGTGTGTGAAGAGTACAATGTATGCAAGGGAAGAAGAACAAAGCTGTAAAACTCAACACTAACAGATACAAAGACCTATTATAAAGAGACAGTAATTAAGACAGTGTAATATTGTCGCAAGGAGAGTCAAACCAATGAAAAGAATACATAGTTCAGGCTGGGTGCGGTGGCTTATACCTGTAATCCCAAGCACTTTGGGAGGCCGAGTTAGGCCGATCACCTGAGGTCAGGAGTTTGAGACCAACCTGGCCAACATGGTGAAACCCCGTCTCTACTAAAAGTACAAAAATTAGCCAGGAATGGTAGTGGGCACCTGTAATCCCAGCTACTTGGGAAGCTGAGGCAGGAGAATTGCTTGAACCAGGGAGGTGGAGGTTGCAGTGAGCCAAGATGGTTCCACTGCACTCCAGCCTGGGTGATAGAGGGAGACTCCATCTCAAAAAAAAAAAAAAAAAAAAAAGGTAGGTAGATCAAAGATAGACCAATATAATAACATGGGCACCTGATTGAGGACAAACACTCAATTGCAATTCAAGGGAGACATAACTATCTTCTCAGTAATGGCATTGAGTCATTTGTATTATGCATTTTTTTAAAGAACATGGGCCTTTATACCACGTACAAAACTACTTTGAAGATGGGGCAAAGACTTACATTTGAAAGCTTAAGTAGTCAAAGTTCTCCAAGAAAATGATAAAACATATCTATATAATAACCATTAAACTATTGACTTTAATTAAAATAAGACTTTTTGTTCATTAAAATATTCAGACAATGAAAGGTGAGCACAAACTGAGAGAAAATATTTGCAATACATATATACCCAATAATGGCTTTATAGAGAACATATAATGAAGTACTTGTATTAAATAAAAAAATTCATTTAAAAGGGGGTAAAAGATTTAAACACTTTCCAAAAGAGAATAGAAAAATAGCCAATAAATATATAAAAAGATCCTCAGAATATTAGTTATCAGATAAATGCCAGTTAAAGTCACTCCTTATTCATCAGAATGGCTAAAATGACCAAAAGTATTAAGAATGGGTGAGTGTGTGAAATAACTAGAACTTTTACTCTTTATTAATTTAGAAAAATATTTGGTGTTCATTACTAATGCTAAACCTACTTATACACTTCATTCTACCAATTCCAGCACAGCAGTGAGGAAGAACTGATTATCGATACATACAACAACATGCATGAATCTTACAGAGTTGATGTTCAGTGAAATAAATGAGACACAAAAGAGTACCTGATATAAGACTCTATTTACAGGAGGTTCCAAAAGAAACAAGACTAATATGGTGATATGGTTTGGCTCCATGTCCTCATCCAAATCTCACCTTGAATTGTAATCCCCAAAATCCCCACATGTCAAGGGTGGGCCCAGGTGGAGGTAATTGAATCATGGAGGTGGTTTCCCCCATGCTGTTTTCATGATAGTGAGTCTCACAAGATCTAACGGTTTTGTAAGCATCTGACATTTCCCCAGCTTGCAGTCACTGTCCCTCCTGCCACCCTGTGAAAGGTGCCTTCCAACAAAATTGTAAGTTTCCTGAGGCACTCCCAACCATGCGGAACTGTGAGTCAAATTAAACCTCTTTTCTTTGTAAATTAGCCAGTCTTGGGTATTTCTTCATAGCAGCATGAGAATGGACCAATACATATGGTGACCAAAGTCAGAATAGTGTGGTGGGGTGGAGAGTATTGTCTGGATAAGGGCACAAGGGAATCTTGAAGGAGGGGGTCTGGAATGTCCTGAACCTTGATTTGGGAAGTGGTTACATGAGTACATCAACATGCAAAAAGTTGTCAAGCTATATATTTAAGATTTAAGCACTTTACGTAAGTTACATTCAAATTTTTAAAAAGATAACTTCTTTCTCATGCAAACAAAATCAATGTAGGTTTTTCTGTAACATAATCCATTTTTAGTTGTGTTGCAGAGACAAAATAGAAACATCAAAATATAATTTGTATTTCTTTAAAATATAATTGTTAATGTAATTTTTATACTGTTAACCATTTTTTCATTGTTCACATTTTTAAAAACCGAATCAGACTTCTGCCATGTATATACAAGACCATTTATACTCTAATGTTTTAGTCAAACACTGAGAAGTGGTGTTTTGATTGGTGATCATGATCACAGATCTAAAACACACATAATGTTAGGGTTCAATGAAGACTTCTGATGAACATTCCCCTCAAATGAAAATGTCTTATTCAGTGGTCCTTTCATTGTTTAGCCAAGGAGTCCTTAAATTAACAGCTAAGGACCAGAACTATTCAGTTAACCATTTATACATAGTTTTCCCTAGGTTTGCAGAATATTGGCTTAGTCAATTCCAGGTAAGCCATTAAGCAATAATCGAATAGCAAGCAATAATTAGCAATTGTTAGATAACAAACCAGGAATGTAGAGAAGTGGGACTGCGGAATGTATACATTAGTTCAACAGAAATATAGTCCTTTGTTGGTGAGCCATAGGTAATATTAAGTAGCTTTTTGGGTATTTTGTCTTAATGATGGATCAATTATTTGTGACTACAGCAAAAACTCCTTAAATTAGAACTAGTGCCACGCTAATTAATTATGGGGCCTCGGCTGAGGCTCTGGGTCTCAACTTCCTTACACATATAAAATGAAGGGTTATTTGGAAAATTCTTCCATTCTATTACCTAAGATGAAGTTCTAAAATAATTTTTAATATACTTTAATATAGGTTTCTACATAATAGCCACTTATCTACTCAGACTTCTGATTACAAATTTAATCATTTTTCCATTTTATATATAGATCAGTGCTTTGCTCACATTGGGAAAAAGAAGCACTTTAATATATGTTTCTTAAAGTTTGATTTCAAGAAAACTTCATAGTCTGCATAATATTACTCCATCCTTCATTCCCCTTTTGCATGGTAGTGTGAAAATAAAAATTATACTCATTAGAATCAGTAATTTTCTCTCACCTTTATGTCAAATCTTATACCCAGGAAAGCCAAGAGTGCTTTTACATAATCAGATCCAGCCTGTCTAAATATAAAAAAGGAATAAAAAAGATAAACTGTTAAATAAAATAGTTTCTACATTTATACAAATGAATACAGCTTTATAAGAACAAAATTTTAAAAATATGTGTAAAGAAACAGTAACATGAATAGCATAATTTCTGAATTTATTTTCTGACCTACACGGGGGTGGGGGCAGGGGAAAGGCAGCTCATTCAGGGAAGGGGAGAAATTTCTTTTTTATTTGTTTTTTATTATGCTTTAAGTTCTAGGGTACATGTGCACAACGTGCAGGTTTGTTACATAGGTATACATAGGCCATGTTGGTGTGCTGCACCCATTAACTCGTCATTTACATTAGGTACATCTCCTAATGCTCTCCCTCCCCCATACCCCTACCCTGTGACAGGCCCCACTGTGTGATGTTCCCCATCCTGTGTCCAAGTGTTCTCATTGTTCAATTCCCACCTATGAGGGAGACCATGCAGTGTTTGATTTTCTGTCCTTGCGATAGTTTGCTCAGAATGATGGTTTCCAGCTTCATCCATGTCCCTGTAAAGGACATGAACTCATCCTTTTTTTTATGGCTGTGTATTATTCCATGGTGTTTATGTGCCACATTTTCATAATCCAGTCTGTCATTGATGGACATTTGGGTTGGTTCCAAGTCTTTGCTATCATGAATAGTGCTGCAATAAACATACGTGTACATGTGTCTTTATAGCAGCATGATTTATTATTCTGTGGGTATATACCCAGTAATGGGATGACTGGGTCAAATGGTATTTCTAGTTCTAGATCCTTGAGGAATCGCCACACTGTCTTCCACAATAGTTGAACTAGTTTACCCTCCCACCAACAGTGTAAAAGTGTTCCTGTTTCTCCACATCCTCTCCAGCACCTGTTGTTTCCCGGCTTTTTAATGATCACCATCCTAACCGGTGTGAGATGGTATCTCATTGTGATTTTGATTTGCATTTCTCTGATGGCCAGTGATGACGAGCAGTTTTTCATGTGTCTGTTGGCTGTATGCATGTCTTCTTTTGAGAAGTGTCTGTTCATATCCTTTGCCCACTTTTTGATGGGGTTGTTTGATTTTTTTCTTGTAAACTTGTTTAAGTTCTTTGTAGATTCTGGATATTAGCCCTTCATCAGATGGGTAGATTGAAAAAATTTTCTCAGGAACAGGAGAAATTTCTTGGTGGCTTTGAGATTTGTCTTTACCTCACCCAGTCCGTGCCTGGAATCCTCTGTGCACTTAGTGACCTCAAGTCCTATGTCCAGGCTCTTCTTTAAACATCTTAGAAGGAGCCTGAGGCTGGGTTGGAAGGCAAGATTCTAATTTAGAATTTTCAGACCCGTTGGTCTGCAACTGAATGTGATAGTAGAAGCTGGTCCCCTACCTCTAGCTGTCTTCACTCCACCATCCGCTTCTCTTCTGCTTTTTCTGACCACCCCAGCAGCATCCTGCATTTGAGGGACTTCCAGTGCCCTCAGGACACCCTCACAACAAAGAACCATGGATATCTCTGCCAAGGGCTGTTTCTTGACCACCACTGTGGTTCACCCTGGACACACCCTGCCAGCAAACCAGCAGAAAGAGATACTTCAGGAAAGAGCCCCGCAGAGCTGGGAAGTGAGCTTGGGGCTTTTGGAACAGCCATCCAGAGTCCCAGGTACCCATGTCATGGTCTACAAGGTGGAGCACAGGCTCTGAGTGGCCACATGTCCTTGGCCCTTGGCCCTGTGGGGAGTATGTGGTGAAGGGCAGCTTTAGCACCTGCTGAGGCACAGCCCCTTCTTGTCCAGGTCTAAGAGTTCTATTGATCATAGTGCTACTGGAGGGACAAAATTTAGGGTGTTTGATGCATAAAATACAATTAACTGTACAAGAAAGGTCAATGCTCAGAAGAATACTGAGAAGAATATTCAGTGAATGGAAAATAGGATCTTGGTACTGGAGGCATGTGACTTTGCTGCTTATTGCCAATCTCGTCTGCTCCTAGGAAGAATGGGAAGCATGTGGATTTAGTATTGATGTCTTCCCACCTCCCTACATCCCTGTCCTGTCTCAGGAAGTGAAATCTGCTCAAAACTTGGTACAGGATTGTTACACCCAGAATTACTCTCCTCATGAAGAGATGACCAATTACTTTTCCCCTCCTCTCACCCTTACAAACTCCCTTTGTGTTGAGGAAAATGATGTCAGCTAGATAGAAGAACAAAAGTAAGGGTGAGAAGAGCAGTCTCCTCAGCAGAATTCTCTCAGGGGATTTTCCATCTTAAAGGTTGATATTTTCTGACAGAAATGACTCTTTCATTGATGGAGATCCAGGTATTATACCAAAGTTTGTTAAAGAGATTGCTTGGGTCATTGTATTCTATGTTTAGCTACCTCAATTGAAATTCAGGACAGTATGACAATTACAGTCATGTGTTTTGGAAAATATGATAAACATATGTAGGGTTGTGAGGATTTATTTTTAAACTAGGATATTAAAGTAATATAGCACAGAGATAATATTAGTGATGGAGGAGAGGATGGAAAGGCAGGATGAAAGATACATAAAAATGCATAAAATTTATATGAAGTTATAACTTAAACAGTGAAAGAATCATTACAGTTTCTTCAGTGTGGAAAAAAATGCATCTAAAAACTTAGATGTCTCTTCCATAGGAAAGAAGATTAACAAGTGTTTTTTCAAACTCTTTATAGACATTTATATCTTAAGTATCTATTCCAGATTCTCATTTTTTTCTTTACAATCGAGGAATGACTTTTTAGAGGTGCAGTTAATGACCCCATTCTCTTTCACTAATGTCAGAGTATAATTATTTCATTGGAAAGTACTACTATATATTATTTTATATTTTATTTCTTTCATATCTTTGTTCATGTATTAGTCTCATACAGTGCCTACCTTATAAGATATTGCAAGAAATTATCAAGATAAATTTAATGTAGAAATAACAATGGTATGTAATGTCCCTACTTATTCATTTATGCTTACATAACATTGGAGGTGCTCAAAGGGTTCCACGAGTATTGAGTCATTAAAGCTTAGTACCCCTGTGAGGTACACTTGATTATTATCATTATAGTTTATTAGACAGATCAAGCTTCCCCTGTAGTCCTGAAAGCTCTTACAAAAAGTGTTGGCTTTTTAATATTCTGCATCTGAGAATTACAACTCAGGTTTATGAAATTAACTCATTTTTCTTAGGAGTGTCTCTTTTGAGTTATTTGGTTTCACCTACTTCTTGTAGCATAGCAGAAATAGTGCACACCCAGCTTTTAGAAAACGTAGTTGAGAGGCTATTTCATCTCCTTCCAGAGATACAAAGAAGAGGCAAAATATTTGAGGGATAATAAGTAACCAGTGGGTGACATGAAAATTATTGATATATTTGCTAATATTTATTGAAAAATATGCGATGTGCCAGGATTGTGCTAAATCCATTCCAGAGACAAGTGAACAGAGGCTTTGAAAGTCTACATATTTTGCAAACGCGCAGCTCCCTAAGTGGAAGAGCTAGTCCAGAACTCTGGCCTTTTGACTTCTGGCCCAATGCCATAACCTCCATCCCTGAATTTCCCCAAATTTAATATGCTTGCTACCAGTGGGATAGAACTTAATTTTTCTCTGTACATAAGTATACTTTAATAATTTTATATTTCACTGCATTTTAAAATAATATAATTTCCCCACTAAACTGTGGTATTATAGATATCACTCCCTAGGAGAAAGCTAAATTAGATAGAATTTGGGTTTAGGAAGTAAGTAGAAACGACAAAAATCACAAAGGTGTGGGACATTAAATTTTAAAGTCTGGAAGACCTACTATGTATCATGTCACAGACTGAAGTGTATGAAGTAGTGTGAAGTGAGTGGTTTGAATAACAAGAAGAAAGAAAGAGGCTTTTAGCTGTAGCTCTAGATTCTGTTTATTTTTGAGGAGATGAAACTGTTGAAAAAATGTTTTCTTGCTTTTGCTTCTGGATATATAAAAACTATTAAGGAAAAAAAACTTTAAGCAGCTTATCCATCATGGGGCCCTTAGATTCATACTGATTGGTTCTGAAACCATAGTACAGCCACTTACTAGTTGTGTGACCTTAGGAAAGTTAATTAACCTCTCTGAACTTCAGATTCTTTATTTGTAAATGGTGATGATATACCTGCCTTTTAGCGCTTAGGCAGGAGTGAACAAACACAATGTCTACAGAGTGCTTAACTTTTGTATCTACTGTTGTAATTTCTACCACATTATTACCTCTTCTCTTTGAAACTTGTATCTTTGAAAGTATCATCAGTTACAACAGTCACTATAATCTTTCGCCCCTGACTCACTGTCATTCTGTTCTCTGTTTCAGTCTTTGATGAGAACATGAATAGTCCTTGTAAAATGTGGGTGCCTCTGTTTCTCTCCCCCAAAGCTTGTCTTCCACCCTAATTCAGTCACTCATTCCCATGGTCATATCCTAGACCTTGACATTATCAGTACCTGGCATCCTCCCCAACTATAATCTCATTATTTAGTCTCTTCATCACAAAAATTTCAACATCACCATTTTCACGAATCTATTTTTGCTGACCCTTATCTTCTTGTTGTTCCATCTCCTTTGTTACTAGTCTGCTCAAGCTGCCATGACAAAGTGCGGTGGCTTAAACAACCGAAATGTGTTTTCTCATGGTCCCGGTGGCTGAGAAGTCCAAGATCAAGAGTGCCAACCAATTCAGGTTTTGGTGACAGCTCTCTCTTCCTGGTTTGCAGGCAGCTGCCTTCTTACTGTGTCCTCATGTGATCTTTCCTCAGTGCAAAGATCTTTTCTGGGTGCACTGAGATTTTTTTTTTGGTAAAGACAGGAGGGGTCTCTCTCATCCTCTATTTATAAGGCCACTAATCTCATCATGAGGGACCCACTTACATGACCCTATCTAGCTCTAATTATCTCCCTTAGGCCTTACCTCTAAATTCTATTGCACTGGGTTTAGATCTTTAACACATGAGTTACTCCGTAACACTTCTCACTCCTAACCCAGCTTAAATTTACTGATTATAAACTCTCCAGTGCACACACCCTTGACTCGTCTCTCTCTTCCTTCATCATTTTCACTTTACAAAACCAAATTTATGATTAAATCTGTTTTCCAACTACTCTGGGCTTAAATAAATGAGGCTGAATGTGACTGGAACAAAACACACAAATATTCTGATTAGTTTCACTTTTAGTTAAAAACAATGAACTCCAGTAGATGCTTAATGCTGTTACGCACTCAGTACTTTCCTGATTCACTCAACTTTCTCATTTCTCATAGAACTTTGCTACTCCATGTGTAGCCCATAGGCCAACACTACTGATATTACCTAGATATTCTGAGAAATACAGATCTCAGACCCCATCCTAGACCTACTGAATACGAATCTGAGTTTTATCAAGATACTAGGAGATTCTTCTGCATACTGTATTTAAGTTGGAGAAGCATCCCCTTAAGAGACTCTTCTCGAATCTCCAAATCTCCCCCATCATCACTCTTAGCCAGTGGTCTTGCTTCCTGTATTTCTTGAAAACTGTAGCAATACATAAGTGGCATAGTCTTCCACCACTACTTGTACTGACTTACCACCATCCCCACTCACAACCTTTGCCTTTCCACTTGGGCCTATAAATGAGTCATCCATGTTCCCATTTGAAGTAATTGCTCCTCTGGGCTCTATATCACATCCCTCCCAGTTGGTCTAGGCTCTGTTTTAGCAATATTTCCTTCTTTCCTTGATCATACCTACAGTCATGCAACAATGCTTTTATGTTTTCTTCTGAAATATCTTCTAATCCCATTTCCTCTGCTGCTTTCTCTTTTATTTATCACTTTTGCAACAAAATTATTTAAATGACTTGTGTAGATCCTCTTCTCCAAATCCTTTCTTCCCATTCTCTGTTAAACCTACTTCAAATGTGTTTTGGCTCCTTTCATGTCTCCTTTTTTTGGTCAACAGTCATTTCAAAACTGTTCTTTTCAAAGCAAGCAATGATCTTCACATTACTAGAGCCAATGGTTGGTTCTCAGTATTCATTATACTTATACCATCAACTGTATTAGAATAAGTTGATCATGTCCACCTTTTTGAACTGCTGCCAATATCAGATATATATTGACACATGTGTATTTTAAAAATTATAAATCTTCTTTGAAAGAAAATTTAGGATTCTATCAGATCCAGCTGCATATAACAGAAATGTCAAACATAACATTTGCTTAAATGTGATAGAAGTTTCTCTTTCTTAAAAAACATCTGAAGCTAAGAAATCTAAGACCAGTAGAGAGGCTTCACTGTGTCATAAAGACTGGGAATTCTATCATGTGCTTCATCACTTTCAGTGTTGTTTCCAAGTTTATAATTACTTCATAGTCTGAAAAACCTGTTAGAGATCCCATCATTAAGTCTGGGTTCCAGGCAACAGAAAAGATGATTGACGTAAGAGCAGGCCCTTTTTCTTTAATCACTACCCACGAGTCTCATATTATGCTTCCGCTTGCATATTATTGACCTAGATTTAATCATATGCCATATCTATCCACAAGATAAGCTGCTAAAGGTAATCTTTAACTGATTGGCAATAGGCCCACCTAAAACACAGGGTCCTAAGAAAGAAAAGGATAATAGATTTTGTGAGACAACTAGAAGTTTCCATCCAAGTAAGTCATGACATTATCTTTGTGAGGAAATGTACTATTAGAATCATAAGAGAGTCCCAAGTAGATAGATGACTAATACATAAACCATTCACGCAAAGGGCAGCTGACGTGTTAGTCATGTAGCTGCTTTGTTCTTTGAGATCACATAAATCTAAACACTATAATTACCTTCAGAGTGTCAGTATAATTCGCCTACATTACATTGTTTGTATGTTTGAATGGGCATACTTCATGTGAAGATTAACAAAGCAATATCAACTTGATTTCCATAATCTCCAATTGTCTATCCAATATATATAAGACTCTTATTCCATAAAAATCATTTACTATCATGGAGAATAAAACATTAAACTATCTTCATATTAAAAATAATTTCGTAATAGAAATGTTGTATTCTTACATTGAATAAAAGAAAACTGATTATGGAACCTAACCTTTAAATGACTTATTAAATATCTCTATGCAAAACAAACAGACTGCCTACATGGTAAATATAGAAGTGAACATCACCAAGGCCTAAACTGCGGTTAAGTTTTGAATTCAGAAGGAGATTGAAATTTTGATTTAAACTCAGATGAGATTTTATACCTGAAAAGACTGTTTTGAAAAATGAAAGGGCTCATTTTTCTTGTATTGATTTTTCAGTTTTAAAGAATACAACTCTTTGTCACACGTGTTGCTAGTATTTTTTCTAAATTATTGCTAATTGATGTTATTTCACTTATGATACAGGTGAAATAACATATGCAACAATAGAAACAAAGTACAAAGCAAAAAGCAAGGACGGGGGTGGTAAGTAGAGACACAGCTGACATCTGATAAGGCTGAAACCAGAGAAGTGAACATTACCAGGACTACTTTTCCCCATATAACTTATGCTTGAATGAAGCCTTTCAAGCACACATATCTTCTCTAAAGGCATAGCACAGTCTCGTACTTAGGAACACTAGAGAGTACTTGAGCATCATGCCTAGGAGTCTTTTTTTTTATTAATATACTTTAAGTTCTGGGATACATGTGCAGAACATGCAGTTTTGTTACATAGGTATACATGTGTCATGGTGGTTTACTGCACCTATCAACCCGTCATCTACATTAGGTATTTCTACTAATGCTATCCCAACCCTAGCCCACCACTCGCGACAGGCCCTGGTGTGTGATGTTCCCCTCCCTGTGTCCATGTGTTCTCCCACTTCTGAGTGAGAACATGTGGTGTTTGGTTTTCTGTTCCTGTATTAGTTTGTTGAGAATGATGGTTTCCAGCTTCATCCATGTCACTGCAAAGGACATTAACTCATCTTTTTTTATGGCTGGACAGTATTCCATGGTGTATATGTGCCACATTTTCTTTATCCAGTCTATCATTGATGTACATTAGGATTTGTTCCAAGTCTTTGCTATTGTGAATAGTGCTGCAATAAAAATACATGTGCATGTATCTTTATAGTAGAATGATTTATAATCTTTTGGGTATATACCCAGTAATGGGATTGCTGGGTCAAATGGTATTTCTCTGATTCTAGAACCTTGAGGAATCTCCACACTGCCTTCCACAATGGTTGAACTAATTTATACTCCAACCAATGATGTAAAAGCATTCCTATTTCTCCACATGCTCTCCAGCATCTCTTGTTTCCTGACTTTTTGATGATTGCCATTCTAACTGGTGTGAGATGGTATCTCATTGTGGTTTTTACTTGCATTTCTCTAATGACCAGTGATGATGTGATTTTTTTCATGTGTCTGTTGGCTGCATAAATGTCTTCTTTTGAGAAGTATCTGTTCATGTCCTTTGCCCATTTTTTGATGTTTTTTTTTCTTGTAAATTTGTTTGAGTTAGTTGTAGATTCTGAATATTAGCCATTTGTCAGATGGGTAGATTGCAAAAATTTTCTCCCATCCTGCAGGTTGCTTCTTCAGTCTGATGATAGTTTCTTTTGCTGTGCAGAAGCTCTTTAGTTTAATTAGATCCCATTGTCAATTTTAGCTTTCATTGCTATTGCTTTGGGTGTTTTAGTCATGAAGTCTTTGCCCATGCCTATGTCCTGAATGGTATTGCCTAGGTTTTCTTCTAGGATTTTTATGATTTTTAGGTCTTATGTTTAAGTCTTTAATCCATCTTGAGTTAATTTTTGTATAAGGTGTAAGGAAGGGGTCCAGTTTCAGTTTTCTACTTATGGCTAGCCAGTTTTCCCAACACTATATATTAAATAGGGAATCCTTTCCCCACTGCTTGTTTTTGTCAGGTTTGTCAAAGATCAGATGGTTTTAGATGTGTGGTGTTATTTCTGAGGCCCCTGTTCTATTCCATTGGTGTATATATCTGTTTAGGTACCAGTACCATGCTGTTTTGGTTACTGTAGCTTTGTAGCATAGTTTGAAGTCAGGTAGCATGATGCCTCCAGCTTTTTTCTTTTTCCTTAGCACTGTCTTGGCTATATGGGCTTTTTTTTGGTTCTATATGGAATTTAAATTAGTTTTTTTTTCCAATTCTGTGAAGAAAGTCAATGGTAGCTTAATGGGGATAGCATTGAATCTATAAATTACTTTGGGCAGTATGGCCACTTTCATGACATTGATTCTTCCTATACATGAGCATGCAATGTTTTTCCATTTGTTTGTGTCCTGTCTTATTTCTCTGAGCAGTGGTTTGTAGTTCTCCTTGAAGGGGTCCTTTACATCCCTTGTAAGTTGGATTCCCAGGTATTTTATTCTCTTTGTAGCAATTATGAATGGGAGTTCACTCATGATTTGGCTCCTTTTTGTCTATTATTGGTGCAGAGGAACGATTGTGATTTTTGCACATTAATTTTGTATCCTGAGACTTTGCTAAAGTTGCTTATCAGCTTAAGGAGATTTTGGGCTGAGATTATGGGGTTTTCTAAATATACAATCATGTCATCTGCAAACAGAGACAATTTGTCTCCCTCTCTTCCTATTTGAGTATGCTTTATTTCTTTCTCTTGCCTGATTGCCTTGGCCAGAACTTCCAATACTATTTTGAATAGGAATGGTGTGAGACGGCATCCTTGTCTTGTGCCAGTTTTCAAAGGGAATGCTTCCAGCCTTTGTCCACTCAGTATAATATTGGCTGTGGGTTTGTCATGAATAGCTCCTACTATTTTGAGATACATTCCATCAATACCTAGTTTATTGAGAATTTTTAGCATGAAGGGGTGTTTATTTTATCAGAGGCCTTTTCTGTATCTATTGAGATAATCATGTGGTTTTTGTCATTGGTTCTGTTTATGTGATGGATTACATTTATTGATTGTGTATGTTGAACCAGCCTCGCATCCCAGGGATGAGGCCAACTTGATCGTGGTGGATAAGCTTTTTGATGTGCTGCTGGATTCAGTTTGCCAGAATTTTACTGAGGATTTTCGCATTGATGTTCATCAGGGATATTGGCCTGAAATTTTCTTTTTTTGTTGTGTCTCTGCCAGGTTTTGGTATCAGGATGATGCTGACCTCATAAAACAAGTTAGGGGAGGAGTCCCTCTTTTTCTATTTGGAATAGTTTCAGAAGGAATGGTATCAACTCCTCTTTGAACCTCTAGTACAATTCGGCTGTGAATTTGTCTGGTCCTGGGCTTTTTTTGGTTGATAGGCTGTTAATTACTACCTCAATGTCAGAACTTTTTATTGGTCTCTTCAGGAATTCAACTTCTTCCTGGTTTAGTCTTGGGAGGGTGTATGTGTCCATTATGTGATTAACTTCCTAGCTTTTTAGGTAGTTTGCTGGAGATGTTTGAGCTTTTTCCAGTGGAATGTGGGCAGAAATGGTGTGTGCTAGTTTGGAAATGGAATCTAAAAATCCTCCCACAAGATCCTTTACTCTCTCTTTTCCTCTCTTTTTAGCTAAAAAGAAGCAGAGGAGGTAGGCCAGGGCTTCATGGTCTTAAGAAATGGTAAAATCTTGCACCCCTAAGAGACTACGATGCAACAGAACAATCAGCTTAGGACCAGGACACATGTGAGAAGTAAACTTTTTCTGTGATAAACCACTGATGCCAGGATTATTTGATATAGTAGTTAGCCTACCATAACTAATAACAACTAGTATATTCAAAAGTCATAAAAAATTCCTTGTTATTTTCTCTACCCCTTTAAAAATGCCGTATGGTAATTCTTTAATGCGTACATCAAGTGTTGGACAAGTTTTTTCTTAAAGGGCCAAAGAGTAAATACTTTAGGATTTGCAGTACATATGGTCTTCATTGTGTTACAATTCAGCTCTGCTGCTGTTGCATGAAAGGTGCAATATACAATACATAAACAAATGGGTGTGATTGTGTTCTAATAAAACTTTATTTACAAAAATGGGCAGTCAGCCCATGAGTCGAAGTGTTTGACCCCTAATTTAGATAATAAATCTCTTGAGATTTGATTTTATTAAAAATGTGAGGCATAAATTTAACTTTTTCTGCCAAATGAATAGTGAATTCTGATACTATTTATTAAATAGTATGTATTTTTAAGGTATAGACTGAATATATCCCTCCAAAATTCTTATGAAGGGATTTAAGATAGTTTTAAAGGCCAGTTTTAAAGTAATGAGATGGTTTATAAATCTGTATTCAGTCCCTAAAACCTATTTTTCTATTTCTTGGTCAATAATGGGCTATTTTGATTTCTATAGCTTTAAAATATGATCTAGTACCTTGTATTGCAAAACTATAATTTTGGCTTATTTTTCAAAAATTTCTGGCTAGTCTTGCACCTTATTCCTCAAAGTTTTAGAATCAGCTTGACATAAAATTTCCATAAAATTTTTTTGTTAGAATTTTTATTGGGATACCACTGAATGTATAAGTCTGTTTTGGGAAGAGACTTTACTGTATTGAATGTTCTCATCCATAATCAAGGTATATGTCTTAGCTTGGGCTGTGATAATAAAGTACCATAAACTGAATGGTTTATAACACAACAAACATTTATTTCTCACAATTCTGGAGGCTGAGAAGTTCCACATCAAAGAACTGGCAGATCTGGTGTCTACTGAGGACATGCTTCCTGGTTCATAGTCCGCCATCTTCTTGTTGAGGCCTCACATGTCAGGAGGGATGAGGGAGCTCTCTGCAGTCTCTTTTATGAGGGCACTAATCCCATTTCAGAGAGCTCTGACCTTATGATCTAATCACCCGCCAAGGGCCCCACATCCTAATGTATCACATTGGGGTTAGGGTTTCAACATAGGAATTTTGGAGGGATATATTCAGTCTATATCAGTCTATTTCTCTATTTATTCACATCTTTTATATTTCACAGTTAACTCTTATTTATTTCTCTATAAGTTATATACATTTATATGCATTTGTTATCTGTTTTATTTTGAAATACTTGACCACTGCTACTATAGTGAACTTTTTGGTATTTTATTATTGGTTACTAATGTAATATCAGAAAGTTACTTTTGTGTGCTAATACTTAATTGAGATACTTTATGAACAGTTTGAATAGTTTTTCAGTTGTTTCTCTTGAAATACCATATGTGTAAACAAAGGAGGTGCCCTTTCTTCCTTCCCATTCTTTATCCTTATAATCCGTATCTGTGGCCACCCATTCCCTACCCAGAAATCCTCTCAGATGGAACTGTGGAGAACAATAAAGAGACTTTCCCAGAGAGTAGAACTAGAACTGTCAACTTGACTAAACAAAGAACACAATTCACTTCTAGGGTAAGGATTCCATGCAGTTCTGGCCCAGTAATACTTGATATGTGCCATGCAGTAGTAATTTTGTGTAATTCCCATCTCTCCCCTGTTACATGGCAGCATTATTGCAGCCATCTTTATTTGCTTATGCTGAGAGAAAACAGTTGTTTATTAGCACATAGGTCAGCAGAAAATGAGAAGCTAATTCTGGACCTTATGGAAAGGACTCTCTATCCCGTGAAGAGCCTAGGCTTTAAACTGTATGCTGAAATTGAATGAGGCTTTGGAACTGTCTGGGGTTTATTTAATTTTATTCTCACCTATTCATTCTCCCACCTTCACCATTTTTGCGAAAGTATAAATAATTTATTTTTTTGTGTTTGTGGTCTTTTGGCTGTGATACACAACATACTTTCTTTGATATGTAACCGTCTTGGTCATTCGAATCTAAGTGATTTATGGTCTTCAGAGGTTTCTCTCTCTCGCCAGCCTAGCCGTGTGCTTATTTTGAATTATTTTTCTAGTGTTTTTAGGGTTTCTATGCTGAGAAGGTCTTTCTAGACATCTGTTCCACCACAATGCTAGAAAAAGAAGTCCTGATTTTTAGAATCGAATTTTAGAAATATTTGTTTTATTATCATAGGCTTTTATCTGTTGTCAGGTTTTGCTGTGGGACAATTTTCTTTTTTTGTGGGACAATTTTGTCGCTTTTTTAAAAAAATTTCTAGTTTTGTGAGTTGAAAATATAGATTAAATATTTTCATTCTCTCTCATTTTCTAACTAATGCATTTTAGGCTATAATTTTTCCTGTCTGTCACTTGGCTATATCTGAAGTTTTTGAAATGTAATGACCTGAATTAGTTGTAAATGATCTCCATTTTAATGTCCTCTTTGTCTTGAGTTACAAACCTTTTAAATTTCTAGCTTTATAAAATGTTATTATTCCTAGTTGGATTGCATTCAAGTGAGTGGAAGTGACTTATGTAACAGTGTATAGTAATATAGTTTATATTAGTATATATATTTATATTAACATGTTAGCAAGATATAGTAATATAACTGTATACAGCAATGGTCTGACAAAATTGTATGTGTATTTGAAAAGAATGTGCACTCTCTGGTTTGGGTTAAACATCTCCATACATAACTAATGGATCAAAGATCATTAAATTTTTTACCTAAATCTTCAATATTCTGACCTTTTTGTTTCAGAGGAAGAAGTAGATCTCCTATTAATATGGTTTACTTACCATTTTCTGTTTGTAATACCGCCTTTTGCTTTCTATATTTTGGAGTTATTTTGTTTGGTACAGCTCCTATTGTTTTGCCCAGAGATGGTCCCACTGTGACATTTCCTATGGACTCTCTTCTCCTCCTCCCAGCCCCACCCTTACAGGCATGTAGCCTCTTGTTTCCATCCTTTAGAATACTGTTGTCCGATGTATTACCTTCTCCCTTTAATATAATCCTGTCTTTTTCTTTTTTCAGTTGCTAGTCAATTGGAAATTCCTCTTCTTGTTTTAGGGTAGAGGTATTCCTTTTTTTAAACAAAATAATCGGAGTTAAGAAAAATATATACTGTAGTATATGTTGAATCTAATGTTAAAATTTGAAATGCCTACTTATTTATTCATGCAAATATTTCAGATAAAAAATTCCCAAAAAACAGAGGAGTTTGGTCGAGGCATGTATATTTGAAATGGAGAGATAATGAAAAATTGTTCTCCAGTGAGGGTATAGTCAGCCTTCTACCAAAAGAGTACACAGTTGAGACCATTTCCACACATTTGCCATTAGTGATTGATATAAATCTTTTACATATTTTCTAATCTAAAAAAAAATCGCATTTTATTTGCATTAATTTTGAGTTCAAGTGTAAATTCCTACTTGGACACTTTGATTAAAAGTGATATCTGGTTGGGCACAGTGGCTAATGCCTATAATCTAAGCACTTTAGGAGGCTAAGGCAGGAGGATTACTGGAGCCCTGGAGCTTGAGACCAGCTTCGGCAACATAGTGAAACCCCATCTCTACAAAAAGTAAAACAATAAAATAAAATAAAATTAGCTAGAAATGGTGGCATGTACCTGTAGTCCCAGCTACTTGAGAAACTGAAGTGGGAGGACCGCTCGAGTCTGGGAGTTTGAGGCTGCAGTAAGCTGTGATCGTGTCACTATACTCCAGCCTAGGTGACAGAGCAAGACCCTGTCTCAAAAATAAGTTTAAAAATTGATCTCTAAAATAAATGGATTGAATTACAGAGGGTGAGTTTGTGTTAGTCTTTTCTTTTAAAAAATTTAATCATAAGATCATAAACTTGTGAGTAGGCTAAAAATCAAGTGGGCCAAATAATCAGATGATTATATTACCTATGGCATGAAATAGAAAATATTGCTCATAAAAAGAATAAACAGAAATGTTTACTGGGCTGCCTTAATGTTTCAAATTTTCAGCCACAAAATAAATTAGACTTTCAAAATAAAGATATGTCTGTTATATTTACACTACTCTGTGTCCCAGTTAATTCTGGATATAGCCAAATGGACTGGGTAAATGTCTCTTCAACTCAACTGGAATACTCTTAGAATGAACTGTCTAAAAATTTAAATAGGTAGTTTGTAAAAAAAATTTAAAGTGGCAGTTTGCTGCCAGTATTTTATCTACAGCTCTAGATAAAGTAACTAAAAATGCTTACCACTGAGAGCAAGTGTCCTTGAATACTGTACTGCCACAACTGATAAGTGAAAAGAGGATTTGAACAATGCTTCCAGCACCTAAAATCATGTTGCTTTAAAAATGCACTCTATCTAAAGTCATTTTGGCTTTCTTGTGAATCAGTATGCCTGTATACTCAGAACAGGTATATAAGATGGCCATTCAGGCAAGTCAGTTTTATCTTACTATTGTTTGAATTAAGATAAATATTTATGTTTTAAAAATTACATACCTTCAATAAGTCATAAAAGGGTAAAAGCAGATCTAAGTTAAAACCTGGATTTGACTTGAAAAATTAGGTAAAAGTATAGTCTATTCCAATCAAAACTTGGGAAATATGTCACAGAGTACTTTCTGTCAGAGTTAATAGGATTAACAAAGAGAAATTATTTTATCACCTCCTTAGAGGACAGGGCTTCCCAACATTTGTCCTCATGGCATTCACAGAAAACATTTGCTCAGTCCATTAGGGCAAACCAATGAGGAAGCTCCCAGTCTGAGATGACCAGCCACCCCAGGACTCCCGTGGCCACCAGAGGGCTGGCACGCCTGCAACCCATTGTAGTACAATGACTAGAAAGCTCTGTTTAGACTCCTCATGATCTTCCTTACCCTGTATCCCATTCTCCCAGCCCCTCAGTTGTACTGCTGCTCTGTTCTTCATTGTAGTACTGAAATAGATAATGAAGAATAGAAGAGGGTAATGTGTAGAGGAGATAAAGGTGATGAAACAGTGTATTTTTGGCCACTAAACTGTCTTGAGTTTGAGACTGTATACTTTCATCATTGTATCCCCTACAACCAAACACAGTGCTGTGTGTACAGTTGTTGCTTATAGTTGACTAGATTGAAACTTTGGGTACCCATCAACACATCATTTTGAGTTCTTGCAATTCTAAGTGTCATAATTAGATCTTTAAATATACTTGGAAAAATATAATTTCATAAAGGGAATATTGTGGTACTATTTACATAATACTTTTGCCTTTAATAAGTCTTATGATGTTAAAAGCCAGCCTAAGTTAAAACCTAAGTAGTGTGGAGCAAAAATAAAACAATGTACCATTTTCCCAACATTGTTAATGAGTTAGCTTTTAGGTTGAAAGAGCAAGTCAAAGTTGTTAGCTTTTAGGTTGAAAGAGCAAGTCAAAGTTAAAATCCCAAGTTGAACTATGCCTCAGTTTTTAAACTGTAAAAAGGAAAATAGCAATAAGAGTACATACCTCATAAGGCTGTACATATTATACAAAATAATGCCTAAAGAATGCTTGTTATAGTGCCTGACACCGAGAAAGCTCTTAACATTTTATCTATTACTTAGTACGTCAACGTCATTCCATTAAACACATTAAACACTCCTGAAATAACTTTTCAGTTTGTTATATCTCTTAACAGGTATTAAATAAATTCAAAGACTATAGAGTGCCACAAAGTTTTTAAAAAAAATGTCAATGTATGGCTTTGTGTGAGCTGAACAAATTTTCCCTGATATAAATAGCATGACATGCTTTTCAAATTATCTTTTATTTTCAAGATAATGATACATTTCTTCTTAAAACTTAATTAGTATCAAAATACATACTATTTAAATGAATTGATGTGATCGTTCATACAATCTTCTTCATACATTAAAATGTGAGGTTGACCTACAGTAGTCACATATATTAAGCCTGAACTGACTTCTTAATACAACAGTAATGTATTGGCCTCCTCTTTTTGAATCATGTGACAATGCCACTATTAAAATTACTAGTAGTGAAGTAACAATGTTTATATAAATAAAAAAACCTTGAAAATATTAAAGCTTTTTAAAAGATTCTGTAAAAATCTAATAATGTTATTTGAAGTTCTTTTCAAGAACAAATGTTTGAGTGATAAGTAGTTGAGTGCTGCAGGAATTAATAACCAAGATTCCCTGTTCTCATGTTTACTATGTTCTAGTATAGGTATGTAGACAATAAACAAATAAATATGTATAATATTTTACATGGTGATAGGTCCTATGGAAACGGTAAAAGTTACGAAAAGAATACAGAATTCTATGGTTCATAAGTATTGAAAATATTCATTTCTTTTTTTTAACCAGACACAGGCTTACAAAATAGCCAGTTATTAACAGTATTTTAGGAAGGAAGATACTGGTTGAAGAAGGTTATGTTTTGAAAGTATGTGTGATAAATGACATAAACATTCAAGTAATGCACTTTTAGGAAATCTTTTAACTTGAAAAATACACAAGTTATCCAGTAAGGACACAATTAGATAATATCAGATCATAAAAGTTTGTATGTCAGTAAAACACTCTCTGTGAAAAATGTGATTTAACCTTAATCTTACTTTACATAGGTTGTTACAGATATGAATGGGGTCTCTGTTTAGATTTATTCTAAAATTAAAAAATGTTAACAAGTTATTAACAAGGCAGAAAACTTGATTTTGTTAATTTGGGGAGGGTATTTTTTTAAATTAAAGAATTAAGTATCTTACACTTCTCAAAAGAAGACATTTATGCAGCCAAACATGAAAAAAAGCTCATCATCACTGATCATTAGAGAAATGCAAATCAAAACCACAATGATATACCATCTCACACCAGTTAGAATGGCAATCATTAACTCAGGAAACAACAGATGCTGTAGAGAATGTAGAGAAATTACACACTGTTGGTGGGAGTGTAAATTAGTTCAACCATTGTGGAAGACAGTGTGGTGATTCCTCAAAGATCTAGAACCAGAAATATCATCTGACCCAGCAATCCCATTACTGGGTATATGCCCAAAGGATTATAAATCATTCTTCTATAAAGACACATGCACATGTATGTTTATTGCAGCACTGTTCACAATAGTAAAGACTCAGAACCAACCTAAATGCCCATCAATGATAGACTAGATAAAGAAAATGTAGCACATATACACCATGGAATACGATGCAGCCATAAAAAAAGGTGAGTTCATGTCCTTTGCAGGGATGTTGATGAAGCTAGAAACCATTATTCTCAGCAAACTAACACAGGAACGGAAAACCAAACATCACACGTTCTCATAAGTGGGAGCTGGACAATGAGAACACATGGACACAGGGAGGGGAACATCACACACTGGTGCCTGTCGTGGGGTGGGATCCTAGGGGAGGGATAGCATTAGGATAAATACCTAATGTAGATGACGGGTTGATGGGTGCAGTAAACCAACATGGCACGTGTATACCTATGTGACAAACCATGTTCTGCACATGTATCCCAGAACTTAAAGTATAAAAAATAAGAGTTAAGTATCTGAAATAGATTTGAGATTAAAATTATTTGTATTTCATCTTTTTGGGGTAACTTCAAAAATGCTATTAATATATTCCATTCATGAATCTGAAATTCATGAAATGAAAATAAGAAATCAATGGTTTCCAATATATGTTTTAAGGATTCCCTTTGAAGACAAAACATTTAAAATATATGTTAAAACGGAAAATAATTTCTTAAAAATCAGAAATTACATTTGTCTATTATCATTTTCAGTGCTATTTATAAAATATAAATTTAAGCCTACGTTTGCCTAGTTATAAATTGTTTTACCCATAAACCAAAGCAATTTTGTTGAATCACACTCAGTAAGTTATCATTGAAGAAGTGACTGTACACTACCCTCTAGGCCAATGATTCAGGGGTCCCTGGAAAGGTGAGCAGTCTGGGTCTGCAGGTCTTCTGCTCTCAAATCAAAGTAGCTGTTTTGTCATATATCAAGATTCTACACAAGATGCTATTTACAAATATGTATTTCACAACCTTAAAAAAATTCTGAAAAAACCATTGATCAAAGAAACAGAAATCTACCAGAAAAAAAAGCCTCACAAACTTGTTAATGATTCTTCTCCCTTGAGAAACTGGCTAGGAGGAGCACATTCAGATAATACATCTTTTAATTTTCATTTTTCCATATTATTCTTCAGAGATAATTTTGGGCACATTCCATATAATTTCAAATCATACTACCTGATAATTACTATTTTAAAGATAGTAATTAAAACACAAACTCTTAAGTTGACAAAAATTGTTTAAATAAAGAAGTTGATGAAAACAAAAGTTTAAAACAAGTTTTGAGTTCAAAACAAAAAAAACTTGAGTTCAAACTTTGTGACTGGGCAACTCCTTTAAAAGTAAATGTTCAGAAAAAACATTCAGAAAAAATTCACCAAGTGTTTGAGTCAGTTTGGAGGGAGACAAGTAGAGAGGGGTTGGACATGTGAATTGGGGGATAAAAAACATGGGCAAATAATTTTCTAAGAAAAAAGGAATGGAATGAGCAAAGGGATAAAGGAATGAACTGTTCCCAATGAGAAAGAACTCTATTTGGTCAGGACATAGTTGAAGGGCAATAAGAAATGATTGTGAACTGAGATTGTAGCCAGCTAATGAAAGGTTAACACCAGAGTAAGAACTTTGGCTTTTTTCAGTAAAAAAGAAGGAAAAGCAGACATATCTGTTTTTATTGTGCATCACCTTATTGTGCTTTGCAGATATTGTGGTTTTGATAAATTGGTTTCTTTCAATCCTGTGTCCAGCAAGTCTATCAGTGCCATTTTTTCAACAGCATGTTCTCACTTCATGTCTCTCTGCATTTTGGTAATTTTTGCAATATTTCAAAAGGTTCCATTATTATTAAACCTATTTTAATGATCTGTAATCTGTGATCTTTGTTTTTTAAGTATTTGGAGACAGCATGAACCATACCCGTGTAAGGCAGTGAACGTAGTAAAAAAAAGTGTGTGTCCGGACTGCTCTACTAACCAGCTGTTCCCATATCCCTCTCTCCTTGAGACAAAATAACATTGAAATTAGGCCAATTAATAATCCTACAATGGCCTCTAAATCTTCAGGTACAAGGAAGAGTCACATATCTCTCACTTTCAATTAAAAGCTAGAAATAATTATACCTAGTGATCAAGCATTTCTCACAAAGGACTATCTTGGAAAGTCACGATAGGCTGAAAGCTAGGTCTCTTGCACAAGTTGTGAATGCAAAGGAAAAGTTCTTGAATGAAATTAAAAGTGCTATTTCCTTACTAGAAGTAATTGAAAAGTGTTCCAGAAAACATGAATAATAAGAAAATGAAACAGCCTTACTGCTGATATGGGAATGTTTTAGTGATCTGGATAGATCAAACCAGCCACAACATTGCCTTAAGTGAAAGCCTAATCCTGACCGAAGCCCTAACACGCTTCAATTCTATGAAGGCTGAGAGAGACGAGGAAGCTATTGAAGAAAAGTTGGAAGCTACCAAGAGGTTGGTTAATGATGTTTAAGGAAATAAGTTGTTTCCATAATATAAAAGTGCAAGGTGAAGCAGTAAGTGCTGATGGAGAACCTGCAGTAAGTTATCCAGAATATCTAGCCAAGATCACTGATGAAAGTGGTTACACTAAACAACATACTTTCAATTTAGATAAAACAACCTTCTTTTACAAAAAGGTGCCATCTAAAACTTTCATAGCTAAAGAAAAGTTAGCGCTGGCCTTTAAAGCTTTAAAGGACAGATTGAGTCTCTTTAGTGGTGAATGTAGCTGGTGACTTTAAGTTGAAGCCAATGCTCATTTGCCATCCTGAAAATCCTAGGACCCTTAAAACTTTTACCTACTCTGCCTGTGTTCAATAAATGGAACAGTCTGGATAATAGCACATCTGTTTACAACACAGTTCGCTGAATATTTTAAGCCCATTGTTGAGACCTACTGCTTGGAAAAAAGAATTCCTTTCAAAATATTACTACTCACCCAACAACTCTCATGATGTACAAGTAGATTAATGTTGTTTTCATGCCTCTTAACACAACATGCATTCTGCAGCCATGGATCAGGGAGTAAATTTGACTTTTGAATCTTACTATATAAGAAATACATTTTGTAAGACCATAGCTTCATAGGTAGTGATTCCTCTGATGGATGTGGACAAAGCAAATTGAAACCTTCCAGAAAAGATTTGCCATTCTAGATGCCATTAAGAACATTTGTGATTCAGGGGAGGAGGTCTAAATATGAGTATTAACAGGAGTTTGAAAGAAGTTGACTTCAACTCTCATGGATAATTTTGCCCTCAAAATTCATGACTTCAGTGAAGGAAGTCACAGCAGATGTGGAAATAGCAAGGGAACTAAAATTTAGCAATGGAATCTGTAGATGTGACTGAATTGCTACAACTTGATGACAAAACTTGAACAGATGAGGAATTTTCTTATGAATGAGCAAAGAAAGTGGTTTCTTGAGTTGGAATCTACTCCTGGTGAAGATGCTGAGACCATTGCTGAAATGACAATAAAGAACTTGGAAAATTATTTAAACATGGTTGACATGGTTGATAAAGCAGTGGCAGGGTTTGAGAGGACTGGCTCCAATTTTGAAAAAAGACATATCATTGGTAAAATGCTATCAAAACAGCATCACATGCTAGAGAAATCTTTCATGAAAGGACAAGGCAATAGATGTGATAAACTTCATTGCCGTCTTAAGAAATTGCCATAGCCACTCCAACTTTAGTAACCACTGCATGGATGTCAGCAAATGACATCCAGACAAGATCCTCTGCCAGCAAAAGGAGTACAAACTTCTGTACGTTCAGATGATTGTTAACATTTTTTAGCAATAACGTGTGTGTGTGTGTGTGTGTATGTGTGCATTTTTTATAAGGTCTCGCCATGTTGACCAGTTTGGTCTTGAACTTCTGGGCTCAGGTGATCCTCCCACCTTGGCCTCTGAAAGTGCTGGGATTACAGGTGGGAGCCACTGCACAGAGACTATTTTTTTATTAAGGCATGTATATTGTGTTTTTTGACATAATGCTATTGTACACTTAATAGACTATAGTATGATGTAAACCTAACTTACATATGCACTGGAAAACCAAAAATAGGTATGTAACTTGCTTTATTACATCACTTTATCGATATGGGGTGGAACCAAACCTGTAGTATCTCCAAGGTACGTCCATAATATCAAGGGAAATTTCATGTATGAGATAAATTCCAGAGACATTACAGAGGTAGAAGGGATAAAGCTTGAGCACTGATTGGAAGTTAAATGAATGAAAGAAATCAAAGAGAATGCTAAAGTGGAGTTCAGGTAAGGAATATAAGGATGAAAAAGATTAAAGGTAAAAGATTTTCAATATCTACACTGATTTGTTTATGTCAAGGAAATTTCAAAAGCATAGCCAAAATACATGAGTGATACAAATTTTATTTTTCATGCTAAATTTTTTTTACAAATTTTATTGTGTCATACACAACTACAAGAGTAATAGTTACAACTGAATTAAAAAAATAGCATTTTGGGGGCATTTCTATTTGTTTGCTATTATCATAAGCATGTTTTGTTACATGAACAGCAATAATAATTACAATTACAGAACTGCTCAATTCATAAATGTAGTGTATCATGATGGAGGCTACTACATAATATAAACAGTAAGTGCCCAAACATATTTTCACATTCTATATTATTATTTATTATATAACTAGAATCAAGGATTAGAATCTAGGTAATACCATCATTCAAATATCTGACCAAGTGAATCAAGTGAGCAAGCACATCAAATCATTTTCCAAAATCTATTATAGTTTAGTTCTAAAGAAAAATATAAGATGAAACATACAAGGCATGGCTTGTTAATAATTTATGCCTAAAACCATTATATAATAAAAATCTGCATCTTTTGCAACTTGGCATTTGTTTCATCTGACACAGTAATAAAAAAGATGAATAGTACTATCAGCATTTGGAATTACCCAACTACAGCTGATACAGTATCTCCCAGAATTCTAGTTTCTAAAATTCTGGGGGAAGTGGGACAATTTGAACTATAACAATCTACATGGTAGTAATATTACCTTTTGGCCATTGGCCCAATACTAATCCTTTTTTTTTTTTAATATACAAAATATGCTGAAATCATCTCTTAAACACATTTCAATTAATGTAATTAAAAACAGAAGGGTAACAGCTTCCTTTTAGAAGACTTAGATTTACTTATGAAAAATTTGCCATATCTTTGTTAATTTATGGAACAATTTTAGGGTCAAATATAGATCATACTATATTTTTCAATTTAGACTCTGTGATAAATACTTGTACGAGTAACTATAAACAGAACCAAATTAGTTTTAAAAATGGAAATTACCATTTTTATCTCTTTAGTAACTTTAATCACTTGATTTTATCCAATTTAAGGACAAACTTCAAAAATTCACTGTGAAATTTGTATTCTGACTAAGCACAAAAATACAAATGTTAGTTCCAGTCAGAAATTTCAGCTGACAAATGAAAATTTCACTTTGAAAGTAGATCTGGGACACAGAAGTTAAATTTTTGATCTAAACACATCATAAATATATTGTTATAATGTAAAAATAATTTTTTAAAAGAAATGTTTAACAGTCTTTTTACTCCACAATCTCAAACATGTACAATTTTTCCCTAAAAGAAAATAGTGTAAGATAAACATCTTATCTGAAACCCAATTTTATAAAAAAGAGAGAATAAAACTAATTACTTTTATATGTACTTGAGCCAAGTAGTTGCTGCTTCCAGATGTGAGCTAAAAATCATGACCTAATGACATTATGGTAAGCAACCTTTTGCTTATAACCCTAGTAACCTGAAATTCAATTCATATTGCTTATCAAAGACCCATATGTATTTGTAAATTTAAAAATTTACATCTTTTAAAAAGTATCTAACAAATTATTTTCTTAAATAAAATATAATTATTATATAAATAACTGTTTATTCTAAGAACTTTAAAAGACAAACAAAATGGGGTGGGGGAGAGTTGGGCACATGCCCTCCAAGAAAATATCTAGAATTATATCACAATAATAAGGCTAAGAACCATGAAGGGTTTATTGGGCTAAAGTTTCAAGTCTCCTAACACATTATTTTAATTGTGTTTTTGATGGTCTCCTACCTATTTGAACATTGCAGTGTCCTTTCCAAACTGTAAATCAGACAATCTGAAGTGTGCTATATTTTATTGTCATTTTCTTAGAGAAAATAATTGCTTCATTGGCCTAACAAAAAAGGCACAGGAAAACTGTACACAAAATATAGCCATTTAAATGTTCCCATACTTAAGATGGTTATTTAGTAATTTCAAACAATTTATGTGGTATCTAATATTTTCATACTATTCTTATTTCAAATCTCAAATACATTAATCTCTTATTTATAAATAATTTCCTTAGACAATGGATCAGTCTTTATTGGAATGATGAAGGGGTACTAAATTTTAACAGAAAATTAAGCTAAAGATTATGTTCTAAAGCATTTTATAAATGTTCATTCTCCACTTAAAACATTTTAGATGCTACCAAAATCTTAGTCCAGCAGTATTAGTTTGATTGTCACTACTATTTGAACTTTCCTCTCATTTTTAATCATACCAATCTGAGTCAGCAGGGATTTCCAATATATATTTTAAACGACAGAACACAGATATGGGAGACAGAGAGACTTGGTCTGCCTCCAATTATACTACTTAGTTAAGTATGGGATCTTCAGCCAGTCCCTCAACTTCTCCATGCCTTTCCTTCCCCTTCTAAAAGATAAGGAGCCTATCACTCTCCTTTGTTGGACTCATGGAACTGTGGGAAATCATGTAAGAAAAACATAGGAAAGAACTCTAAAAAGGGCCAATGTGCTATCAACATACAGACGTTTGTTATAGTACTGGATTTTATTAGAATGACCAGTCTACTAGGGTGTATGTAACTTAAAAGAAAGTTACAGGAAGTATCAGAAAAATTTCTGTAACATATCTTTACCATGTCCTCTGGATAAGGTCTGAGAGCAGTTTAGAAAAGTGTATTAATACCTATCCTATTCCCATGGGAAAAAGCACATTGGACACTGACCTACGAAAAGCTAAAAGCCTCATTCACTCTTTCTAGATGTTTTATGGCTATACTTCTGCTTCACCTGAATGTGTGTTTGTAGTTTTATTAATTGACAGCCTGTTTTGTTCCAGGCTTATTCTGACAGTTACTTAACTCTCTCTGAAAGTAGTCACATGCCATCTTAATTTCTCTTCTATCTTTTTTACTTGTTGCAAATTCTTGTTTTTTTCTGACTCAAACTCCAGTGAAACTAGATGTAGTAAAAAAAAAAAAAATTTAATTCAAAAAATGAAAAAAGATTCAAAATGAAGTGACTTAAAAGCAAATGTTTCTTCTACTTTCCATCCTTTTCAGGAGATACTATGCATGCACTCTAATAGGATATAAGAAGCACAGATCATCAGGAAAATCTGTTTAATTTACACAATGTAATTTTCCAAGGTTAAAAGACATAAGCCAGAAATTTTCTAAGGTTAAAAGACACAAGCAAGAAAACAAGGATTGATTTTTGTATGAGCATATCTAAAAGATAATTTTAAATGAATGGTGATAATGAAGTAAATGGGACATGAGGACAGGGTGGGAACATAATAGAAAGGATATGATAAAATGTCTTTAACATTTTTTTGATTTTACAGTCACTAAATGTGTAAAATTTACACATTTTAGTAAATGTGTAGCTCCCTAGCTAAATGTGAAAGCAGACAGGTGACTGGTCACATATGGAGAAGCAGATTTGGAAGCCCTACTAGAGATACAGGTGATTTTTGAAGTCACATAATTAAAAATGTTGAGACAAAAGGGGACCTATATCATATATAGACATAGATCATGTCAAATGAGAAAATGAGAATGATATAAAAAATACAAACAGAGGCCGGGCGCGATGGCTCAAGCCTGTAATCCCAGCACTTTGGGAGGCCGAGACGGGCGGATCACGAGGTCAGGAGATCGAGACCATCCTGGCTAACACGGTGAAACCTCGTCTCTACTAAAAAAAAATACAAAAAACTAGCTGGGCGAGGTAGTGGGCACCTGTAGTCCCAGCTACTCAGGAAGCTGAGCCAGGAGAATGGCGTGAACCCGGGAGGTGGAGCTTGCAGTGAGCTGAGATCCAGCCACTGCACTCCAGCACGGGTGACAGAGCCAGACTCTTTCTCAAAAAAAAAAAAAAAAACAAAAAACATACAAACAGAATCAATGTATTAAAGAAGTATGCAGTAGTAGTCAGAAAATATAGCAGAAGAAAAATGAAAATGAAGGTTTTTTATTTATTTATTTATTTATTTATTTATTTTTTACTAGAAAGGCCATAATGAACTTAAAGGACTGATTTGGGTTTAATAGTAAGGATGGCTTGAGTTAGCAATGAATTAAGGAAAGACTAGTGTAAAAAGAAAGAAAAAGCACATTCAACGAATTTAAGATATTCACTCAGGAAAACTTGGAGAAAATAATATGAAAATTAAGGGGAAACCTGAGTGTGTTTAAAGGCAGAATTAAACAAATAAAGCTTACGTTTTATGCTTGAGAGAGTCAGACTAATAAACAGGCTGTTTCAGACCTAAGTTAGGCACTTAGGGGATGGGGAAAGGGAAACCTGATTTCTGTCACGAGAAAACAGAATGAAATTAATCTCAACCCACCTACATTTTTTGGTATCATCACTCCTACACTTAGTGATACATATTTTAAATGTCCCTAGAACTTGGTAAGTGAAAAAAAAAAAAATTAAATGAAAAATGATATTGAAAATATAAAACAGCAAAGTAAGTCAATAATCTATATTTGAATACAATTTTAAATAAAATTAAAACTAAAAGTAGAAAACTATAAAAAAGTAACTACTAGAGGCATCATATTCCAAGTGATGTGCAAAGTGATTAAATTTCTAAATAGGTTTTATTTTGATATAGCCACCATCATTTAATGACAGGATTTCTTGAACAATATCTATCAAAAAAAAGTTTCCTTCTGTAAAACATTGATAAAATTGATAACTGGGTACCTAACAGTTGGAAAATATGTATACACCATTCTCTAGCATGAAAAGCAACATAAAAAAAAATGGAGCATCAAAATAGTTCAAATTTATTTTATGCCAGATCCAACATGTAATTGGAACCTATTCCCAATCTATGGGTTTCTGAATTTCGTTTTCCTATTTATTGTATTTTTACGAGAAACTTGTTGTAATGAATCTGTACCACTTTATTTGACATTTACTAAAGCTGTACAAAAGCCATGCACAGTTTATTTACAGTATTGTACATTAAATGATAATGTTTGAAGATCACACAAAGATTTCACAAAACTATAATACAGAAAGACGTGTGAAAACATCAGGAGCTTTCAAAATTTTAGGTATGGAATTTTGCAAAGATTATTTTGGCTTACAAGTGTTAGGCAATCACTAACTTGAAGCAAGTAACAAAAACATGCAGATGATTACAGTGTCAACAAATGAAAAACTATAAATGTTCAGCTGAAAGCTAAAATATTGTGTAGCTGAAATACTACCATGTAACAATGGGAATTTATAAAACAGGAAAAAAGGTTATTTAAAAGTCTTCCATGAATAATAGACTTTCAGTAATTTTCTATAAAAAACATTCAGAAATTAAGTTTCTCAAATTATGTTTATCACCAAAATTATGTTTTCAGTAGTGACTGGAGCGATGACTTTTAAATAATTATTTATTGCACTATAGGGGAAGTATCAGCTTTTCCCTGTAGGGGATAGGCTGGAGAAGGAAGTCAAACAGTAAATTTAGATTCAAGTAAAAGATCCTAGTACAAATACATCATTAATACAGAGTGGAGAGTTACAAGAACTGCAGGTCCACATACTTTTAACTGTACTCTTAAAATAGAAGTGTAAACTTTAGGTTGGTTCAATTTAAGATCTCCTATTAGGAAATACCTCTTCACTGAGAGTGTAGGAAATATCAATAGATATTTCTTCTTTAAATCCATCTCTTCCAGTTTTTACTGTTGTGGCTGAAGTACATTTAAATATTCAGACTGCCCTAACTGATAAGTTGTGTTTCTTCCACAGTCGACATACTGATATCTCTCCTGGGATATCTGTTCAGAGTGGCCAAAGTATGTTGTTGTCACAGTAACTCTAAAAATAATGTTAGTGGGGAGAGACATTTAATAGTTATATTAGATTTTTTTCCATAATGAGACTACTTTTACATATAAAAATTATCTCCTAGAAGAGAATACTTGATTAATGATAACTTAATATTGTGCACACAGTCCTCTTAAGGAACATTTCCCCAACAGACAACAAAAATGGATAGCTGAGTGAACCCTGTCGATATAATTACACATAATAAATGTAATATTTTAAGACAATTATCTTGTTAAAAATATAAAAGTTCATTATATGCTTAAAAGTGACCATGGTTCTCTTATCATAGAAAAAAAGGTTAATCAAATGTCAGCTAATGGTCAAAACACCAAACCTGTAACCAACAATGTTTTATTGGCTTAGATAACACCCAATTTACAAACCAATAATATTACTACTACTTATTACTGTTAATGACTATTTATCAAGGGAGTAAGGAATTGGATGTGCGGCTCAATTCACCGTATCCTTTCCATTTTCCTGAACTCTTGTGACATCCAGATTCACTATTTAGCAGTCATGTAGTATTTCACTACTTCTGTGACCAACCATTTCCTGATTTTTAAAGTGGGTGATATTTACTCAACCTCACAGCACTCTTGTAAGGCTTAAAACCCAACTGAGGTGGCATTTATAAAGATGTTGTGTATATTATAAGCCAATGTTATAAATCTAGAATTTTGACAAGAAATATCTCTTTCAAAAAAGATTCGTACTTACTGCATCATGAGTACTATGTTATGCACTTTGATGGATATCAGAGTACAGAAATCACTGTTAAAAGAAATTAAAACGTGAACAAATACAAGTTATTACATTATAAATTATAAATTCTCCTTCCTATATTAAAGCTAACAGATGCTACCTAAGAATATATAATAAGCATTTATTGGTTGAGCATTTTCTATACTTCAAACAATGACTGATATATTCATGCCTTCTTACTAGAAAAACATGTATGTATTCACACCACTGCAGTTGCAGGGTTGTTTAAATGCAGGCTATAAATTACTTACATATTTTGCTCATCTTCTGAAATTTTGATAACTGGGTTGTTATTTACCCTAAAATTCTATATCTAAGCTTTCAAAAGATGATGAAAATTTATAATTATTTTAATATAGTAACTAAGTTTAACATAGTAACATAGTTAACATAGTAACTAAAAATAAAGTGACATGGTATATATGACCCTAATTCTGAAAAATAAAAAAACAAATTTTATGTGTATATATACATGAATATTATATATGTTGAAAAAGAACAGAGAGGACCAGAAACCAGAATACTGCATAATGTACTCTTTTTGACTGATTATGGAAATTAAAAAATATGTATATTCTTAATACCTTATTTTATACATTTCATTACTTGATAATAAAAAGTTATAAATCAGAACTTACTACATATAACTCATTTCCTCTGCTATAACGGTAGGTACTGTGTAATCAATCTGTAAGGCAAAAGGGAAAAAAATCAATAGAGAACAGGATCAAAACATCAAATATTTCAGATATACTTCATAACTTCAAAGAATTAGAAAATTTTCTCTCTTTACAAGCTTGATTCTCAAAGATTTCATCTTGTAAGTCTACAAGACACATTTCTTTTTCTTTTTTTTTTCTTTGAGACAGGATCTCACTGTGTCACCCAGTTTGGAGTACAGCAGTGCGATCACGGCTTGCAAGCCTCGACCTACTGGGTTCAAGTGATCCTCCCACATCAGCCTCCCCAGTAGGTGGGACGAGAGGTGCACAACACCACACTCAGCACATTTTTGTATTTTTTGTAGAGATGAGGTTTCACCATGTTGCCCAGGCTGGTCTTGAATTCCTGGGCTCAAGCAGTCCACCAAGCTCAGCTTCCCAAGGGTGCTAGTATCACAGGCATGAGCCACTGTACCCAGCGGAGACACATTTTTAAATCAAGTTTTTGAGGAAATCCCCCACCTCCTTCAAGTTATATGATATACAAAGCCGATATTCATTTCACTCTTACAAGGTATTTCATGATTGAGTCTTACTTGTTTCATATCAAGTGGACCAATTTTGGTTATGTTGTTTAAGCGTGCCTTTCCAATAACTGTTTTCGCAAATTGAACTTGGGCAGTGATGTTTTCAACTTCGACAGAATAATAGTTATTGTTCGTTATATTTAGTGTGTTCTACAAAAAAGGAGACAGAAAATGTACAAGTTAGCTAAAAATAAACATACAAATATGTATTTAAAATTAAAGAAAGTAACTTCAGCTGTGGCTATGTTTCATTAATTAAGAAAAAGAAAGTAATACCAAAATGTCAAAGAAAATTATACCAATTATTTGGTTTTATTCATGAGTACTAAGTATGTAATATGCCAAGAATAAACACATGATTCAACATTTAAAAAAACAGAAAATGTATAGTTTCAGAATATGGACAAATTAATGTCAGAAAATTTATTTGTGGCCTTAGCAAATGTTTAATAAAAATAATTTTAAGATTTAATCTACATTTTTACTAACTCAATATATATACATGTCTTCACAAACTTTATTAGTAAGCTGTTTGCTATTCTATTAAATATAAAGATGGTCATTTAAAATGTTCAATAGTACCTAAAATCATCTTTTTTGTTTAAAAGAAACTGCTATTTCAACTTATACATTAGTAGAGATTTACACCAGCTCATTATGAAGAAGAAACGGGCTAGATTCAAGTCTGGTTGGTTGGGGAGAAATGTGGTTACATCATTCACATGCTTAAGTAAGAACTAATAGCTGAGATCACCTTATACATTTCTAATTTACAATAATCGTCTTAAATTACTGTAGAAAACAGTCATTAAAAAATTTAAAAATGTTAAATAAAAAATAACAGATATATAAAAAATCTAAAACAGTCATACCAAAAGGTATCATAAACAAAATCAGTAGACACTAAATGATAAATAGAAGAAATATTTGTAAGCATCAGTTATAATCTAGAATATGGAAAGAGCCCTTACAAATTGAAAAGACAAAACTCTTAACAGAAAATGAAAAAAGAACAAAGAATATACATAAACAAATCAAAAAGGTACAAAGCTAAATGGCCAAAAATATTTCACAATGCTCAACTTCATTTACAGTTAAGAAAAAGGTAATTTAAGTAAAAATGGAATATTGCTTTAAATTCCTTGAACTAGTATAATTTATAGAAAGCAACAAATTCTATTCCTGGCACAGATATGGGAAAAGGGTATATTTTTATACTGCTAGCAAATATGTGAAGTATTACAGCCATTTCATCAGTAATTCAGTCATATACATTAAAATTAGAACTATGTACAGACTTTGATCTAGCAATCCTACTTCTGAGCACCTATTCCACAGAAATAAAAACATTAGGATGCCAATGACAGTGTTATTTGAAATGGGAAAAAAAATCCTGAAAATAAAATGAATTCTATTTATAAAACAATGAATAAATTATATTAAGTCCTTATATGGAAAATTATGGAGCCATCAAAAAGAACCAAGCCAGATAATCAGGAAAGATTTTTACAAGGTATTAACAAATGTGAAAACCAAGATGTACATAAGTACGTACTTAATAATATTTTTTTAAAATACTGATTTGTATAAAGCTGAATATGTGAGTATATATATACATGTTAACAGGAATATGGAGAAAGATATGAAAAGATGCAATATGGGATGAGTTGAAGGAGAGAAAATAGTTTTAGTAAAAAAGGATGAACGAATATGCTAGAGTCAGCAATTATATGATTACTTTATGGAGTCATTTACGTTGGTATAGTCACAAATGTAAAGAAATTTCAAAAAAGTTCTCAAACACAGTAAAAATAACCTTTATCTAAATATATACACGTTTTAGCTGGTTCTTAATGTTCATGTTAATTTCATTTCTAGACATGATAGGAAAGATATAGTTAATTTGAGGTCAATGGATCTCCTGATAAGACCAAGGATTGAAATTTAGAAGAATCTTGGAAGTCTTTGTATATGCAAAATTATGCTGGTACCTGTCTTTTTCTGTACTGTCCATAAGTTTCATTAGAATATTTAAAGGATCAATGACATAAAACAGGTTGAGAATACAAATGCTTATGAGAATTAAGACAAAGAAAAAATAAGACAATAAATAAAAATTTAGTAATAAAGGTTAGACATTTGTTGCTCAGAGTAGTGAGAATTCATTTAACTTAAAAGATGAAAAGAGGTCACTGTAATTATTAACAAAGACCCTAAACTACCTATCATCTTTAATTGGCAAATATACTTTCAGGAATTTATCCTAAAGAAATAACCTGAAATGGAAACAAAGTTTAAGCATATAGGTGTTTTCTGAATATTTGTAATAGCAAAATTAAACATCCATTAAGAAAATGGTTGAATTAATTACAATATGATCACGGAAACGACTACACAAGACCATTTGACACGGGAAAATGTACTGTGACCCAGTTGAAATGTGCATTTGTATATATGTGAATGAGTGTGTGTGTATCCTTTACACATGAGAATGATTACATTTGTAAATGTATATGCATTGTTCATAAATATATGTATGTGGTAATAGTTTGACCTAGGTAGAAGTAAAAATCTTTATACATTATAGTTTTCAAATGTGTTATAATGACAAATATTTTCGTAAGTAGAAAGACAAATGTTACTAATAAGTAGTACTACTAATATGTACTAATTTTAAGAAAGCAAAGCAGTTCCATTTTCAAAATACTGATAATGTACAGAAAATTCAGCATCTTATTGTCATCCAGTTAAACTTAATGTTCATCCAAATAATAATCTTATTTTTCATTTAATGTTCAGTCTGTCTCAGTTTAAGTGGCAGTATTCCAAAATGTGAGAATTTCTGCATAATTATTTAAAATAGAGTATGATATTCACATTTAAATATACTTTCTGGTACTTAAAAGAAAACATCACATGGCTTTTTATTAGTAGTACATATTTATGTTCTTTGACACTAAAAAAGGCTTTGGAGGTAGGCCAAAAAAAGTCTGGTCAATGTTTTAAACAGTGTACAAAAAAGAAAATATGTTCCTTGTTCCAAAGGGCTGAGAAAATACCCAACAATTCCCCAGTTGTGTAAAACAATTTACAATTAGCATTGTGTTATAAATGTTTTATTCACATATATATATTTTCCTATATTGTTTTTAAAGAAAAAGCCCTTAAACCGGCAACTTTTGACGGAAAGCAATAAGGATAAATGGATCCACGGGAGTTACTTTTTCTCTGCAATTAAGTAGTGATTCCACTTTAACATAACATTCCGTCTCACTCACTGTCCCAACAAACCTCCCTCTTTCCAACCACCACTACAGACATCTCTACCTCAACCTTAATCATACCACTCACCTCTGCAAGAAAAAACAACTATCACTCTTCCTGGCAGATCACTGTCACTCAGATATATTTCATGGCTGGCCAATATACATCATCCCTTTTCCTAATTCAACAGTTAGCAAACCATGCTCTTTTGAAACAAATGTTAACATGTAAAACAGGTAGAAAACCTCTCTGAGCTTTTTGTTTGTTTTGTTTTCATGAGTGGCAAGGCTACACAGTCCTTCCAAAAACAATGTTCTAAGAAACACACATTGTTTGCAAAAAAAACAAAGCTGAAGGCATCACTTCAAACTATACTACAAGGCTACAGTAATCAAAACAGCATGGTACTGGTATCAAAACAGAGATATACACTAATGGAACAGAACAGAGCCCTCAGAAATAATACCACACATCTACAACCATCTGATCTTTGACAAACCTGACAAAAACAATAAATGGGGAAAGGATTCCCTATTTAATAAATGGTGCTGGGAAAACTGGCTAGTCATATGTAGAAAGCTGAAACTGGATCCCTTCCTTATACCTTATACAAAAATTAATTCAAGATGGACTTAACTGTTAGACCTAAAACCATAAAAATCCTAGAAGAAAACCTAGACAACACCATTCAGGACATAGGCATGGGCAAGGTCTTCATGACTAAAACACCAAAAGCAATGGCAACAAAAGCCAAAATTGAAAAATGGGATCTAATTAAAGAGCTTCTCTACAGCAAAATAAACTACCATCAGAGTGAACAGGCAACCTACAGAATGGGAGAAAATGTTTGTAACCTATGTATCTGACAAAGGGCTAATATCCAGAATCTACAAAGAACTCAAATAAATTTACAAGAAAAAAATTTAAAAACCCCATCAAAAAGTGGGCAAAGGATATGAACAGACACTTCTCAAAAGAAGACATTTATGCAGCCAACAGACACATGAAAAAATGCTCATCATCACTGGCCATCAGAGAAATGCAAATCAAAACCACAATGAGATACCATCTCACACCAGTTAGAATGGCAGTCATTAAAAAGTTCGGGAAACAACAGATGCTGGAGAGGATGTGGAGAAATAGGAACACTTCTACACTGTTGGTGGGAGTGTAAACTAGTTCAACCACTATGGAAGACAGTGTGGCGATTCCTCAAGGATCTAGAACTAGAAATATCATTTGATCCAGTCATCCCATTACTGGGTATATACCCAAAGGATTATAAATCATGCTGCTATAAAGACACATGAACATGTATGTTTATTGCGGCACTATTCACAATAGCAAAGACTTGGAACCAACCGAAATGTCCATCAATGATAGACTGGATTAAGAAAATGTGGCACACATATACCATGGAATACCATGCAGCCATAAAAAAGGATGAGTTCATGTCCTTTGCAGGGACATGGATGAAGTTGGAAACCATCATTCTGAACAAACTATTGCAAGGACAGAAAACCAAATACAGTATGTTCTCACTCATAGGTGGGAATTGAACAGTGAGAACATCTGGACACAGGGTGGGGAACATCACACACCA
The DNA here is from genome assembly GCF_000951045.1 of Mandrillus leucophaeus. NCBI lineage: Eukaryota > Metazoa > Chordata > Mammalia > Primates > Cercopithecidae > Mandrillus > Mandrillus leucophaeus. The sequence continues at coordinate 206,052 of NW_012099277.1, forward strand.
GGGTCTGTGGTGGGGTAGGGGGATAGCATTAGGAGAAATATCTAATGTAAATGACAAGTTAATGGGTGCAGAACACCATCATGGCACCTGTATACATATATAACAAATCTGCACGTTGTGCATATGTACCCTAGAACTTAAAGTATAATTTAAAAAAACCACAGGGCATTTTCACATATGCTAATTTACAAAAGTGAAACCAGTCACTTGTATGTAATCTTTAAAGCTGATAAAGGAATGGTCTGTTAAAGGTGGCAAAAACTGCATTTCCCAAATACAATGAAATGAAAATGTTACATTTATAAAATCTATGAAATCAACTATGTCAACACTTTGCTAGAAGTTATTCAGAGTCAAATGTTGAAAAGTAAATTGTAATACCTTTTCTCTTTTTTTAGTTTATTTTACCCTCCTAAAGACATTTTCAAATGCTAAATGATTCTGCGTATACAGAATTGCCAGTATTTATTATTGCTATTTTTAGCAGAACCAGAAATGGTACTGAAGGTCAATGCAGCAAAGGCATACAGAAAGCACACTGACCAGTGTCACATTTAGCAAACACCTCTTCTCAATGGGGACAAAGGTGCTGCTTAATAGGATAAAAGAATGAAGTTAAACATTTTTCATATAAATTTATACTCACTGTGATATTTAAATAAATTGTACGCTTCTGAACATCATAACTGACATATGCTGATTTTACACCAATGTATTTCACGTCGATAGAGCGAGGGAAAAGGAAAAACACAGCCAATCCGGAAAGGAGCAGACAGACAAACACAGAAGCCATCACATACAGCTTTCTGAAAAGGAAAAGAGGGTATTTAAGTACATGTGCATCAAGAATTATATAATGTAACATTAGAGAAGATATGTTCAATTTCCCCTGTATATTAGCAGCAACATACATTAAATGTTACCAAATTTTCACATTTGAAAGTATTGGGTATAGTTGAGTCTGAGTACTAAGTGTTAAGATGTTCCCTTCAAAAGATGAAATCGGCAGCACGCTGTGGCTCATGCCTGTAATCCCAGCACTTTGAGAGGCTGAGGTGGGTAGATCACGAGGTCAGGAGTTGGAGACCAACATAGTGAAGCCCCGTCTCTACTAAAAACACAAAAATTAGCCAGGCGTGGTGATGTGTGCCTGATATCCCAGGTACTCAGGAGGCTGAGGCAGGAGAATAGCTTGAACCCGGGAGCCAGAGGTTGGAGTGAGCCGAGATCGTGCCACCGCACTCCTGCCTGGACAAGAGAGCGAGACTCCATCTCAAAAAAAAAAAAAAAAAAATGGAATCACATTTTTGAACACTGAAATTTTGGCCTTAAAAGCAATAGAATATTTACTTTAGTGACTGCCAGGGCAGTTTTCACATTAGAATCAAGTTGAGGCGCTTCATACAAATACACATTTCAAAACTCCCTCTGAATTCACTGAAGCGGAATTTTTACATGAGTTTTGCCATTGCATGATCCCCTAAAGTGACTGCTCATCAGAACCATCTTAAAAATAATGATGGGGAAGGGAGAGCATGAGGACAAATAGCTAATCATGCTGGGCTTAAAAACCTAGGGGATGGGTTGACAGGTACAACAAACCACCATGGCACACATTTACCTATCTAACAAACCTGCACATCCTCCATATTTAAAAAAAAAAAATGACATAACCACATGCCTAATAAATGATTCTTACTATAGTCTCTTTTTTGAGTATTCTCATCTCAAAGTACTTATGTACTCAGTTTTTAAAATATTTTTTACATTGATCAACTCTGCTTTGAAGGTGTTGTTACATTTCTTTTTTTAATCAAAAGATATATTACACAGGTATAAGACAAGGAAGAAACTAAGCCTTACATGCCTTTAACATTCTTCTAACTCTCCTGAAATGTATTTCTTCCTTTTCTTGCTCTTTCCAATATTTGTAGGTAAAAATTTCCTCTTTTCAAGGTTAACCTCAAACCCAGAGTTCCAAAGGACTATTTCCTGTTCTCTCTAATATACAAGCCCTCTACTGGATGCCTACAACATCCTTTTTTATTTGAGTCTTGCATGACAATTATTTCTTATTTTCCTTACATTCTACTTATACAAAAATTTTCCATTTTATTGTTTCTTCCACACTCTCTTCGCCACCAATTCCTTTCTAAATGCTCTGATGGATTTAATCTTTGTATGTATTACAACAACTATTAAAGTGCCTCCTGCAGATATTTTTTAAATATTTCTTAGTGTTTTAAGCCGCCCAAGTTAAGAACAGAGCAAACTGGTTTATTAAAAAACAAAATAATATAAGCAAACACAAATTTGCTAAATCACTGCTACGAAGCCCATACTGTTGTCTTGAGCAAACAAAGTAGTTCCCACTTACTCATTCTGGACTCTCTCAACCTGAGTAGGGTAGTGATCCCCACTAAATTACCTAATAGGAAATTTAAACACGTGTATAGTATCTACAATACACCAAAATATATAAAAAAGCATAAGAAGAATTTAACATCATAATAAAATCTGAACTTTGTTGGATTTTCTACACGTTAGGGTTTTATTTTTAATTACTTATAGGTGGGTGAATCCATCATAATCTATTTAGTCCTTAGGGCTTATGAGTCAGTCCTAGTTGTGAATAAATGAATCATGTTCTAAATTACTCTGTATTTCAAGGCTGTAGCCATAACAAACATTATTGAACCTGAGTAGGACAATACAACAACATTTTATGTAGTATTTCATTCCAAATTGAAAAATTGGCTAGTTTACTGACAAAATATGTGTCTCCATTACAAAATTAATTAGCAATGATTTTTCTTACGGCTCTAGCGATGGCACCCAAATCCTGGGAGTTACAAGGTGCTGATGAAGTTATGAAAGTTGTGTGGTATATCTGCAATCAAGTTAGAATTCCATTTTTGCCATTTCCTACCCAGGGTATTTAACGCAGTTGACTTCTCTTCCACTTTAAAATCCATGTTTGAGGATTAAATGACATAGCTAAAGTATACAGACAAAAGCAACTGATAATTTTCTAATCTCACCACAACTCACTTAATTTGTAAAGGAATAAGGACCCAGAGTTGTTCCTAAAATATTATAATTTTATTACAAATTGAGAAACAACTGTTCTTGGCCTTGTGTGAGCTCCGAGGACTATTCCCTCTGCTCCTATTGGGTAGTCTTTCCTCAGCCTCAAGTATGTTCCCCACACATATATGTTGACCAGGACACAGCTGCAGTCTTAAGAGCACCCTCTGCAGCTCTCTACCGTCTGGTACTCGGCCCTGCAAACTCTAGTCAGCTTGGTTTTCTGGACACCCAGTTCCACCTCCTCAACTGAGGAAGACCTCTGAGCTCTGCCTGGGTTGGTTCCTTCCTTGTGCTGCAGCTTGGAACCTTCCTCAGACAGTAAGCTGGTACAATCACAGGGCTTGCTGGTGCAATTATAGGGCGTATCTCCTTTGTTTTTGCTTTCTCAGGAATCACTGCCCTGTGCTGGCTGATGTTCAATGTTGGAAAATATTGTTTACTGTATTTGTCCATTTTTTTAGTGATTTCAGGTGGAAGTATTTCAGGCATTATTCTATTTGGGTCAAAAGTGGAAAATTCAATTTCTTTGATTTTGTATCTCTTTGCTCTTAACGCTAAAAATCTTGCTTCCTAAGGGATTTACATAATTTCTTATTTACATATAAAATTTCCAAATTACACCAAAGGTACTCCTAATAATACAACTATTAAGTACAGTTTAAAATTTATTGTGATTTTCTTTGCCATTTGGAACACAACTTACTAAACATCTACAATCATAGCACAATGTTTTCAAGTCACTTAAAATCTTTCAGTTTTGTTAGTGTCACCAATTTCATATACAGTTAGAATAATGTTTCCTTTTATCTCAATATTTGGCAGTTACTTTCACTTTTGATTTCATCTTTTATGTAAAAAAATATGTACAGAGACACACACACACACACACACACTCTTTACTTGCTTATCCACTCCCTCTTCCAAATTCCTTCCCAAACTCTGAGGGGAACCAATTCTATTAGATTTGGTTTATCATCCCATTGTTTTATTTGATTTGGTTTTATCCGATTTTCTACACTTTAGTGTTTTATTTTTAATTACTTATGGGCGGGTGAATCCATCATAATCTATTTAGTCCTTAGGGCTTATAAGTCAGTCTGTTTGTGTGTATATGTGTGTGAGTGTGAGTGTGTGGTGTTTTCAAAGAAAAACATATTCTCAATATCACACTGTAGTAAAATACTTCTTCCATTTTATCATTGTGTACATGTAATATCTCATTCCATCAGTCCTCTATTATGGGTATTTACATTGTTTCCAGTTGTTTGCTTCTGCAAACATTGGCACAATGAATAATTTGTGCAAATACAATTTACTATATTTGACAACTATCCTTAGAATAAATTTTTCAAAGTAGGATTCCTGAGCCAAAAAGTAAATGCAGATGTAATTTGGCAAATAACGCCACATTTTCATTCACTAGCAAGGAATGAATATACTTGTTTTCAGTCACTACTGCCAACAAAGTATGTTGTCAACATTTTGGATTTTTGCCAATGTGACAGAAATGGCATCTAAGTGTAGTTTTAATTTGCATTTCTATTACGAGCAAGATTGGACATCTTTTCAAATGTTTAAAGGTCATTTGCATTTCTTTTTTGTGAACTAGCTGTTCATAGCTTCTACTTTGCTTTGGAGTTTGGCCTTTTTCTTCTCAAATTCTGAAGCTCTTTTTAGAGTAAGGATATTGGCCCTCTGTCTGTGATATGATTTGTAAACATTACTACTCAGTTTGCTATTTGTATTTTGACTTCAGTTAAGGTTTTGTCTTCATTCTGTAAAAGTTTACTTATCAAATTTACCTTTTCTGCATTTAAAATCATAGTTTAAAAAGTTCTCCCACTTTTAGGTTTTGAAGGGATTCATCCTAATTTCCTTCATATTCATATCTGTTTATACGTTTTGTAGTAAAAGGTTAGACTATTTATAAAATCCTTGGTTCGTTTTATTTTCCTGATGACTAAATACATCACTCCACTGCTTATCTGTTTGAGGCACTGTAGTCAAGCAGCAGCATGTCAATCTGATTTTCTAACCTTTATAAATTAACTGATCCTTTTGCCTGGGTATTTAGGAGTTTTGCTGTTGTTTTCTTAACCTTAAAGTTCAAGAATTTCACTAACATGGGTTGATTTTTTTCAGGATTGTGATGTCTTTTCAATATGTAGGTCTCTGTGTTCTTGATTTAATGTTTTGCATTTGTTCAGTTCTATTCCTTTGGTTTTCTTCTTCAGATGCTCCAATTACACACATGTTCATGTTTATTTGACTTTTAGACATTTGTTCTCAAATCGTTTACATTAATTTGTTGTGTATGTCTTCATTCCTCCTGTTTATGTTCTATTTCCCTGACTGTACTTCCAATGTATTTGTACTTGTGTTCTTCCAGTTTTGTGGATGTGTTTTTCTTCTCTTTCCAGAGGTCTGTAAATTCTCTTTTCACATACTCTGATTGTTTAGTTATCTCATTTCTGAGCTTCTCAATTTCTGCCTTATGCTGTCCTGTTGTAGCTTCTATATATAGTATTAAGTTAAAGTGTTCATCTGCTCTTCTCACATGCCTTTATTAAAGTGTCAGTATTTTGCTCAGCTTACTTTCTTCAATTTCTTAAAAAGTATATTTGTATAATGCTTTGTTGCGATCCTTTCCAGTTGCTCATGTTTAAATGAAAAGAGCTTTTGTACTTTTAAGAAAAGGTTCCATTTTTGGTGATGGAATATGCCAGCGTCACTTTGCTAGCTTCACTGTTCAACGGATCCATCCTCTGTTGACATACAAAGTATTTGAAAACAGGGCCTCCATGTGTATTTATCTCCACAGTTTTGAGATGATTTCCCTAATATCTGAATCTGTTCTCTCCTTCATTCCTAACTCCTGTCCTGTAGACACTGTTTTCTACTCAACAACTTTTTTCTTGAGGATATGTATCTGTATCCTTTTGCAAGAATTTTTGTTTTGACATTTCCTAAGGTCGCTGAGGATTTAGGATGGTCCAGTTCCTTCTGATCTTCTCGAAGATGCTTAGTACATCTCTGTGGTATTTTTGTACTTTCTCCAAGCTACAGCATGCAAATCTTGTCATTTTTGCAGATTATTCTTGGAAATATTTGCTGGGTGTCCTCTTCTTCTGGGACAAAGTATTTGCTTTGTGTATCAGGGCTCATAGGATCCTTAGTAACTCTCCTTTTGCTTTCCTTCACAACCTCCACACAGCTGCTAAGCCAGTTGGGGTCCCTGTTGTCATCATGTTTAAATACCAATTTTTATTCCGGGGTTGTGGAGCACACCTTAACCAATTTTTAATGAAAATTTTATGTGAGTGTATGTGTTTCCTACTGCTATTCTAGATCTATTTCCATAGATTTGAGAAGATAAAGATACCATACTGCTTTCAAGACCTTACCCCAAACAGAAATTCCTTTTTTGTTTGTCTGTTTAAGGATACAAAGCATATGATGACATAATTTAACAACGTGACAGCATTTTTCCTTTTAATAGTTTTAACTAGAGTTGTTTATACATAATTTGAAAAAATACAAAAAACAAAAATAAAACATAAAACACTGCCATGTTCTTAGAATCACTTACGTTCTTCTTGGCCTTAATCTCTGATCACTATATGGAATCAATGCCACCAGTTGGTTTTCTTGCCCTAAACGTGAAAGAAGTAGGTTTAGAAATTACTATGATTAGTTAAAAATACAATGGCTCCCCATCACAATCTGGTTTGGAAAGACCAGAATATCATCTGGCACTCATCTCTTTCCTTTAGTAAATTGCTAAGTCTTCAGAAAGTACACAGCAGAAGTTCTAGAGAAGACAGTGTGTTTTTTCATACCTAGATGTCGAGCTTAAAAAAAAAAAAAAAAAAAAAAATTGTAACAAATGAGGGCTCCATTACTTTTTCTTCCACTGAAAAAAAATTTAAAAAGTCCCAGCTTTCAGAAGAGCTAAATTTACCAGGCCTTCCTTCTGCTTCACTGTTGTCCATTAAGACTCTGATTTGGTTGTCTGGATGATAAAAGAAGAAACATATTGCTATCTCCCTTTCCTGAAACCTCTATCACTGCAGAGCTTCTGACATTGTTCCCCTCAAAAACCACAACTGGCTTTTGAAGTAGAAGTCTCAAGCTTTAAGAGCCCCCTACATAATGAGTCTTCCAGGGCTCTTTCAGGTCTCACCCCAATTCACATTAAAGTCACTTCAAAATCCATTATTTCTTTCTTGAGTTGAGCTAAATCCGTAAGTTTAAAGGATAAATGGACCTTTAAATGCCAATTTTATAAGCTTATTAGAAGTTGGCCTATTATATTAACTATTAAGGTACCGGAGAGTCAAGTTATCTTTAAAAGCTTTCTAAAATGCTTCTGTTATTCCCTCCAACACTTCTATACTCTTCCTCTCGTCTGTGCTCCCCCATCGCACCCATATATAATTATACAAAATTATACAAATACATACAATATGGATATCTGCGTTTTTGTGTGTTTACATATCTCACCTTGTTTAGCGGTATTCATTTGGCTAAAACTACAACCCTGGTTAAAACCAGCCCTCTGGCTCCTGTGCATATATCAACACAGCTAAACATGGACACAGAAAAATACACAACTGGTTTCATTTTTGATCACTCATGTCAAGTAGCACTCAATGAAGTCAACAATCATACTACATTTCCCAAGTTCATACTCTCAAGCTGACTCTCCAAGACCACAATTTTATAACTTCAACTCTCTTCAAATCTTTAATATCTTCTTCGCTATCCTCATTCTTAGTTCATTATATGATAAACAGAAGATAATTTCTACAAGATTTACTATCAGATCTATCCACGTAGCTGCTTCTGTGTCCATACTTTACTTTCTCTTTTATTACCAAGAATAAACTACCCGTGTTTACAACTTACCTTTTATAGAAAAAAGAGCAGCTCTTTGCTCCTGTGCAGCAGATCTGCCCTTTCATCTGTTCAAGAACATTACTCCAATAATTCCTCTTATCTCCTGAATTACCAGTGTTTACTCTACAGATAATTCTCATCAGCATACAAGTGTCTATTATTCACTCCATCTTATATATATACATATATTAAAAAAAATCCCTCTCCTGACCTCACAGCTCCTTCTAAGGACCACCTCTCTTCTCTCTGCTATGGAGCCAAACTCCTCAGAAAATCTGTTTTCTTTCTATGTAACATCTTCTATGCACTCTTGAGCCCACCCTATACATGCTACACATGCCTTTACCAAAACTGCTCTTTTAAACTCTCCTGTGGCCTCCATGTCACCAAATCCAATGGTCAGAAAGTTCTCAGTCTTCACACTACCTAATCTATCAGTAGCATCCAACATTTGGTAACTCTTTTCTCCTTGGTACACTTTCTTCACTTATCTTCCATGATACCAGACACAGTGATTCCTCCTCTCTCGCTGTTCTTTCTCAGGGTCCTTTGTTAATTCTTTCACTGACCTTGATATGCCACAGTGTCTCAGGATTCAGTGCTAGGGTCTCATTTTGCTATCTGCACTGATTAGCTTGGTGCTGTCATCCAGCTGAGCTTTAAGTGTCATCTATACATTGATAACTTGAGGCTGGGCCCTCCAATTGAATTCCTGACCCTTATGATAACTAACTGCCTAATGAACATATCCATTTCCATGTCAAATAGGTATCTCCAAATTTACATGTGTAAACTTGAGCTCCTGAACTCTCCTGTGACATATACACTCAAATAATATTTTTTTCAATTTTAATAAATTGTTACTACATTCTTTCAGTTGCTCAAACAAACGACCTAAAAAAACAAAAAACTCTGCAGTCATCCTTGATTTCCTACTTTCCATAATCTGTATCCAGGTGGCCAAAAAAGTTTACTAGTCACACCTCAAAAATGTAACCAGACTGGTAAAACAGTACTCCCCTACCCCCTGAGTCTGGTGCATTAATCCCTTCAACTACAATAATTATTTTATTCTTAAACAGCTATTATCCCTGTGAAGATAAAACCATCATACTCAAAGGCCAATGCAAATGTAAACTTCAATTCCAACCCACAGCATTTTTAAGACTCTGGTATACTTTATACTTTCACTTTGTCCTTTTTCCCTCTGGGTGTCTCCAGGGTCACATATCAACTTTCACCAAGAAGATAATGAGAACAGCATAAGGTATCTTGATTATTTCTACTTATTGCCACTGTTCCTAAAGTAACTTACAAGCAGCACATAGGGGATTATTTCCTTCTGACGTCCCCTGTGATATATCACAAACAATTTTTTTTTTTTCAATTTGGCTTGTTTTCACATACCATCCCTCTTCATAGAGTTTCTTTTAGAAATAACTGATTACAGCACAGGCAGCTTATTCTTCTTCTTTAGATAATGAATTAAAAATATTAGGTTGGCCAGGAGTGGTGGCTCACAGCTGTAATTCTAACACTTTGAGAGGCCAAGGCTGGATGATGGCTTGAGCCCAAGAACTCAACATCATCCTGGGAAACATGGGGAAATTCTATCCTTATTATTAAAAATAATAAAATTTTTAAAATAACATGAAAGAATAAGCTTCCTTACACATTAATTCTGGCTGGGCATGGGGCTCAACTGCTATAATCCTAGCACTCTGGTAGGCCAATATGGGAGGATTGCTTGAGGACAGGAGTTCAAGACCAGCCTGGCCAACAATTGCGAGATCTCATCTCTTAAAAAAAAAAAAATTAGGTCAACAAATTACTTAAATTGCTTCTAACATCAGATATAGCAAAGTAGCAAATAACTATGATGTCATCTCTATAGATGCCAAATAGGACTAAAAGTTTTTGGTCACAAGACAGTGAATATCTGTTATAATAGTAGAAGGGAATGAAAAAATACTGGAGGTAGTGAGGTGGTTTTCTTCACTGCTTTAGGAACCTTAATTAATATTTTTTTATTTGTTTCTTTTGCATCTTTTTGCCTGAAGATAACTGATATGATGTTTCAACTTTAATTCTAACAGTCTTCTAAAACAGGTGGTTCCTGAGACCCATAGTTTTTATAGTATTTGAGCAAATTCCTGAAATCATTATTTAAAGGGAAAGCAATGCAATAACACATACCCCTAGGAATTCTTCCTGTTCCCTGACAAGTAGGGCAGGTGACACTATCTCTTCCTGTAAATTCCACATATGGAAACTGAGAGACATCTCCATTTCTTCCATCTTCATTATGGACTTCACTATTAACCAATCCATTTCTCATATTTTCAGATGTGACTCCATCATAAGCATCTTCTTTGCTTGAATGCAAAGGCAAATGAGAAAGAGACTTTCCCATGTCTAAAGAAAAATAAAAATCTTACAGTAAACTTCAGGGAAAAAAGTACATTCAAGAACTCTATGAGATATTTACACTAATTAATTTAGAACAGTAAAGGAAGAGTTAAACTCTGTAAAATATTTGAAGAGACTTATTCTGAGCCAAATATGAGTGACCAAGGCCTGAGGCACAGTCTCAACAGGTCCTGAGAAAATGTCCTCAAGGTAGTTGGGTTACAGCTTGATTTATACATTTTGGAGACAGAAATTACAGGCAGAGGCATAAATCAATACATGTAAGGTATACATTAATTTAGCCCAGAAAAGCAGGACAGTTTGAAGCAGGGGTAGAAGGTTGGGGGGTATCCAGGTCATAGGTGCAAAGGTGGATTTAAAGATTTTCTAATGGCAATTGGTTGAAACGGGTTAAACTCTACCTGAGGAGTTGAAGTCAGCAGAAAGAAATGCTTATAGTTAAGACAAGGGAGGAGGTTGTGGAAGCCAAGGTTCTTATTATGTAGATGATGCCTCCAGGTAGCAGGCTTCAGAGAGAACAGTTTGTAAATGTCTCTTATTACACCTTAAAATATTCCAGGCTCTTGGTTAAATCTCTGCTGGATTAAGGAAAAGATCTAGAAAGGAAAGGGGATTCTGTACAGAATGTGGATCTTCCCCACAAGAGACAGCTTTGCAAGGCCATTTCAAATAAATATATTTTGGGGTAAGATATTTTGATTTCTTTCAGGGCCTGCTATCTGTCAAGTGATTCTATATTAGAGTCAGGTTGGGATTTGATATCTTACTGCTACAAAGAGACTCTTTTGCTGGTTTTAAAATCTCTGTTTTCATCAATGCTGGTCAGTTGTGCCTGAATTCCAAAGAGAGGAAGGTATAATAAGGTATGTTCAATCCCCTCCGCCCACCTTTTCATCATGGCCAGAACCACATTTTTAGGTTTACTTTGGAATGCCCTTGACAGAGAAGCAGGGTCCACTCAGTCAGTTGGGGGGCTCAGAATTTTATTTTTGGTTTACAGAACAAACTTTAAGAGAATGTTCAAACTACCTTTTGGATTAGGATAATATCCAATCAAAATAATGTCTGAAACAAAGGAGTCATTTACTAGAGTCCAGAAGTGTTTTTTAAAGAAAATAATGTGAAATGATATCCTACCATGCTTATGATGAGAATGGGCTTTCAAACATTAACATTTGACAAAAGTCTACATCTGCAGGTTCTCTGAAAAGAAACATGCAGGTTTCATTTTCCTTAGAATAAAATAAAAATACATTCTACCTTTTAACCAGTCGGCACTAAAGGCAAAAATTGCTTTGGGTAGATGGTAGCTAGGTATTTGATGTATATGTCCAAGTAACTTCAAAACAGTACGTTTCAGCCTCTGAAAATTCGTGCACCTTTGTGATAAATACAATCACCACTCTTCCATCCTTAAATTTCTTGCTTTAAACATTTAAACACTTGCAACAACAATAAAAAGCCCCCAAATTCCAAAATCATGCAAGTTTTTTTCATTCAGCAGTTAACAGAGTTAAAATTATGAAGCCAGTGTTCCAAAATATTAAATATAATTTACAAAGCAGCAAAATTTAGAATACTAACTTCAAACTTTTAGGATGAGAGTATCAAAATAACATGGGAAAATTAAATACACATGTAAAAATCTAAGTAGAAATAATTAGGACTAGTGCCTACACAAAAATAACTTCTGCAAGTAGATAATGAAGTAACTTTATACTTAAGGTCATACCCTTTTAAAGCTGAAAAGAACTTAATAGTCATACAATACACCCTGCTGGCATTTTCCTGCTTATAACTTGAGAAAAAATAAAGTGAAAAAGTAAAACTTAGAAGTAACATAATTCTACTCCTTCTAAATTTGATATGTCTTTTATCGGTTCCTAAAAATAGATTACAGACATTAAGACAGATAGTATTTCTTTCAAAAATTCTCACTTATTTGATTAAACAGAACAGATACTCCAAATAAATCAATTCATCCTAGAGTATGAAGAAACTTTTACTTTTTAGAATTGGCATGCCTGATGGGAGGTTGCTTGGTGGGTACAATGTGTGTTGCTCCAGTGTTGGATGCACTGAGGGCCCTGACTTCACTAGGAGGTCGTATATCAATGTAGCAAATCGCACTTGTAGCAAATTGCCCATGAATATATACAAAATAAATACAAAGATAAAAAAATAAAACTCGCATGCCATCCACTTGTTGCTGTCAAACAGAATAAAAAAAATATACAAATGGTGTGCAAACGAAACTGTAAAATGCGATTTTCACTCTTTAAAAAAAAAACTATGTATTTATAAAAATAATTGCCCACATTAAAAATACAAATGATTTATGACTTCTAAAAAATCATTGTCTTAATTTGGCTCAATGACACAATACCCCGGTCAAATCAACACCTGCCAGCCACAGGTAGGTTAGGGAAGACTTAACATCACTGTCCCCACACAGTGACCTTGGGGTCTATGCGGAACACTAGATGAACTGGGATCACTGGGCCTTACCAGCAAGGTCTTAAGGGCACCCTTTCAGCCTTAGAGGCACCCTTTCTGGGATCTCAGTCAACACAGCCAGGGTGTAAGCTGCATCTTACTGGAGGGCGTTGAGAGAAAAGACACAGAAAGGAAAACTCAAGTGGCTCTCCGGTTGGGCCTGTTTTCTGTCCTAATCTAACAGCTGCCGTGATCGACTGTTTTAGGTAGGTGTTTGGACAAGTGCCAGATTTTGTCAAAAACTGGGAATCCCTTGCCTTCTCTACTAGATTTTCCTTAGAGAACTGACAAGTTTAACCACTTTTATTCTTGGAGACTCAATGGTTTAAAAAAGGGGTGCTAGACCCTCTTCGTCAACCTCTCGGTGCTCAATGTTACTATAGCGGTTCCTTCCTTTACTGAAAGCCAACATGGATATCAGACTCAATTTGGAGAGAAAAAATATATCACAGCACTCCAATTTAAATGGCTCCTGATCGTCTGTGCAGACACTGGTTTTAGTTCTAAAAGGGCTTGAGAACGAAGGAAACCAGCGCCTTTAAAAAGCTCCATAAGCAACACCTAGCACAAAGTCTACTCTGTAAAGCTGAAAAATAACATCCTGGCACCACGGCAAGAAAATTCATCAACAGCAAAAGCAAGAGGGCCACCTGGCGCTCAAGGGGTGAGGGCCTAGAGGCAACCCAGAGGCCGGGCTTGGGCCGAAGCCCGGTGTTCCCTGGCTGGGCCTCATAACAGGCGAAACAGCACCTCGATCTCGAGCCCTGAGCGCCGCCGTACCTGCGGCAGGCCCAGCACCCAGGCGGCCTCCCCTCCTTGTCAGGCCCGGCTGAAGCCGCAGTGCAGCCGCTCAGCCCCGCTCCGGAAGGGGACCTGGGGACTGCACGTCCGGGGTCGCTCACCGGCACGCGGGGCGCTGCGCAGTCCCGGGCTGCTTCGGCGCGGACAGGGCCGAGGACAGGGTCACGGAGTCCACAGTCCCGGGAGCCGGGGGGTGGAGCGACCGGCCTGGAGCGCGCGGCCGCCGCAGAGATGGGACGGGGGAGGGGTAGAACAACGACGGCATCAGCAGAGGCCAAGCGCCGCTGTAACCTGCGCCCGCGCCTGCGCAGAGTGCTCCCGGAGGAGGGGGGAGCCACTGGCGTGCGCCTGACGCATGCGCCCTTCTTCCTCCTGCTTGAGCCCTGAGGCACAGATCGTGTGAGATTGTGCGCTCTCCGGGTTTCATTACCTTGGTGTCCCCCAGACCTCAAAGTAAAGTGTGTCCACTCTAGCCACGAATTATCTAGGAATAGTCACTCTTCCTTTTTCCCATGCCAGACCATTTTCTTTTGCAAAGGGGAAACGTGCACCATCTGCCTCAGCTTTCGGCTGAGCAGCCTCTTTGCTCACGCAATGCGAGTTGTCACACTCTGGTCTCTAGGAATGGGATAAACTGGTCCCTACACACGCCGCTGACAGAAGCAAAGCTACTTCTATTTTAATTTACAAACTTGTCAACTAGAAGGAAACACCAAGCGGCAAGGCCGTATTTTTTGTTTTTGTTCGGTTTCGTTTTGCTTTGCCCACGCTGCTCCTCCCCACCCCTTAACTCTGGTGCTAGTTACAGGTGTATGAAATCCCGCTTCGGATCCCAGTACTTCAGCTCTTCGCTGTGGGTGGGGCTGCCCTCCCTCAATGTCTAGGTCATTTCACTTAGAAGATAAGAACAACGACAAAGAGTCGGTTTGAGGGATTAGTGAGATGCCGGTAATAATATTAAGGGGACTCTAGTCTCATTGCCTGGGGAGAGTTGAACGTTTAGTGAATGGTAGGCATTGTTATAGTCACAGGAGCAAGGAAGTGAGAGTCATATATTTCTCTCTTCTAACAGGATCAGTGTGTTCCGGCAATTGGGAAACGAAGCAATGTAAAAGTAGAAAATACAAGTCAGAGCAATATCCAATGTAATGTTTAAAAGGATTACTGTAGATCCATATGTGAGACAATGAGCTTTGTCATACAATGTTGTCGGAGATTTAAAACTCCTAAGTTTTCTGGCAGGCAGTCAATATGTATCAAGACTATTAAAATATTCACATCGTTTGGCCCAGCAATTCCACTCCTTCAGAAGTATCCTAAACCAAATGAGACCTCTAAAAAGATTTGAGTATGAGGTGTGTCCATTTACAACTCAATGTCCAACAAGGGACATTGATAAAATCATTATGTTTCAATCCCTTTTATTTAGCCCATATTTTCCAAAGGGGAGAGTCAGGGTGTCTTCCATTAACATTGTTTGAAATTTCAAAATTAACAGTTTGGTTGAAACAAATCAGAATCATGGGGGAATTTTTTTCTCAAAATTATTTACAGTCCACCTGTGGAGATATAATATTCCCTTTAGAATTACTAAGTTTTTAAAATTATGGAATAGCCATCTATTGAGTACTTACAAAGCCAGTAAAAATCATGTTATGAGGATGTTATGCATGGAGTGATATAAAATTAAAATCAGGATGCAAAGTATAGGATATGAGGTATTATAATAGGATGTAAAGTATATTCACATATAGATAACACATAGATATAAATGTATATTACATATCTGCCTTGAAATATTACATATCTGCCTTGAAACTATTTATACAAAATATAAACAGTTGCCTGTAGTTTGAGAGCATGTGTGTTTTTTCTTTATTATTGTTAAATTGGCAAATGGTTCTATAATGTAACATATTATTCTTAAGTGAAAAAATTACTTTTTTCCTTTAATTCTTAAGGGAGTACTTAGTATTTTCTCAATTAACCTTATCATTTAACTTAAAACATGCTAGCCATAGCACAGTTCCTTATCCAAATTCCTGAAATTCACATAGGAATAAGTCTTCCTAGGAGAATGTCTCTGTAAGAAGTAGTTTAGTGGCAGGGTTGGGAGCACAGCCTTAGGAGCCATATGGCCTGAAAATGAGCCCAGCCTGACAGAGATATACAAAATCTCTGTAAGAGTGTGCAAAATACTTAGCCCTCTTTATACCTAATTTGTATTATCTGCAAAATGAATGAAGATAGTAATAATGTCTATCTCAAAGGGTTATAGATGGGAGCTGATACCTGCAGGACAATCAGTAAATATTAGATATTATTAGGACAAATTTATCATCCATATAACAAGGAAGTACTTTAAAGACAGATATTGAATGTTTGGTACATTTGTTCCTATGCCCTTATTTTTCATCAAAGCACATGTTGAAAGGAAAATTTTCTGAAAAGCTTCCAATTATTTGATTGACAACGATTTCCTCAGTTCTGAGTTCAGTACTGGTCTAGGTGCTATCAGATGTAAAGACCAATGATTTTAACAGTCTGGGATAAATTTGAATAGAAGAACATTCTTTCTTGATGATTTCTGGTTATATTTAGTATGGTGCTGAAGCTAAGGAATTTCTCTAGATTATACTAGATCTTGAAAACAGCCTTATCTCTCATTTCAGTTCTCTTTTATCTCCTTTAATGGTAAATTCCCCAAATCCCCCAAATCCTAATAGCAGTCAGCCATAACTAAAATTTTTGCAAAAATCACTTTTCTAGAAATTAACTGTTAAAAATTATGATCAGATAAGGAACATAATTATTTTGAAGCATATAATTTGTCAAATGTTAATATATAAGTCTCTCTCAGCTCACCCCCTTCCACTGTTACGCTGGTCAGATTATGTTAGAAACCTGGTTAGGTTACATTGGAAACCTGGGGTTGAAAAGATTGAAGTTTTTCTGACTGATTTTCAGAGATTGTGCCTCAGATACACAGCACAGCTACCATAAGCAAAACTACCATTTCCCCCTGTGCCACCTGACTTAATTCACAGGCAGTAAACTCCTGACTCTATTGACACAACTTTGTCATTTCCTTTATTTTCAAAGCTGAGGTCTGTATTAAATTCTGCAGATAATTTACCTATCTGAAACTCTTACTTATGTCTCTGTGCTCCTTTTTAGGCAGGATCTTCTGTATTTCCTCAGTCTCATTCATCTTGCTTCACACCTGCCTGGAGCTAATCTCTCCCCATGTGTTAAAACTTTCTTTCCCAAATATTCAAATCATCTTTTATAGGGTTTTTGTCATAATCACAATTTCTAGTGAGAATAATTTTAAGAGTTTGATGACACTTAGGGAATGAATGAATTTATTGTGCTAGGCATTGTGTGGTTTATATCATCTAATTTTTACAGAAATGCTATGGATTAGGTTCTGTTATTATCCCATATCTTATTTCAAACAATAGAAATAGAGGATCCAAGGTATTATGATTTGCACACGGCCACACAGCTAGCAACTAGAACTCGGATATTTCGACTGCAAAGCCACAGCTATTAACCACTGTGGCATGAATATCGGTATTAAATTTGGAAGAGTGAATTCTGTCTGCAACTTTTACTACACAAAGATAAGTGATGACAGTGAGTAAAGTTAACTGGTTAGGGGGAAAAAAGAGGATATTTTCACTCTTTTTCTAAGTGATCATCACTGCTGCTGAAAAGAGGAGAATTGGGTCCAGAAATCCTTAAGGAGGTGTTCTAAATATAAAATAAGAAAAACACAGAGTCCAAACAGGATTTATAAGTTATAAAAGACTGTTTCTTCATAATAAACACAAGGTAGACAAGGTTTTTTTAAAAAACAGTTTTAAAAAACTCATCAAAAAAATGAGGACACAAATTTAAGTAAACTTAAATCCAAAAGATAAGGAGAGCTTCCTAAGAGAGAATAGAATTATAGTTGCTTTAATCACCTACAAAAGAGTGGGAGGAGGAATGCACCATAAACAGGGCCAAAGGGAGACCTGTCAAATGACATGTGTGGACCAGGATGATAGATTACAATCTCATGCCGTTCCAGTGAGAGAATGAGTGTGCACTCACTCTCCAATTCTCTCCCAAAGGTCTTCATTAAGTGCTCAAATGTTGTATTTCAAAGGCATGGGGTAGGGCATGATTGCTGAGATAAATTTCTTTGCAGATTCTAGGCCTTTAAACATTGTACTGCAGCAGCTTTGTGAAGGCTGGAGGGAGGGTGGCAGGCTGCCCAGAACTCTCCTGAGGCACAGGAAAGACAGGCAAGACTGGAGAGTAAATAGAACAACCTGCTGAGATATTGGAAGCTAGGTGTTTGAGCTAAGAAAGTATTGAATACTTTGGTGGTATGAGCTAGTAGGTGCACATTAATCTTGAGAGTTTTGCCAGTGCCAAGAACTCAACACATTTGAAAGCAATAGTAAACTGAATCGAAACTTTTACAAAACCCAGAATGTGGGTTTTTGACTCACTGTCAAAAGATTTGATTCAGCCTTCCAAACAATAATCCTGATAGAAAAAATGGCAAGTCGTTTTTTCAGGTACATATTATTTTCTGTTTTCTTTTATACAATATCTAGCCTACAGTAAAAATTATGAGACATGAAGGAGCAAGAAAATGTGAGCCATGGTCAAGAGAGAAAATGGTTAACAGGGGAAAATACAGAAATAGCCCAGATTTGGTGTATCTGGCAGAGACTTTAAAATCACTTTGATAAATATGTTATAGCATCTATGTAAAAAGTGGAAAACATGCATGAACAGACAGGGAATTTTAGCAAAAAGATGGGAACTATTTATAAAAAGCAAGTTGAAATATTAGAAATAAATATTAGAAGTAAAAAGTTCACTTTTTAGGATTGTCACCAAATTAGACATAACAGAGGGGAAAAAAACCCGTAAACTTGAGACAGGTCAGTAGAAATTATATAAACTGAATATAAAGAGCAAAATCAAGGACAAATGGAAGGGAGCATCTGATATCTTTAGGATAATATCAAATCATTTAGTATATATGTACTTGGAATCCAAGGAGCAGAAAGGGAATAGAAGAAATATTGGAAAGATAAAAACTTAGAAATCTCCAAAGCTGACTGAATATGTAAATCTATATATTCAAGAAACTCAGTGAATCCTAAAAACAAAACAAAACAAAAAACAAATTTAAAGAACACTAAACCTAGGGAAACAGCAAATAGAAAAAATCCTAAAATTAGTCATAAGATACACATTACATACTGGGGAACAATAATAATATCAGTACTAACTTCTATATCAAAAGTGATGGAGGCCACAGAAAATGGAATAGCATATTTGAAGTGTCTAAGGACATAAAATATACCAATTTAAATTCAATATCTAGCAAAAAAAAATTGAAAGCAAAAGAAAGCTATTTTCACACAGACAGAAGCTGAGCAAATTTATTCCTGAACACCTCCAGCAGAATGTCTAGAAACTCTTTATGCTAATGTGAAATGACACCAGATGGAAGTCCTGATGTAGAAATAAACATATAGAAATATTTTGTATTATCTTCATTTTATGTGTATCCCATATATGATATCTCTATATATTTATCTATAGAGACATATATATTTAAAAGATTATTGACTGAAGTAAATGTAATAACCATATATTTTGGGTTTATAACATATGTTGAAGTAAAATACATGCCAATGAAGCCATATTGTATAGGAGAGAATGTAAATAGAATTATAGCGTTGCAGTGTTCTTACATTTTTAAGTAGTAATTTGTTACTGAAGGCAAATTTTTTTTTTTTTTTCTTCTTGAGATGGGATTTTACTCTGTCGTCCAGGCTGGAGCACAGTGGCACAATCATGGCTTACTGTACCTTAGACCTCCCGAGGCTCATGTGATCCTCCCACCTCAGACTTTCAAGAACCTGGGACTACAGGCACATGTCACTATGCCAAGTTAATTATTTTACTTTTTGTAGAAACAGAATTTCTTTATTTTACCCAGGCTGACTGAAGGCAAACTTTTAAAAAAGTGCATAAAATCAAAGGATGGGGGAAATATACCATGAAAACAATAAGCATAGGAAAGATATGACCATATTAATATCAGAAAAGTAAGACCTCAACTCACATAGTATTACCAGAGATATGAAGCACATTCATAAGGATAAAAGTCTTCATTATTTAAGAATATGTAGCAATTATAAAACACAAAGAAATACTTAACAGAATTACATGGGGGAAAGAGTCAAGTATATAATAAGTAATTGATAGAATAATAAAAATCAGGGAAATATAGAAGATTTCATTAACACCATCTACTAACTTGACATAATTGAGTTAATAGAATACGATATCCATCAACTAAAAAGCACAATTTTTTTCAACTGCACAAACACCCAACAAGATAAACTAATCAGGTGACAGCATACAAAAAAGAAGTCTCAATAAATTTCAAAAGACCAAAATCATAGAGTATATGATTCATGACCTAAAATAAAAATCAGTGGCAGAAAATTATCTCGAAAATACCAAAATATACAGACATTAAGTATTTTGCTTCTGAGTAATTCATGAGTCGCACAAATCACAAGTAAAATGAAAAATATTTTGAACTCTATGATAATAAAAATTTGTCAAAATTTGTTGGATGCACCCAAATTACCAGTAAACTGGAAATTTATAACATTAATGCCTAAAATAAAAAATAAAGGCTTACAGGGAACTAGTTAAGTGTCTACATTAACAAACAAAAGAGAAGATAAAATCTAACTTTGAAGAAATGAAATAATAAATATAAAAGCAAAAATTAATGAAATAAAAGAGAAATAAAGTCAAAAGTCAGTTCTTTGAAAAGATTAGTAAACCCCTAACGAAGAAATAATGGAGAAAATACAAATTACTAATATCATTTTAAAAAGAGAAGACAGCATTACAAATCTTACAAACATTAAAGACATAACAAGGGGATATTATGAATAACTTTACGACAGTAGCTCTCAAATGGGGTGATTTTTCCCAGTGGGGAAATTTGGCAATATCTGAAAATGGTTTGGTTGTCACAACCTGGGAGGAAAGTTACTGCACAACTTGTGGACATAGGCCAAGGAAGCTGCTAAACATCCTGTGATACACACTATCCTATCATAACAAAGACCTACCTGGCCCCACATGCCAATAATGTTGAGGTGGAAAAGCTCTGTTTTGTGTTAATAAATTCATTAGCTTAGATATAAATGAATAAATATTTTTAAAAATATAGCTTACGCAATTGGCAAAGGAATAGAAAAATCTCCACAACCCTGTTTCTATTAGGGAGATTGAACTTGTGATTGTAACTTTCTCACAAAGAAAACTCAAATCTCAGATGGCTTTACCAGTGAATTATATGGAACATTAAGTGAAGAAATATAATAAAACCAATCTTAAATAAATGAATAACTTTTAAAAACAGAGGAGGGAACATTTCTCAACTTATTCTATGAAGCATCATAACCCTGAAATCATAACCTGATAAATATATTATCAGAAAAGAAAATAGAGGTACAAATATGTTAATAAAATATTAGCAAATTCAGTGCATACACACAACTCACAGGAACTGAGAGTAATGAAGGCCTGTCAAAGGGACACAGGAGGCAATGGAAAGAACTCCCAATGGCCAAAGCTGGAGCTGGTATACTTTGAGCAATAATATTAATATAAATAAAGTGGTATTGGATTTTAACCGAAATTATAAAATATACATCCATGAGTTCTTACCGGTATGAATAAATGACTGAGGAAATGAGTGGGGGGAAATAGACAAATATCCTATGTAGAAGAATTCCAAATATATATTTTATATATATATATACACACACACACACATGCGTGTATATATGTATATATAAATATGTGTGTGTATATGTATGTATATTTACACATATATATTTTTTTTTGAGATAAGATCTCTTTCTGTCACCCAGGCTGTAGTGCAGTGGCAAGATCATGGCTCACTGCAACCTTGACCTCCTGGGCTCATGTAATCCTCTCACCTCAGCCTCTGGAATAGCTAAGACCACAGGTGTGTGTCACCACACCTGGTTAATTAAAAAAATATATATAAATATATATATTTTTGTCTCACTGTGTTGCGCGGGCCAGTCTCAAACTTGTGGTCTCAAGTGATCCTCCTAAATTGCTGGAATTACAGGCATAAGCCACTGCACCTGGCCCCTAATAATTTATGTAAATATAACACCCTCAAGGAGGTAGAACATGACTCCCTACTTCCTAAGTGTGGGCTGCATATGGTGATTTCCTTCCAAAGAGCATAGTATAGAAAGTGGGGAAATAGTAAACACAGTTGAGAAATGACCAATACTACCTCAGCCAGATAATCAAGGTTGTCAAGAGGGATAAGTCATGTTTATATTATGTACGCTAGATATAGTATGATGAGTGTGACACTTTTTTTTTCCTGAGTCTTCCTCCCCAAGCCTATAACCCCAGTGTATTGGTTAGTATTCTCCAGAGAAATAGACCAGTAGGATGTGTGTGTCTGTGTCTGTGTGTGTGTCTGTGTCTGTGGATGAGAGAGAGAGAGAGAGAGGTTTATATTAAGAAATTGACTTACATGATTATGGAGGCTTGATGAGTCCAAAATCTGAAGGGGGAGACTGGTAGGCTGGAGAGTCAGGAAAGAGTAGCAGTTCCAGTACAAAGGCAGTCAGGATGGAAACTCAGAGCCAATGTTACAGTTGAAGTCCAAACGCCATCTGTTAGCAGAATTCCCTCTTGCTGTGGGGTGATCAGACTTCTGTTCTATTCAGGCCTTCTACTGATTGCATGAAGCCCACCCACATTATTGGACGGCAATCTGCTTTACTCAAAGTCCACTGATTTAAATATAAGCTTTATCCAAGCAAAACCACACAGAAACATCCAGAATAATGTTTGATTACATGTTTGGGCACCATGACTCACCCACGTTGACATATAAATTTAACCATCACACCCAATCTAGTCATGAGGAAAACATTAGACAAATCCCAAGTGAGGGACATTTTACAAAATAGCTAACCAGTACTCCTCAAAACTGTGAGGGTCGTCAAAAAGAGTGGAAGAGTAGAAGTCTGAGAAACTGTCACAGTTTCATGCTTAAGGAGACATGACAATTAAATGTAATAATACTTCTTGGATGGAATCCTGAAACAGGAAGAGTGTATTAAGTACAGACTAAGGGAATCAGAATAAAGTATACCAATGTATCGGTATTGGTTCATTAATTGTAACAAGTGTACCATACTAATGTACGGTGTTATAGGGAAACTGGGCATAGGGTACATGGACATTTTATTGATAAACGTGTGAAATAATTAAAAATGCTCATGTATTACTAGCAGGATGTAAAAATCAATTCTTTAGAGAACTGGCAGTTTCTTCCTTTCCTTTTTTTTTTTTTTTTTTCTTTTTTTGAGATGGAGTTTTGTTCTTATCGCCCAGGCTAGAATGCAGTGGCATGATTTTGGTTCACTGCAACCTCCGCCTCCCAGGTTCAAGTGATTCTCCTGCCTCAGGCTCCCAAGTAGTACCACGCCTGGCTAATTTTTTTGTATTTTTTAGTAGAGATGCAGTTTCACCATGTTGGCCAGGTTGGTCTCGAACTCCTGACCTCAGGTGATCCACCTGTCTCGGCCTCCCAAAATGCTGGGATTATAGGCATAAGCCACCGTGCCCAACTGAGAACTGGCCGTTTCTTATAAACACATGCATTCTAGACCCAGAGATCTACAAGGACATCAAACATGTCCACAAAAAGATTTATACATGAGTATTCATAGCAGCCTTATACTTAGTCATAACTTGGAGAAAAAAAGACACCAATATCCATCAATGGGATAAGCAAGGTGACATACATTTGTACATTCGTAATTTATATAATGGAATGCTCTTTCCATCAATAAAAAGGAGCTACTGGTATACGCAATATGGACAAATCTCAAGAACATTTTGTTGTGCAAACAAATCTAGATGCCAAATAATTCATGTAATGTGGTTCTATTTATACGAATTCCCAGAAAAGGCAAAATAAATACTTGGTTATAGAAAGCAGAAAGTGGTTGCCTCAAGTAGAGGTAGAAATTGACAGGAAAATTAACATAAGGGAAACTTCTGGGATTGTATAAGTATTCTTCATTTCGTTTGGGGTGACAGTTATCTTTATCTTACACTGTCTTTCAGCATGGAGGTTCTGATTTGTCTTGGCTTTTCATTTATGAGGCTCAAAAAGTCTTTACTTTCTTTTCCTCAGTAAAGTTACCAATCCAATTCATTAGTTCAGGGCCCTATTTGATGTTGGTATCCTATAAATCCCATTAATATTTAGACTTGGGCTATAAATTTCAACTGTGTACAATATTTGCCTTTGGTTGGCCTATGTTGCCTAGGCTTTTTACTTTCTTTTCTGATCTCTGTTGCCCAAACTGTTTTCCTGGAATTTGTGCCTATTACCTCTACTAACCTTGAGTAACTGGGTAAATTTTAAAGTCCCTTTTTGTGTCTTTGTGTCTTTATCATTCATTGCAGTATCTTCACAATATCATTTCATAAATTAGAGAAATGATATGTTGGCTTTGAAATACATGTTCATATTACTATAATTTGAAATAAATCACTTTTATGAAAAATAAAATAAAGGGGTGAATAATTAATGGGACTTGACTCTTTGACTCTATATTTGGGTAGCTGTATTTTCTCCTGTATACTTGGCTCGATCTGATCATAAATAATTTTGGTATCATTTTTAAATATAATGCATGTAGTAAATATCATGAAAATGTTGTTATCTGTCTTAAATTCTCTTTCATGTTTACTATTAGTCATCTTCTGATTTATTTTAAGAACTAATTGTAATCCAGCATATAAACAGAACCAAAGACAAAAACCACATGATTATCTCAATAGATGCAGAAAAGGCCTTTGACAAAATTCAATGGCCCTTCATGCTAAAAACTCTCAATAAATTCGGTATTGATGAAACGTATCTCAAAATACTAAGAGCTATTTATGACAAACCCACAGCCAATATCATACTGAATGGGCAAAAACTGG